>NW_027468837.1:24864163-24889163 GCF_046254945.1 Alosa pseudoharengus
GAATAATGTATGAAATGGTACCTACAGTATATACTGTGTGTGTGTGTATGTGTATGTGTATGTGTGTGTGTAAGGTGTGTCTGTGTGTGTAAGGTGTGTGTGTGTATGTGTGTGTGTAAGGTGTGTCTGTGTGTCTGTGTGTGTAAGGTGTGTGTGTGTGTGTGTGTGTGTGTGTGGTTTATTATTTAATAACACCTATAGACACATCTGGAAGAATTAGATTTATACAAATATTTCCATATGAGCACAGTATGGGAGTTTTTTTTCTGTCACCACTGTGGTTTAGTGTCTCTGGTCTCTCTCTCTCTCTCTCTCTCTCTCTCTCTCTCTCTCTCTCTCCTGTGGATAGCATAGTAGTGACATTTCAGCCATAGCACTTGGAGGTGGAGAGCTTTACCTTGAATGGTCGCTTAGATCAACTGGCTTAGCCGACATCTCCCCGCTGGCGTTCTGAGAGTGGGATCTTCACCCTCTCCATCGAGCAAGGGGGGGGGGGTCTTCATCTTCATCCTCCTCTCCAGAGAGAGTGGGTTTTTAAGGTCACAATTGGTCCCACTCAGACCACTAAGCTGAAACTCGCCAACACAAGAGGAAGTTTTTGCAAGAGCCTCTCATACTTGAGGACTACTCTGAGCTGGAGAAGAGGTTCTCGGAAGCACTGCTCATGTTATTTCTTGAGAACACTTTGATGGCAGTGTTTCAGTAGAGCCCTGCAGATACACCGAGTGTAATGACAACTTCAGCGTTGTTGTTCTCATCTAAGTGGCTGTGGCGGGAGTTCTAGAACTTTCTTCTCACTCAAAAATGGCACGGTCTGGCAGTTCTTGATGGTGCTGTGTGCCTTCACGTCGCTCCTGTGATGCTGAGATGCTGCTGCTGTCTTTAGAATCTATCATTATCGCTGGACGCACGAGACAGACCATACAGCGCCGAATCGAAGCCGTTTCTTGAATCCCCGGTTTGAAGGTCAAGCCTTTTAGTATTTGAGCTGCACTGCGATTGTGAGGACTGATAAAGACACACAGGCCGCCCATACAAACCGCAATCATAACCCAAGGTCAGGACTTGGTGTTCCATATACACCGGCGCGTACGTCGCCTGTGAAGTAGGCAATCTGTGAAGCACGGCGTTCAGAGTGGTTGGCCATGAGTGTTTGGATGGCTAGACTTGTGTTATATAGAGAGGATGACTGTTGACAAAATGGCTCAGCCAGCGTGGATGCAATCACACTCCAGTCAAAGCTGAAGGTCAACAATCACACTACCATACATATTCATTGTATATTTATTGAACAGCATACACATTGTCCCTAACTGTTTTTGTATGTTATGTACATGTACTGTACATGAACTGAACAACCAAAGCAAGGCAATGATATATCTCAACCTGTGTGTGTGTGTGTGTGTGCGTGTGTGTTTGTGTTTGTGTGTGACTATATGACAGTTGATGTTTATTTTAGGGTAGTGAAATGCTTGTTCGTGGACATGGTCTGGTGTCAGTACTTTAGTCTGACAGACTCAGCTGTATCAAGCTGTGTTTCGGGGATGTGGAGTTGAGGGAAGGTTATTGAGGCCAGGCGAACCTGCATCAGTGTTCCCTGACATCAGCAAAAATCGAATCCCATTTTCCATTGTCTGAAAACTTTCAAAAGAGAAAGAAGAAGAAAAAAAGTGTTTTAAAATGAAACAGAGCAGGAGAAAAGCACAGGCTTAAGGGCATTCCTCACACTTCCTGTACAAATCAAATACTCCATTTATATCTGCATATGATGAGGGACAACCAAACTTTGTGAAATGGAAATTGTACTCCATCAGCTAATTGCTTAAATGCCTGAAAGACACACTCCTAATTTAATGGCAACAGAGGGTGAGAATATTTAAAAAGGGAAATTTATAAAGAACACTACTGCCATAACTGCTGTAGTTTTGGGGGTTTTCTAAATTATATTCCACGTCCTGCATGATCCCAATTCTTAAGGGTGCATCTGTGGGTGCTTCTTTTAAATGATTTTGGAAATTATATGGGTGCTCGCTCCGTACCTTAAGGCATCTCGCATACAGAGGTGAGACATATCTAGCATAAGGGAAACCTCTACCACCCGTTCCCCTCTCCTCCCTGCAACAAACGCCTATCTTTTCCTTTCTTTCATTAAACCGCTATGAAAGATTTCCATCTCTCTGTTTATATGGCATAAGAGAGGGCGAGGTCTCGGGGTTGCTCATACTGGCACTATTCAAGAATGTTTCTCTGTCTCAGAGCCTTCTAGAAACTCAGCGGTACAGCACCAGCAATGGATCTTCAGATAGGAGGGAAGTTTGTATGGTGTGAGCAATTTTATTTTCCACCCAGAATGACGTGTGGATTCTTCAAATAGGATATTTCAAATCAATCCATAGTCCCAAAAGTTGTATGATACTGAATGACAGATGTTTCTAGAAATAGGCGGGAATGTTTTGCCCAAGCAGTAGGAGGAACAAGAGCAGTGTGCTTTGACCTTAGTCTATTCATGATCGAGAACAACTCTTCCCACGTCATCACAGACTGTGCTGTCACAGTTCCCTCCCGGCCTTGCTACAGTACTCTGTGTGACTGGCCTCCGGGCGTTAGGTAAAAATAACAAAAACACTCCATCTCTTGACAATGGCGTCCCAGAGAAAGCTGTGGCAAGACACGGAGCAGACCGCACCACGTGGGATATTTATTTTCCGCGTGTGGAACGCACAGAGCCTGCCTTCAGCGGCTGAGTGCACGGCAGTTTAGCAGCTCACAGCCCATTCTGGCGCACAGAGAGCCGCCTGTGTTCCTCCGCGGAGCCAGAGAGGTGTGAGACCGGTCCAGGGCTTCTGGACGCTCCGGACCTGAGCCCCAGAATGTGTTTTATAGGGTCCCAATCCTCACCTTCTGTGCTGACGGGGCGGGGAAGGTGGGAGCTGTGTATTGTACACTTATAAAACACACACACACACACACACACCAGACCACAGTCCCAGACTGTGTGGTTTATGACTTACTTCCTGTTCCACTTCCCCTCGTGACCAGACTCTTTCCCTCTCCTCATTGTGCTCTGGATAATTCCATAATTGTGTGTGAGTGTGTGTGTGTGTGTGTATGCACACGTGTGTGTTCTCTTTATATGTGAATGTGAATAGGTTATTTGTTTGCATATTTTTTATTAGTGTGTGTCTTATGTGTGTATGTTTGATGTTATGTGTGTGTGTGTGAGTGTGAGTGTGAGTGTGAGTGTGAGTGTGAGTGTGAGTGTGAGTGTGAGTGTGAGTGTGAGTGTGTGAGTGCGAGTGTGTGTGTGTGTGTGAGTGAGTGAGTGTGTGTGTGTGTGTGTGAGTGTGAGTGTGTGTGAGTGTGAGTGTGTGAGTGCGCAAGTGTGTGTGTGTGTGTGTGAGTGTGTGTGTGTGTGTGTGTGTGTGCGAGTGCGTGTGTGTGTGTGTGTGTGTGTGTGCGAGTGCGTGTGTGTGTGAGTGTGTGTGTGTGTGAGTGTGTGTGTGTGTGTGTGTCTCATCAGCTCCTGTTCCTGCTGCACTGCATCCTCTGTCATTTCCACCCCTCTCGTTCTCCTCTGCCCATCCCGCCTCCTCTGATGATGTCTTTCCTCCGTCTGATCCCCTTATAGTTTATATATCTCATACCTCCACACACACACACACACACACACACGCACACACACACACACATACATATTCATACAGCGCCGTCTCACTCACACATCCGCCCTCCACACTGCACTCTATAGACAGGAATTTGAAATGACTGTTCTCCTAATCTGATATACGAGGAAGATGAATTAAACAGAGGTCTTTGTGATGCTACTGATAAGCTAGTCATATGTGTGTGTGTGTGTGTGTGTGTGTGTGTGTGTGTGTGTGTGTGTGTGTGGTGCAGCAAGATATAGGAGGAACAATCGTGGTCTGTGCTGCACAGGTGCCTACTATGCTCTTTGTATGCAAGGCTGATATCTGTCGAGATTCACACTGTCATCAAAGCCCGTGTTTCTTTTGATTTAGTTTTATTTTCTGGCTTGTCATAAGGCGTGTTCCGTGG
This sequence comes from Alosa pseudoharengus, assembly GCF_046254945.1. Classification (NCBI taxonomy): domain Eukaryota; kingdom Metazoa; phylum Chordata; class Actinopteri; order Clupeiformes; family Clupeidae; genus Alosa; species Alosa pseudoharengus. Next base: position 24,868,220 of record NW_027468837.1, read on the forward strand.
TTTGTTGATGTAAATGGAATCCGTGTAAAAGCTGCCGATGCCGGGCAAAGCCACGTCCAGAGGGCAGAGTGACCGGCGGGGCTCTGCGGCTCTTATAGGTTATATTCGTTATATTCAGCGGCTCCCATGCGTTTTGAAAGGGGTGACGAAAGGGCATTAGTCATAAATCCTGGCAAGTCGGTCTGTCAGACGTGTCTGCCGTTGAGTAAAAACAAAACGTTACATACTCTCATAAGTGTCGCGTCAGCATTGCTGAGTTTTGTTATTTTTTTTTTTCTATTTTGTTGAACTGCTTTATTCGATCAAATCGATGTATCGTGTTTTGGTGGTTTTTGGAGTCCCTCCCCCGGCGTATGTCAAGAGATCAGAATTCTCAATTTCTCAATCACAGAGAGAGAGAGAGAGAGAGAGAGAGAGAGAGAGAGAGAGAGAGAGAGAGAGAGAGAGAGAGAGCGAGCGAGCAAGCAAGAGCTCCATGATGGCACACACCCCACCACTCTCAGTCAGGCCAGGGCAGAGCAGCTTGTCTCCTCTGCATCAGGCAGTGGGCCGCTCTGCTGCTCCTGCATGCCGGTGAGGGAGGAGGATGCAGTGGAGGAAGGAGCAGCATTATTATTCCAGAGCACTGCACTGTGTGTGTGTGTCTGTGTGTGTGTGAAGGGTTGGGGCTGGCCGTAGGCGGGTTCATCCAGGCCGAGCCCAGAGAGAGTGGGTAGAGTCAGGAGTGCTCGCGTCAGTCCTGGGCTGGACGTTCAGATTGAGGGTCTGTTTAAAAAATGTCTGAAGGAGACAGAGGAAAGAGAGAGAGAGAGAGAGAGAGAGAGAGAGAGAGAGAGAGAGAGAGAGAGAGAGAGAGAGAGAGAGAGAGCTGGGAAAAAGGGAATGAGAGATAGAAAAAAGTAAAAAGGAGGGAGGATGGAAGAATTAGGGGCGAGTGAGAAGGAAAATGAGGGAGAGGAGAAAAGGATGGCGAGGGAGAGAGAAATTGAGGGAGTGATGCAGAATGATTTAGAGGTGGAAGATGAAGTATCCATCGAGTGAATTCTAGGCAAGGCCTCCAAGATCCATGTGTTTGTATGCTACACACGTGTGCTCCCTATGTGCTTGTTAAGTCAAGTGTATGTGTGAGTGAGATTGGGGACGATGTTTCTGTTAGTTTGTGTGTGTGTGTGTGTGTGTGTGTGTGTGTGTGTCTGTGTGTGTGTGTGTGTGTGTGTGTGTGTGTGTGTGTGTGTGTGTGTCTGTGTCTGTGTCTGTGTCTGTGTCTGTGTCTGTGTCTGTGTCTGTGTCTGTGTCTGTGTCTGTGTCTGTGTCTGTGTCTGTGTCTGTGTGTATGTGTGTGTCTGTGTGTGTGTCTGTCTGTCTCTCTGTCTCTGACGTGTAAATGTTTGTGAATGTGGTCATGAATATACAGTATATGTATGTGTTCTAATATTTACTTTTTGCATATGTATGGTACAGAGTGTGTGTGTGTGTCATAAGTTCAGCCAGGGGCTCTTTAGATTTCTCATGGTGCATGTGACAGATCCTGACATTGGACAGCTGCTCATACATTCTCCCCACCACCAATATACCAGCTCAAGGAAACACACACACACACCGACACAAACACACACATGCACACACACACAGAAACACAAACACACATGCACCTACACACACGCACATGTACCTACACACACACACGCACACACCTCCCCCTACCAGCACACACAGACAGCACCTCTGTAGTTACCAAGGAGACAGGCATCTCTCTCTGAGCCAATGGCCATTGTAAATATAAAAGGCACTAGATATGGGTGTGATTTAGCAATGATTCCCACCATAACCATATGGCTCAGTAGGTGATGGTAACATATCAGGGAGAGGCACGCTAATACTCAGTCCTACTCTACTGTTGGATTTTTATGGTTATGTGATGTTGGCAGGGGGAGGTTCATTACCAGTCTACTTAAACACCTGCTCTCCCAATCCCCACATACTGGACCCTGTGGCTTGACAGGTATGCTGGCTCAGAGATTGTGAGACTAAAGATGGACTCCAGCTGTATATCACACCCCTAAATCTCTTCTCTGTTCGTAGAGTTAGTACACAGACAGAAGTTTATTTTTTTAACTGACAACAAAATTCCCTCATGGCCTTAAATGGATTAAACGTAACTTTACACCTTCTTCCTCATTTCGGGAATTGGGACCTATCTGGCCCCGCCCCCTCTCCACACACTGCTCACCTGCTATTGGCTGCTGAAGCTGACACTTCTAAACTGCCTGAGTCTTTATGAGGAATTGTCCCATCACCAAGTGCTCAGGATTGGTTCAGTAACCTCATGACTGTCATAAAGGACTGCAGTTTGAATTCCCGTACTGAGGCTGTGATTGGTTGACCCTAGATCCAAAGCAGATGTCCTATTCTACGGTTGGATTTTTATGGTTTTATGGTTGGATCTTCACGTGGACTTCACATTTATTAATTACCGACATGGAAATCCCAAAAACCAGACCCAGTGTAGCATAGCCCAGCTTGTATAGACAGGCCAAAGGTAGCACAGCACAAGCTGTTCCTGGACAAGCATCATCTGTGTGGATGTGTGTACAGCACCGTAGCCTAGTCCTGGAGTAAGACCCCCTTAAGCCCCCTTGAGTCTGCAGGTGGAGGGGGATTTAGGCCTGATTTAAACACAGAGGCGATACGTCTCCTCAGTCAGGGGCTTCTCTAATTAAACATGCAAGTGGAGAGGCAGGAGTCGCCTTTTAATAATGATGCGTCCCGCAGTAAACCCTCCACAAATGAGATGTGGAAATGGATGTGCAGCCAGCCCGATTTGCAGCATAGTCGTGTGTGTGTGTGTGTGACTGTGAGTGTGCCTGAATGCATGGTCATTTATGTGTAAAGGTCTTTTAGGGTAGAGAAGGGCACAAGGGCTCTATTTTTAGTGTGAGTAGAATGTGTTGGCTTTCCAGTGTAGCATGGACACTATTCTAGAATTCTCTGACTGCATTGCTCACCATCTCTCCCCATCCTCTTTTCCTCCATCAACCTCTTTCCTTTCTTTCACTGATTTTGTTCCTTATTCTACCACTAACACACAAACACTACTGTATATGTTTGAGACACACACTCACCACAAGTCTTGTGTGTGTGTGTGTGTGTGTGTGTGTGTGTGTGTGTGTGTGTGTGTGTGTGTGTGTGTGTGTGTGTGTGTGTGTGTGTGTGTGTGTGTGTGTGTGTGTGTGTGTGTGTGTGTGTGTGTGTGTGTGTGTGTGTGTGTGTGTGTGTGTGTGTGTGTGTGTGTGTGTGTGTGTGTGTGTGTGTGTGTCTTCCTCTCGAGCATTCATGGCGCGTATGTGACACGACCCGTGAGCGCTCCCAGAGGGCCCGAGCGTGTGAAGCCTGTGACAAGCCGACCCGGCGTCGACCAAAAGGATTGTGGGGTATTTATAGTGCGCTCCGGATTGGCCGGCTGTGTTGTCGCGGTGCCCCAGGGCCCAGCCTGTGGAGGGGTGTTGATTGGCTAAAGTCAGGACCTTCGCCAAGTAAGCGGGTTGCAGACCTCGGGGCCTAAACATCCAACACATGCACATGCACATGCACACGCACACACACACACACACACACACACACACACACTACAACTTGCCCCTTCAGAAGAGAGAAGTGTCTCTACCTCCTGAACTGATATTAAGTGTTTATATTGAACCTTGAGCTGTAGAACAGTAGGGGGCTGATGGATGTGAATGTGTGCACTGAACCTTGCAACGCACGCACGCACGCACGCACGCACGCCTTGAGCTGAGATATGTAGAGTGTGTGTAAATACTACGTTACACCGAAGAGCTTTTTCAATTTGAATTTGAATGGGAGGGAAGGAGGGCTGATAATAGCTTAAGTTAAACAGAGGAATAACAAGACAGTGAGAGAGATGGGAAATGATGCAGAGGGATGAGAGAGAATGTAGAGAGAGAGAGAGATAGAGACACAGATGGATGATATACGTCAGGAGAGGACAAGCAAAAGAAAGGGATGAAAGGATTAAGAAAAATGAGTAAAAGAAGGCTGAGAGAGAGGAAAGAATGAAATTGGAAGGGCTGAGCGAAACAGGCGAAAAGCAAAGAGGAAAGGACAGGAGAGACAGTGGACTCAATTGGATTAGTCGTGTGGATCAGCCTGTTCTGTCTGTTGACCTGAGGCATGGCTGTGTGCTTATTGAGTTTGGAGCGATCAGACCGGGGCCCTGACATGTGTGCTGTGGCCCCGGAGCTCCAGGTGAGCCCGATGGTGGCTGGGAGCTTTCATGGGACGTACGTGTGTCTCTGGGGCCCTGGAACTCATACCAATCCCCAAGCAATCCCTTTCGTATGTGCACATGTCAGGAACAGGTGTTAGCATGTATTTGGGTGTTTGGTATGTTAGTAACTGTGTGTGTGTAAGAGAGTGAGAGAGAGAGTGAGAGAGAGAGAGTGAGAGAGAGAGAGAGAGAGAGAGAGAGAGAGAGAGAGAGAGAGAGAGAGAGAGAGAGAGAGAGAGAGAGAGAGTGCGCTATCATGTGTGTTCGTGTGTTTATTTTGTGTTTGATGGACCACAGACACACTGGCGCCATCGAGGATTCATGCACAACAATTGATGCTTCAGTGCGCTCTCTCTCTCTCTCTCTCTCTCGCGCCGCACCTTCCGACGGGGCCGATTGATGCTTCAGTGCGCTCTCTCTCTCTCTCTCTCTCTCTCGCGCCGCACCTTCCGACGGGGGCCGATTGATGGCTCTGCTGACAGGGCTTGACTGCTGCGGTATGGTGATCACTCTAATTAACTGTAATGATAATGGCAGCAATCTTTCTCTCTCTTTTTTCCTTCTCTTCATCTCTCATTCTGTATTTCTCTACAGCATCTGTCTCTTTTCTCCCTTTTCTCTCTCTCTTTCTCTATCTCTCTCTTTCTCCCACCCTGTTTTCGTCCCTCCTCACTCACCTCCTGCTTCCTCTGTTTATTCTATCTCTCTCTCTCTCTCTCTCTTTCTCTCGAATTGGCTTCATTGTAATCATCATCGCAGTTGTCTGTCTGTGACAGAGAATTAATAGGCTGCGTTGACAGGGTGAACATAATGTTGTGATGAGTGTCACTGACGGAGAGGAATTGCGTGCTCCCCTACCTGCTGTGAACCTCTCCCTCTTTCTCTCCCTCTCCCGCTCTCTCCACCCCACTCTCCCCATCCCCCTCTCCCCCCTTGGCAGGAAACAAGTGCACTGAATTACTCTTGGTGACAGTGACTTCTTGTGATACCCGAAAGGATGAGATTTAATAAAGCACTGGGCCCTTCGTGTCACCCGTTCAGGCTGTCCCTGTGATGCTTGTAGCAGGTGGTTCAAGCCACACATGCCAGTTGAAAATAAATGCCTAAAGCCAAGTATTGTTTTGTGACTTTTACTTCAGAGTTGGAATGCTTTGTGAAAAATGACTGTTTCTAGAAAATGAAATGATCTGTGTGTTTTAGTTTTTGTTGTTTTTTACGGCCCCTTTTCACAGGCTGGTTTTGAGCTTTACATGTATGTGATCAATGTAGAGACACTGCCCTCTACTGGTCAGAGGAAACATGCACCGTGCCCACGATCAATTTCCATTAGTATTCCTGTGCTGTCACTGCTGTGCTCTTTTGAGAGCCGGAGCCTTATTTTGTGTTTTTTTTTTTTCTTTTTTGTGAAGGAGGAGGCTGGGTGTTGACTCGGCGGTCACTGAGCCTCGTCTTGGATAATGTGGAGCCCATTAAATGTGTATTAAGGTCTGGGCCTGCCTCATTGGCAGCACCCTTTCCTGCTGTTTCATCCCATCCTAAAACCCCTCTCACTGTCTCACACACACACACACACACACACACACAGACAGACAGACAGACAGACAGACACATGCACACACACTTTCTCATGGGTGTCTGTGAGATTGTCCTTTTCTGCTAAATATAATTCACTTGGAACCTCACAGTTGAAGACCAGTGCAGACTTATTACCAGTTTGGTGAGCCCTTGACTGGGTTTGTTTCCCTGCAGAGAGAGAGAGAGGGAGAGAGAGAGAGAGGGGGGGGGGGGGGGGGGAGGTTAATAGGGGTGTGCTGTGGCTGAGTCCAGGCTTCTTAACATCCAGGGGAGGGAGACAGTGCTTAAGAGATGAGCACACCCATGCTGTTGCATTATACATGATACAGGCAAGCCTACTTAAACACGTGTGTTGTGTGCTCAGGTAAACACACACACACACACACACACACACACACACACACACACACAGTCACACACAATCACACAATCAATATAACACAAACACATACATATATCCTGCACATGTATGCACAGATTCATGCACATGCACAGACGCGCATTGCACACACGCACAGAAAATGATTTGAACATCCAGACAGGGGTGCATAGGGGTGTGTACTAAGCACATGAATGTTTTAGTGGCTGTAATCTAGCTTGTGTGTATGCGTGGTTAGACTGGGAATAAAGGCTCAGAGGTCTAGTGATCCTCCCTGTGTCAATGGCTCTCCCCACGGCATGCCTCAGGCTGGCCCATACTCACACTCTGTCTCCTGTCTTCTTTACTCAAGCACTCTCTCTCTCACTCACACACACACACACACACACACACACACACACACACACACAGCTATGCTCATATTAGGAGTAACAGCAGCTCGGCTATCTATGTGTTACATAGGTCACATGCAACTGTATACTGAGGCTTTGCACACTCACACGGGGGGGGGGGGGGGGCATGGCACTGGGGCACCAGTAGGGGGTAGTGATGGTACACACACACACACACACACACACACACTAGCGTGGATGACCCTGATTTAGAGGGTTTTTAGCTGTGTGTACGTGTGGACATGGTGGAGCATATGCTGTGTATTTATGGGTGGAGGGATGGTGATGGAGTAACTTGTGTGTATGGGTGTATGGGGGGTTTGGGAGGCAGGCTGTTTGTGTGGGAGGTAACACTGTGCTCCATATGCTTAGTTTATAGTTGTTTCCAGTTTAAATGTGTGTTTAGTGTGTGTGTGTGTGTGTGTGTGTGTGTGTGTGTGTGTGTGTGTGCCTGCCTGTGTGTGCCTCCAAGGGAGTGTGAAATGAACAGGCGGGAATGTGAGAAACGGAAGATTCCAGACTATCTGTCAAACTGACACCCATGCCGTCCTCACTTACTGCCAGCGTGTGTAGATAATGGCGGTAGCTGGCATCTGTCCTGCGCTGTTGCCCTGCTGCTAGTGTGTGTGTATGTGTGTGTGTGTGTGTGTGTCTGAATGGAAGAGACACTGCTGCATATATGCATATGCATTTGTATGCATGACTATGTGTCTGCCACTGCTGTGTACGTCTGGGCGGTGTTTGCGTCTGTGTGTGTGTGTGTGTATGTCTGTGTGTGTGTGTGTATGTCTGGTTGCACGTCAGTGTGTGTGTGTGTGTATGTATGTATGCACGAGTGTGTGTGTGTGTGTGTGTGTGTGTGTGTGTGTGTGTTACTATTAGTAGCACCTCCACTGCTCTGCCAGTCTGTGTGCCTCCTCTGCTCTTGGCAGAAGCTGTGGAGGTGGCGGCAGGAGCCCCAGTCAGCCGCTGAACTGAATCCAAAGCACCTGGCAAAGTCCACTGCCTGTCCCGTCCCGTCCCGTCCCGTCTCACTTACCTGTCAGCCGCTACCCGACACACCCACGTAGGCTCTGGCCCAGTTATTGATCTGCCCACCACTACACTCTCTCTCCCTTCTGCCTGTCTGTCAGAGGCTGTGCATTTCCATATATACACACACACACACACACACACACACACCCTCATAGACCCCACAGACCTGCCATACTAAGCCAGAACAGGTGACACGGTTGGATAATGAAGCTGTTTGTGCAGAAAGCAGAGATCTAATTAGGGTGTAGGTATTCTTTCTTTCTCTCTCTCTCTCTCTCCATCCCCCTCTTTCTCTCTTTCTCAGCCTTATTCCGTGGAGCAGTGGGGTAGGGGGTGGGGGTTGCCCTTGTGCTGGTGCCAGTAGTGTTGTCTGGCAGGTGAGCTTAGTGGAGTGTGTGTGTGTGTGTGTGTGTGTGTGTGTGTGTGTGTGTGTCTGTCTAGGGGGGAGGGATGATGAGAGGGAAGGGCTCGGGACCATTTGGTCCTTCAGCGGTTGGCAGCTTGATATTTTGCCTCTGACAGGCATTGTTATGGTAACAGCCCATGTCCCTTTGTCTCTGCGCTGTTGTTACTAGGTGACAGGTGCTCGCCACTCTGTCCCTTAGGAGGCCAAAGTCTCAGGGGTTGATGGCTAAGGTGTAAACACACACACACACACACACACACACACACACACACACATTCATAGCTCATGAAAATTTGCACACAAAGCCACGCACCAAAGTACCCGTGTAGACACCGATGATGAACACACATTCACTCGGGGAATGTGCACTTTGTAAGAGCAGCTAGGTAATTGTGAGAGCCCTTAACAGAATGAGTCATTCAATCCCTACTGTATGGAGTAGAGGTCTCATTAAATGCACTCAGAACTGATCTGTAGTTAAGCATGGATTCATTTACTAGCTTGCACTCACAAATTAGCACTTCTGTTATCTGAAAGGATTTAGAATTGATATGATCTATTCCATGTCATACTTAATTCATCCGTTCCTTATGTACTTATGTAAGGTGACACCTGTTGCATTTTTCCAGCATGTACTTTATGTGTTTACCACAGAGGAGATGGTTGTGGATACTAGTCCGAACCCAAACTCTGTGTTCTTTGAGATCTTCTACCACAGCAGAGTCAGTCTAAACCCAAATATAGTGTTCTGTGACCTCTCCTAGGATGGATGGTCTAACTTCAGACATCTGAGTCAACCAACCTTGTGTGTAACCTCACCTTGTGTAAGCACCTGCTAGTATTTCAGCCCAACCCCAAACCAAAGATTTCTCAGACCTGTTGTCTTTCATAGGAGTAAACAATCCTCTGCTTTGGTGAAGCTAGCTGAACCTTATCCCATGCCAGCCCAAATCATTGTTCATTTCCTGTCCAGTTCTCCTGTGTAAGGCTTTCTTCTCTTCCTCAGCCCAAATCCAACATCTGTTCTCAGTCCAAACTTCTCTACTCTACAGGGGCCTCTATCTTATCTTAACCCCAAGCACAGCTCTCTCTCTGAGCTGATATCCTATCTCAGCATCAGCAGAGAATTAGTCTCAATCTCTCTCTCTCTCTCTCTCTCTTTCTCTCTCTCTCTTTCTCTCTCTCTCCTGAGAAGGAGTGGAGCTATCCTCTGCCAGATGCACTCAGGCGCATCGTGCAGCAGCTGTCCACCCTCCAGCTGTAATTAAAGCCTCTTACCTGACTATTGGCTCAATAGTTCATTAGCTCGCACCGGCATGCTCTTGTATGTTGGCGTGTGCATGTATGATGGAAGAATGCTTTGAATCCCTGAAACCCACAAAGAAAACATCATCCAGTTACCATGGTTACAGCAGGCCAATCCCATGTATACGCCTCTGGACTTCTAGGGTGTGTTGAGGATATAAGATAAATCATCTCTTTCTCTCTATCTCTCAGTCTCTCTATCTCTCTTTTTTCTTTTTCTTGCACTTTCTCTATTTCAGTGTCACCGCTGAACTTGTACCCCCATCAATACCCATCCCTCTGTTTCTCTATCCCTGCCTTTTTTCTTTTTTCTCTCTCTCGCTCTCTTTCTCTATTGCTTTCTCCCTGTCTTTCTCTGATGGAGGTTAATGCAGCGTTAAGGGGCTGAAGAGGTGAGAGGACCCAACTAAACTGTACAGCTGCACAGCTGAGGTGACCGCCCCCACTCTAGATGCTGTCACTCTCTCTCTTCATCTCTTTCACTCACTCCCTCTCTCATTATCTCTCTTTCCCTTCTCTCTCTCTCTCTCTCTCTCTTTCTGTCTCAATCTCTCTCTCTCTCTCCCCATTGTCACAACTGTTATCCCTGGTTTGGACATCCTTACAGCAACCTCCCTCCAAACACACACACACACACACACACACACACACACACACACACACACACACACACACACACACAGATATAACAGCTGCCATCTGTTGCGTTTGATTAGTCTCGTAGCAGCAGCAGACGCCCAGTGCTGACATCACAGGACTCCGTCCACCGCTGCATCGTCCGTGCATCCCACACCGTGACTGAGCCTGAATGAATGAGTGGTGAGTGAGAGAAGGAGGGGGAGAGGGAGGGATAGAGAGAGTGAGGGAGTGAGAGAGAGAGAGAGAAGATTCAGAGTGCCAGAGAGGAGCTCTCCACTTTTCCCGCGCACTCGACTGTCATCAAGCTTTGCCATGGCCAGGAGACATTATTACTATTTGTGAGTACAATATGATGTCTCTCTCTCGCTCTGTGTGTGTGTGTGTGTGTGTGTGTGTGTGTGTGTGTGTGTGTGTGTGTGTGTGTTTCTATGTGCTGTGAGTGAGGGTGTGAGTGAGAGTCTGTTTTGACTCATGGGTACTTTGCCTGTGATTCACATGCTGATGACCATGCTATTAAGGACTTGGTCTTGGTTTTCAGGAAGACTAATTAACTACCTCACTGGCATGGTGATTTAGCTCTAGGAGAGATGTCACATCTCTCTTGTCTTCTAATTTCTGATTTACACTTTTTTTTGTATTTGATGTAATTGTATTGTATTGGATGTATTTGACCACTGTTTAGGCTTGATTTGTCTCTCCACATTTGTAGAGTAGGTCTTTGTGATGATTTGTGAGTGTGTGCAAGCCCACTTAGATGCTTTGTTGATGTTTGGAGTGTGTGCATGTTTGTTTAACATGCCAGCACATGCATCTATCTATCAAGAGGGTATTTAAAGTATAACATATATACATATACATATACTTATTTGATGGTATTTCTGAGGAGGACTATCAGAGGTCTATCAGAGCTGTGTGTGTGTGTGTGTGTGTGTGTGTGTGTGAGGATCTTAAGGTGCTCGTCACGTCCCTGTCTTGTCCTGTCCACTCCCTCCACCCTGGAGTGGTGCCCCTGGATATCGCTGTGTCTCCACCGTCTCACGACACATTCAAGACTAAGTGGACGTCAGTGTTTGCGTGGCGCTAGTGATGTCACACCCTGGGTGGTTATTTTTAGAAAGTGTGTGTTGGTGAGGCAGGCTATTGAGTGGCTTGGCATTTGTCCTCGGCGCGGTGAATCATTTCAGCGCAGCGGCGCTTCGCCGTGCTGCGCAGAGCCGCGCTCATTGTTTCAATTGTTCTGTGTGAGATTGTAGTTCGAAGCCAATCAATTATAAATCTCATATAAACAGTGCAGTAGGCGACAGCTGAGGAATTTACAAGTGGAATATGCATAATGTAGTGTGTGTGTGTGTGTGTGTGTGTGTGTGTCTGCGTGCGTGTGTGCTTAGGCTTTTGCTGCTGTTGAAAATCTTTTATTCAACTGTGTCTAATACCGATATTGTACTGATATTGATTTTTAAAGTCTAATTCTAGAAGGTGCTGAGCTCATCTAGATCAGCCCTAACGGTATAGGCAGTAGAAGATCCACATCTTATTTTCATGCATGCCATATTGTTGACATTGCAGAGTAGGGGAAACACAGGCTCTGTCATTTTCTGCCTCAGCTGGCTAGTTGCATAAGATGGCAAGCGCCTCCATCTGTTCATAAGGCTTGCGTGTGTGGGTTTGCATGCCTACACACACACACACACACACACACACACACACACACACACACACACACACACACACACACACCCTATGGACACACTGATGTGACAGCCTTGATGAGTGCTTACTCATGCTAGTCCAGCGTAGCTGATTGGCAGCGTTGGGGCGGCTTGTCAAGTCACATGACCTGGCATCGTCCCTCTCAAGGTCGGCTGTGTGTGTGTGTGTGTGTGTGTGTGTGTGTGTGGCTGGGGCTCTGTGTCCTAAAGCGGGCCGAGACTAATCACCCTCCCTGGCACGTCTTAAGCCCCCCTTGAGCTGCCGAGCGGCTCTGCTCTGCTCTGCACTGCAGTCCTTCCGCAGGCACACACACATGCATGCACACACACACGCACGCTCACACACACACGCACGCACACACACACACTATCCTTAGAGCACAGTTAGGGATGCACCACATGTGTATATACACAAACACACATACACACGAACACACACACATACACATTCATACACACACAATGTGATGCGCAGTTATGGACTCTTCACCAACGAACATAGAACCATTGCCTACACACATACACACACACACACACACACACACACACACACACACACACACCATCCTCATGCATTGTTCTTAACACTCAGTGTCTGTGTGTGTGTGTTGTTGTTGTGTTGTTGTTGTTGTTGTTGTTGTTGTTGTTGTTGTTTACCCTATGCAAATGGCCTGTGACGAGGCAGCTCACATGAGGCAGTGGCTCAGCAGCGGTGGCGGCAGCAGTGACACACGCCCCCTCTGTCGCTGATGGTAATGCACCATGGCAACTCGCCGTGGTGCGTCACGGACAGGCATGCACATTAACCTCGTGGGCAAAGAGAGCAAGAGAGAGAGGAGAGAAAGGAGGAGAGAGGAGGATGAAAGGCAGATGAAAGAAATGGGGGGAGAAAGAGGAAGGCAAGTCAAAGGAAGATGTTAGGAGCGAGGGATATATATATATAGAGAGAGAGAAAGAGAAACTGCATCACTGAAATCCCAAATCGAAACTGCTTCATTGGTGTTCATTAACCTTCTTTCTCGGAAATCGGTCTCCATGAAGTCAATTTCACCTGAAGCCGGAACACAATTAGACCCCTACTCTTTGATGGTGTAGCTCCAGAGTGCTTTTTTTAATGCTCTCTCACTCCAAATCCTTAATCAACAGTACAGCTACTAGACTAGGTACTATAGTACCACTCGGGATGTACAGTCTTCAAGAGATACATGGCTCCCCGATAACAGCTGACCTCTTTGTGCTACCAGGCCCACACCTGCGTGCCACGCTGCTGCTGTGAGTTTGAGAGAGCCAAGAGACACGTGAATAGATTATGCAACGTATTCAGAGCAGATACATTCTAATGTGTGCCATGTGTTTCAATGAGGCTTCGAATTAACTATTAAAATACTAAATAATGGATTTTTTATCCACGGTTGCCTTGGTAATGCTGGAAACGACGTGAACCCAGATGTTCTTGTAAAATTCCTCTGTTATATCCCACGGAAATGGCAGAGTTGTCAATGTGGTCCTTTGGTTTAAATTTGTGAAGCATAGCAACTGTTTAACAGTGTGTTTGAAGAATGACACACAAATAAGAAGCTGTTGTTCTGCCAAAATACACAGGAGAACATGCATAACCAGTCAAGCTAATGCTTTATAAAAGCATCTCTTACTGTTGCATGGTGTCTGCATGGAAAATCTATTCAGCGATGCCCTTCAACCTGTCAAAAATACAAACGGGACGCTAAAATATTTAAACGGCACCTACTGTTAATATTTAATGCACACATCACTTGGTTGGACTCCTCTGGCAAGCTTCCCACTGCCACTCCAATATCTGAGGAAACTGCTTTTTAAACGTTTTGTCAGTGAAAGTGCTTTTTGTTAAACTGTGACCTTGTGTGGCCCGAAATAGTATTTGAATAGCGTATTTTGCTTGGTTTGTCTCCATTATGATCATCTATTGGACAATACTGCTCTCCCAGGACAAGGGTGTCTCCTAGGACAGGTGAAAAGACCTTGTTAATTCTCAAACTTTTTCACTGTAGATTTTGAGTGGGCGAAAGGCCAACGCGAGCAATTGCCAAAGCCACAGGTCTCTGTGGTCAATCAGCGTCTGTGATTCATTGCATTAAGTTCTAATGTGCACGCGCTGCTTTGTCCAGACGGCGTAGGGCTGGTTGATTTTACAGCAATCCCACTGCCGCTGCATTTCCCTAAATAAACTCATTTGATCATCGCTCGCAGTTGTGTTAGCGCTGACATGGAGAGGATAAGAATAGACTTTACTAATAAAGGCAGCCGGAGCCTCCGTCCATTAGTCTGTGTCTCTCATCCTCCTCTCCCCCTCCCTGCTCGCGCTTTTTGTGGCTATTTTTAGTCCATTTGCGTGGCAGTGTTTTGATCATTAAGCTAATGTGCGTGTGAATATGTGTGTTTGGGTGTTTGTGTGTGTGTGTGTGTCTGTGTGTGTGTGTACTTTTAGAATATGCAGGAGCGTGTCAGGGTTTGCTGCCTCGTGTAATTGCTGATCTTAATTGCCAGATAAATATTAAAATTGCGAGGCACTCGAATGCCATTAGGAGTAACCCTTTTCGCAGACGCTGCCATTGTGCTTGTAAACACTGACGCTAAATAGGATGAGGGGTGCGCGCGCCTGACCTGCCACTGGAGCCCATTGTGCTTTAATTGATTTCATTACGGAAAAGCTTTTCAGCGGCACCGCATACACAGGTGCCAGCATCGACCAATTCTACACAGCGCAGCCACTTCCAGAGTGGAAACCTTTACTGGCACCCCATAGTTTGCATAGAGCAGCCATCACCAAATGGCGGACCGTGGTCCGAGTCCGGACCGTGACGTAATCCTATCCGGACCCAAACCATAATAGCCTAATTTAGATTTTCACGTAAGATTTCAAAGCTGCGCTAAATGTTTCGTTGGTTAGGATAACAGCATTTACTTCGGGAGCTTCAGGAACCATCATTTCGCTTGCTGCTACTCAGCCAGTGAAATCTGAGAATTCTGATAAAGTCGAGTCAGTGAGTAAAGTAGCCTACTATGGAGAAGAGACTGATAGCCTGAAACGAGCGAGGAGAGGAGACGGGGAAACAATCAGATGGATATCGAAGTTAACGATAAGTAGCCTAAGTTATTTTCAAATCATCGATTGCTCAAAGAGGAGAAAGCTAGACAGCGAGAACAGAGCTTTATATAACGATATATAACGACCACGCAAAACTGTCACGTCCGTAACGCCACTAAATATGGATGTGACAGTTTTGCACGGAATTGCCCGGACCTCTTCTATATATTCTGAGACAGGCGATTTTAAGCGCCAATTTGAAGCACCTCTACTAGACAAAGCATATATTTTGAGCAAGCATAGGGTAGGCCCATTCAACAGTGAACTGAGACCACAGAATATTTTACGATTTAAGAAGGCAATATGATTGATCCACCACAATCTAGTTAAGCCTACATGCATTCACTGCCCAACAACGTGATATTCCTGGGTTTCCAGGATTTCGGGTCAACATAAAAAAAAAAAAAAAAAAAAAAAAAAAAAAAAAAATTAAACTTGCTGATTAATGGGTTCAAGGAACCAGCTGTGGAATATCCATCCTTGTCTCAGCTCAAATTTTATTTTAAGTTCACGTTAAGATCTTAAAAATAGCCAAGGCTACTCAGTTTTTCTCCCCAATTAGGCTACTCTTATCTTGCCTTATTTCTCCTCATTTCGAATGTTGCCTTTTAGGCTACTTATTTTATTTCACATTAAACATTAGGCCTAGGCCTACAATCTTCTATTTCTTGAATTTCCCCTTGGGGATCAATAAAATCTATCTATCTATCTATCTATCTATCTACAACTAGGCTCCATCCATCCATCCATCCTAATATTATACATACATACATATACATAGCCTATACAAAGTTTCTGTAACTGGACCTCGCTGAAGATTAATTGAATACCCCTGGCATAGAGGGAGGAGGAAGAGGAGGAGGAGGAAGGCAACAGGAGGGTGAAGGAGAGGTAGAATTGTTTGGAGGTCAGAGACCATGAGATGAACACGGGTGAGGATGGAGAGGGTTGGCTGGTTTGTGAGTGAGGAGATAAAAGGAGCTGGAGGTGGAGGATGAGGGAGAGAGATTAAAGGAGAAAGTGTGAGTGCTACCCCCATCCCTCTGTCATGATCAGCATGGGCACCTCTGCCCCCTCAGGCATGGGCATCACCTGTGGCCCTCAAAGACCCATTACAGGCGATCTGCTTGGCTTTGGTTTCCCAGCCCAAATGAAGGCGGTGCCACGCAGGGTAGATGTGCTCATGTGTGGTGCTGTTTGTTTGGGTTGCTCACACCTAAACATTCGCATATGCAGGCTGCTTGGCTTTTGCTTGACTGCTCCTGTCTCCCTCTCTGACACTCTCTCTCTCTCTCTCACACACACACACACACACACACACACACACACACACACACACACACACACACACGGACAGATATCCTGCTAATGCATTACCTCGCTCAGTTTAGCCAATTTTCTGTCCGTGCCTCTCAATCACGCGGCCAGCAGTTTGTTTGACAGCGCTGCCCTTTTTAATCGGCCGCGTGCTCTCCCTGCACTGCCTGTTCATTAGGGTGCATTACTGCCCACTTCCTCTTCACCACCCAGAGTCGCTCCTCATCACTCCTGTCAAAGGGAGTGAGGCCGGAGACGTCCTGCGAATACAGCTGACCAATGGTCAGATCTCGCTCTTGTCTTCACCCTCGTCCGCACAGTGCGGCTCTGGGCAGGTCCCACACTTGAGTTAGCGGCAGTCGAGGATGTTATGGTGAGCCATGAGTGGACTTACTGGATCAGCAGTTCTACTCCCAGGAGAGAGGCCGAGTGGGCAAGAGATCTGTTGCTGATGTAGAACTTAAAGACCGAAACGTTGTAATTTCTAATAAAAAATAATTGCTTGCGGACTGGTCAGTGTGTGGGACTCTCACTAAAATAAAGGTAAAAAAGGTAAACCAATCAACACAATACCATCAATGACAATGATGGGCATGATGATATAAGTTGGTAATAATAATGCCACTCATATGAGCTCATGACACATAATGGCTGAAAATATGGGATCTTCCATATCAGTGAAAAGAGTTCCTGTTTTACTTTTGGCTGGTGGTGTGTGATTGTAAGGCTGTTTGGTTACCCTTGGAGATCCACCTCCCTGCGCCACAGGACTGGGTTCCCCACTGAGTGGTCAGCGCTCCTGCGGGTCTTTTTGTTTGCAAGGGCACAGCATGGGCTCGCGGAACACTTTGTTCTCCTGCTCGCATGGCTGACTCGGTCATCGGCGAGGAAGTGCTGGATGTGCCCACTCGGCTCGAGCCTTTGTTTTTATTTTTTTTGATCGTGACTGTCTGATACCTCTAAGGGTGTGAAATGCTGTCTAATTGTGATAAGCTATCTTTCTTCTTTCTTCATAATCTGTCAAATATGTCAAAGCTGTTGTAAATCCATTGTAAATGATTATAATTATATTATAATGAAGCCATTACGATGTTCTATATTTTGCCTGATGACACATAAAACTTGTTCCTAATGACAAACCCCGTTAAAGGGTTGTATCTAAAAATACCCCAGGCTGTTGATCTTTAAAGGAAGACAAATCCAGAAGTGGCCCACTGATGTGGCTCTGGCATTCGCTCCTCTCTCCAAATATATCCTCTCAGCCATCAGTCACAGCCGCACTGCTTATATATTTCCCTTCTGCCTGCCGTGCCGTTCGGTTGGTGGTTACTGCTGCCTTTCAGTAGGATGGATCACTTGGTAATCGGAGCTCCTCCACTGCTAACGTTGTGTCCTTTCTGTTCTCTCTTTCCCCCCTCTGTACTGTATTCTTCTTCGCTCTCTTCTGGTGCTACTGGTGATGCAGAGGATTGGGGATTTGCATTGTCTGCTGTCTTTTGTAGAACACCCACAACACTTTGTGTCCATGTGTCCTCAACCCATGCCTCAAATCACTTATAATCTAGATAGAATAGGGACATTTGTATGTGGAATTCTATATCTATATCACAGGGGTTGCCAAGGCCAACAAGGACAAATGCCCTGTACCATTGTGTCTGTACCATTTACAAGCTGTTGGTCCATGTGACTCTTCAGGAGGCTGTGAGTGAAAATAAATAAATAAATAAATAAAAACATCCTATTTCTCTGGTGTCTTTCAAGTGCTCTCCCCGTTGCTTGCACAGTGTTGTGCAGGCGTCAACAGTGCACCAGTCTGGCTCTGGTGACATTTTAGGTCTCTTTCATCTCTTTCATGAGATCACTTAATTCATCCACAACAGCAGGCAGCTTCAAAGCTCCAAGTCTGACACTTTCAGAAGTGAAGTGGGAATCCTTCAAAATCCTTTGTTGTTAATCTCAAGCTGCAAAGTTTGTTCCTTTCTCAACACAGGTAATCATTGGCAGACAGCATAACGTTTCGGTGCTATTTGGGTATTAGAATACATGCTGTGTATGCTTTTTGACAGGGTTGACGAAGCCTTGTGTAATCTCTAATCACTATGGCATAATTTCAGATCTAAAGCTTAGTCAAAACAATTTACATACTCCATGATTAAAATGATTTCCCATAATCCTCTGCTGTTTTCACCCCCCTTTCATTATTTATGATGTATTTGTTGGTAGATGCATTGCTGGTGTAATTTGTTTGCCTGTATGGGCTTAGGTATGTATTATTGTCCTCAGGACATGGAAACATGAATTGAGAAAAACTCTTTGTGTGTGTGTGTGAGAGAGAGAGAGAGAGAGAGAGAGAAAGAAAGAGAGAGAGAGAAAATGAATGAATGTGAATGTCCACGTGTTTATGTGCTGAAGGCAGGGAACACTAGGTGGAGCACAGTGTCCACTAGAGGGTGCCCAGAGGTTTTGGCCATTTTCTCACAGAGTCCTTAAATATGAGCAGCAGCAGCCTGAGGCAGGAGAGGCGGAGAGGAGATAAACCAGCCGGCCGCTGAGCGCTGCCCCGTGCTCCGGCCCACTGAGCCGAGGATCTGCTCTCCCCTCCTGTACGATAACAAGACATCTGCATAACTACATGTGCCCTCCGATTGCGGCCGAGGCTGGCCCGCATCTAGGCCACATCAGGCCCACAACCGACTCTGCTGCTGTTTGTTTTCTCACATAT
Source organism: Alosa pseudoharengus (assembly GCF_046254945.1). NCBI lineage: Eukaryota > Metazoa > Chordata > Actinopteri > Clupeiformes > Clupeidae > Alosa > Alosa pseudoharengus. The sequence goes on from NW_027468837.1 coordinate 24,887,108, forward strand.
AAACATAAACAGTCTCTAGCCACATTTCCATTAGAGGTCTCCATCCAAGGCCCTCTGCTGCTTCCAATTACTATACAGAGACGAACAACGCCCAGGTTGTACTGTAGCGCTGTGCTCTACTTTACAGCTTGTCTGCAAATGTGCTGATAGAGGCAGAGGGCTTGTCCTGTTGGGTGTGGACGCAAACACAATGGAAGGTTATTTAGTGCAACTGGGGGTGTGCTGCTTTGTTGCTGCCTCACACCACAGTCAAGCCACTTTTTAGCCATTAAGAGATGTTATTATGCTGGCCAGAGATGGCCAGGCCCTTTCCTCACCGGTGACATGACTTCAAGATCACAGTGCTCACACTGTGCGGAAAATGGTGAGTAAAGGGGATGGGCTGAGGGCTTAAAAGGGAGCGATTGAAAATAACAACCATGCTGGCCTCAATACAGCTACATAAAGAAATACAGTCACTTTTTTCCTTCCCATGATGCATCCTGACTGCCAAAAATGGAGCCGTAGATCGATTTAGCCACAGCCAAAAAATGCTGTACTTAGAGCAAGCCCTGAAGTGACATCATAATTTTCAGGCCCTTGCCCTGGAAAAAAAGAACCCTTGTTGCTGAGAGGAACTGATGTCCCAAGTGTATCTGTCTGTCATAGAAACTAATATTGTTTATTCAATAAAGCCCTCCCTTTTTCCCGGGGTGTAATTTTTAATCCAATCTATCAAATTAAATCAGATCTTATCTTTGATTGCCTGCCTGTGAGCAGTGCATTGATGTGATTCTAGAACCTTCTTTGTGTTTTTGTGTCCTGGGCAACATTCTGTTGGCAGTGCCTGATACTGTTGGTGTGGAAGTGATTAGAATATCATTGTGGCACATCCATGCATCCCCTGAGGGGTCACTAACTGGATATCACTTTGAGAGAAGACATAGAGAGGAGGAAGAGGGGAAGGATGAGAGGGGGAGGAGAAGAGAAGATAGAAAGATAGAGATGAAATGATAGAGTATGGATAGAAGAAGAAATGAAAATGAAGACCCTGCACAGGGACAGAAAATGAAGAGTTGAGCCAGGAGAGAAAGTGATTCAAGAGAAGAGTGGAAGAAATGCAGAGAAAAAGGAGAAAGAAAGGGAAAGAAGACCTGGGTCTGCCAGGTTCTATACACTGCACCGTACAGCGCCATCAAAACCTCTAACGCTATGCCAGCTAGCAGCCATCACTCACCCGCTACCCCCCCCCCCCCCCCACATCCCATCCCAACCTCATTACCAAGCAGGACCCCATCTGGCAGGCCCCGCTCAGAAAATGGCCCCAATTACACGCCCAGGACCCCAGCCAGGTCCCCGCGTGCTCAGGGGGGCCTTAAAGCCCAGCCAGCGTGCCCAGCGTTGTTTGGGAGCCAGCTCCCTTTTAGTGGTTATTGGCTTCCTGGAGGCCCCACTGCGGAGGTGGTGATAAGGCCCAAGTGGGTCGTTTATCAGGGGGGTGCATCTCTGCTGGGAGGCCCCCCCCCCCCACTCCCTCCCCTACACCTTCTCCCCCCTCAGATCTACCACTCCTCTCCAGGGTGCTGTAGCATGTTAAGCTAATGGTGGAGCGGGGATGCTAACACAGAGATCTGTGACAATAGAAGTGACATTGCAAGGTGTGAAGTGCTTGGTGCGAAGGTGAGGAGTTAGTAACTTCAAATGAAGATGAACGAGGGATGATGGTTCAGGGAAGAGCGGAGAGGGAGAACAACCAAGAGGAAGAGAGAGGAGAGGAAAAAAGGAAGAGTTAAGAGAAGGGTGGAGATAGGAAGACTCCACTCATACATTCCTGAAAAGAAAAGTGCTACCTGCCATTTTCTGAGAACCTGAGAGTGACTTCAAATGAATGAGGGCATAATAGCGTGCTAGCAATGCTGTTGTATTTGAGGAATATTGAAGTGTATGTGGGTGCTGTAAGCAGATTACCGCCAAGTTACTGCCCTCGAATTAGGGGCACAAGCTTATTACCATATCAACAAAATGCCTCATGGAATGCGCTTGTGTTTTGGAGACAGGCTTCTTCCTTTTAAAAAAA
>NW_027468837.1:24894163-24896663 GCF_046254945.1 Alosa pseudoharengus
GACTTGAAGGACTACATTTCCCAGGGATGGGGTTCTGATCCAGCTGGTCCGGCCACAGCTCCAGACTGGAAGAGGGATCCTTGGAGCTCTGCCTTCCCATAGCTGCCTGGGTCTGAGGAGGGCGACCCCCCCGTCTCTCTCATAGGCAGGTGCACCCTGGGAGCGGGAGCCATGTGGATGTCCTCTCTTATTCAGCCTTCTCCTCCCCTTCATGGTGTTTAGATAACCCCAGGATGATGCTAAGGACATTTATTTCAGACATTATACTTGGTTTTGTTTCCTTTTGGCGAGGTATGACTTGGATGAGAGTTTTGGACCACGGCTCTGTGTTTTGACTTGCCTAAGTGGTCATACTTATTTCTGTTTAATTTATCCATTCTTCATCCGAAGACAATGTTGAAGTTTAAAGCCTTCTGTCTGGATTACTGGCAGTTTCTTTGTCTGCAGCCCCTCAATGGGTTTTATAAGAGGTAAGTTGACTTTTATGTCTTGTAAAACTTCTCTTGAATGGTTGTCTTGGCTAAGTGAGACTGTATTCTCTGGGTTGTTTAATTATTTGTGTAAGACATAAATAAAATTGATAAATTATAATAATTAATTGGTAAAATAAATATTTTAAGGTGAATCTAGTAATTTGACACACATTTCCATAGGGAATGTTGATATAAATCGGTGGAGTTTAGCTGTAAATGGAATGAGTCATAACAGTTAGAAAGGCTTGAGGTTTCATGGGAGGTGGGACATGTCAGGGCATCTTATTTCAGCATTCTGGATTTCTCCAATTAGTCAGCAATTCATTAGTCCGTAATTGATCTGTTCGTGTGCAAGGGCCTGTCGAGGCAGTTCCTCCCATATCACACCACACTGCCCCTTCAGTGTGGCCTCTTACACCATTTTGCGTGTGTGTGTGTGTGTGTGTGTGTGTATGTGTGTGTGTGTGTGTGTGAGATGGGAGGGGGTGGAGGTCCATCAGGGTCATGCTGACTCAATAAGAGCACCATTGTGCCCCATTGACCTAACACGCTGCACCAAAAGCAGACTTTATCTCCTCCATTGTGTCGTGCTTCCATCGGGGTCCTGGGCTTTTAAGCATGACCAAGAACACGTGTGTGTGTCTCTGTGTGTGGCTATGTTTCTATAAACCTACACTCTAGGTTCTCAAATAAAGATAACTTACGTGGAGGAGAGTTAAAACAAACAAAAAAAGCAGTACAGATTTGTGCACAGTGGGGTTTTCCCCCTATTAAATGACATTTCAATGCAAATGTCTCCATGCTTCAGGACGTCATCAGGTGAACACCTTTGGACTCAGTGGGTTGGGTTTGTGCACCTGTTCTTGTTTTACCACTCAGTAGAGTCAAGTCCTGCATTCTGATGTAATACTGACACACTGGTATCAATACATCTCCATCAGCCATGTAAGGCGATGGAAAATCCCTTGAGCTGGTCTTGTGGATTGCTGGGAAAAGGGGCACCCTTGGGAACTTCTCTGTTGTTTTCTCTTCTCTGTCTGGCTAGGAAGAGCTCAGTTTGTATCTGAGTAGGGCAATATACTATAGTAGTGATGACAGCTGGGCCCTTTAGCGTTGCTTTGCTGCGGCCTGATTGGAGATGTACAAGTGTTTAACTGGGCCTGGGAGGAGGAGGTGCATCTGAGCAAACACATCAGAGACTGGCCATCTCCAGCCTTGTCCTTTTATTTCATTTTACTTTCTCCTGTTTTTCTTTCTTTTTTTCTCTTTGTCTTTACTTTTCTGGACTTGCCTGGTCCATAACCTTTCATTGTTTTCTCTCACCCTGGAGTGCTGAGTGTGTGAGCGTGTGTGTGTGTGTGTGTGTGTGTGTGTGTGTGTGTGTGTGTGCGTGTGCGTGTGCGTGTGCGTGTGCGTGTGCGTGTGCGTGTGCGTGTGCGTGTGCGTGTGCGTGTGCGTGTGCGTGTGCGTGTGCGTGTGCGTGTGCGTGTGCGTGTGCGTGTCTGTGCATGTGCATGAACTCAGAATGCACCATGGGTATTTCTCCTCCTGGGCAGTTACAGTTGTTTACTTCACTGAAACTCCCCCGGCTTCATTCCAACATAATTCACTTTCTGTATGTGTGTCTGTCTGTCTGTTTGCCTTTCTGTCTGTCTCTGTGTATATTTCTTCAGCCCTAGTACCCTTGTTTTCCGTCCATGTGCCCCTTCAGTTACATGGCAAACAATCAAAACAAATCATAGTCCTTCACATCACATCATATTGTGTTGAGTGTAACAGCACCTGCTAGACAGAAATATAGCATAATTATAGGTGCCGTGCCCACACAGAGTGCCTTCAAAACATGTATTTTGCTGTGATGTTTCAATGCATGGGAGACGAGGGGGGAGGCAAGATGGGGTGGATGTGCTACACATACTGGCTCAGAGCCATCAAGGAAAGCTGGCAAAACAGCTTGACTTTCCTTCAGGTGAGTGGACCAGGTGAGATTGCTATCATAATTGGTCTACATTGGCAGTGGAGCAGAC
>NW_027468837.1:24901663-24904163 GCF_046254945.1 Alosa pseudoharengus
CTCTGATCTGCTATGTCTGACATGATGTGTTGGACTTGGGCTGGATTAAGTCATGCCGTTTGTTTAGTGTCGGTTTTCTACAGGGGGGTGAGCACACACACACACACTCACACACACCCTGCCTTTTCTCCTGGTGTTGGGGCACTGGGTGTGTGGTTTCACAATCCTCCCTGAAGCAAGACTTCTCTCTTGTGCTTTCTTTCTTAACTGAAGAGCAACATGGAAAAAAGAAAGAATGGAGTTCAATGGCAGTGCAAAGCTGTTTGAAGATTTTCTTTTTCTTTCTTTCCAGTAAATGCCAACAGTTCAACTTTAGGCTTTATTTATTAACACCCTACCTTTTGGTCACTATCTCTTGACATTTCTTCACTCCCCTCCCCCTCTTTTTTCCGATCATTTTTTTTTTCACCATCCACTCCCTTTCTCAACCTTTTCAACTCCATTTTTTTAGCATGTTCCATTATATTTCTTCCAGAATGTTCCATAGATCTTGTTTGTTTGTTTAACATTCTTCACTCTCCTCCTCGTCCTCCCTCTCCGTCATGTTTGTCCTCTACTCTGCCTCTCGCTGGACTAGACTGGACTGTCCCGTCCCAGTGGTGGGATATGATTTAATTTGGTGGCTAATCCTTTTTCCCTGCCCGTCACGGCTCGAGCGGGTCACTGCCAAGTCCTGACCCAGCTCCTCCACTCTGGCCTTGATTATGATCTCAACCTCTGCAGCTGACTCCTCCTTCCACTTCTCCTTCTTCTCCTGCTTATTCTTCTCCTTGTTCTTCATCTTTTTCTCCTTGCCATCATCCTCCTCCTCTTCCACCTCCTCTCTCTATCAATTGTCCTCCTCTTCCTTCTTCTTCACCTCCTCCTCCTGTACAAGCTCGTTCTTCTTCTCTCTCTGCTCTTCTCCTCCTCCACCACTTGCTTTCTGTTCTTCTTCCTCCTCCTCATCCTTCTACCCCTGCACCTCCTTCTCATCCACCTATCTTCCCTCCTCCTCTCCTTCTTCTCCTCCCCCTTGTAAACCATGACCTTCTCCCAGTCTCTGAGTTGCTGGGATGACTCACCCCTCTCTCATCATCAGAAGAACCCCCCCCCCCCCTTAACCCCAACCCTTTTTTGACACGCCACTGCTACCCCTCTGACCCCCATGATGGAGTAATGTGCTGGCCAAAGTCCTCCGCAATGATCTCAGCTCCAAAGGGCCCAGTGAGGGGTGTTGTGTGTGTCACAGTTGGACCATGGCCTGATTGTTGCCTCCAGCAGACTTCCCAGTTGATTTTGACCCTATTGCCCCCCCACAAACACTCCCCCACACACTCCTCTGTGTTTTTCATGAGTTAGGGTGTGTTTAGGAGCATCTGCAAGAAATATGTTTTGGGTGGGGTGAGAGGTGTGTGTGTTATTTGGACAGGTCGTATATCATTGGTGCGTGCCTGAGTGTGTGTCTGTGAAACAGAGAAAGTATGTGTGGATTGTTTGTGTTTGTGTGTGTGGCCTTGTTTCTCAGTGTCTGTGGTCAACCCTGCTGCCTAATAAAGCATGCGCACAGAGGCTCCTGCTATCCCTTCAGCTTTCAGCTGCCTCAGAGAAGGCTGCAGACTAGACTCCACCAGTAGGGAATAGCCTGCTGTGACTACCAAGCAAAACACACACACACACACACCCACACACACACCACACACACGCCACACACACACACACACGCCACACACACGCCACACACACACACACACACACACACACACACACACACACACACACACACACACACACACACACACACGCCACACACACACACACACACACACACGCCACACGCCAACCACACAGGGGAAAAGCTTTTGTAGAACAGCAACTGCAGTAAGTTGAACTGAGAGCGATTAAATCCGTCATCTCTTTTTTTCTCTCTTTAACCCACCTCTGCTTTTGGCAACGCCCCACACACATGCATTTGCAAGAAGAGAGAGAGAGAGAGAGAGAGAGAGAGAGAGAGAGAGAGAGAGAGAGAGAGAGAGAGAGAGAGAGAGAGAGAGAGTAAAGGAGAGAGAGAGAGAGAGAGAGTAAAGAAGAGAGAGAGAGTAAAGGAGAGAGAGAGAGAGAGAGAGAGAGTAAAGAAGAGAGAGAGAGTAAAGGAGAGAGAGAGAGTAAAGGAGAGAGAGAGAGAGAGAGAGAGTAAAGAAGAGAGAGAGAGTAAAGGAGAGAGAGAGAGTAAAGGAGAGAGAGAGAGAGAGAGAGAGAGTAAAGAAGAGAGAGAGAGTAAGGAGAGAGAGAGAGTAAAGAAGAGAGAGAGAGTAAAGGAGAGAGAGAGAGAGAGAGAGTAAAGGAGAGAGAGAGAGAGAGAGAGTAAAGAAGAGAGAGAGAGTAAAGGAGAGAGAGAGTAAAGGAGAGAGAGAGAGAGAGAGAGAGAGTAAAGGAGAGAGAGAGAGAGAGAGAGTAAAGGAGAGAGAGAGAGAGAGAGAGTAAAGAAGAGAGAGAGAGTAAAGGAGAGAGAGAGAGTAAA
>NW_027468837.1:24909163-24931663 GCF_046254945.1 Alosa pseudoharengus
AATTGTTAATTAAAACCTGTATTCGGAGTGAGAGTACTTTTGGTCATTGGGGGTGTTGCTCTTTCCCTGCTAGTCCGCCCTGTCAGTCGGCCAGAACTGTAATTAGACGTAATGAATATTTCAGTGCCCGCGGTATCTGTTTCCTCAGGTAATCCAAGTCAGCCTGCTCAGTCAAATGTCCTCAGCGCAGGAATGAATAAGACAGGAGGCGTGTCTGTGTGTGTGTGTGTGTGTGTGTGTGTGTGTGTGTGTGTGTGTGTGTGTGTGTGTGTGTGTGTGTGTGTGTGTGTGTGTGTGTGTGTGTGTGTGTGAGGGTCATCTTTCATATTTCAATAAATTATTTTCATCTGCAATATATTATGTATCATCGTTTACTTGGATAGGATAGAGTTCAGTATTGGGATTGGGAGCCTATTGCTCGGCATCTGACTAATGAGAAACATTGAGGACCATAGAGCTTTAATTCACAGGGTAGTAAAAGCTGAATATAAGTGTTTAGCTCGTAATATTCCAACATTTTGAATATTTCTGTCAGAATATTACACTCAGTTTAATTGCTTTGGGACTGGATCTAAATGGATATTACAGCAAAGCACTATATAGTTTATTACACAGTAAACACACCATATTAAATATGTTATTTCTCTGTATGGATTCTGTCAGTAGGCACTTGAGGTCTCAAATTGAGGTCTTAACATCCAGCCTTCTCTCTGTGGAGAGAACAACCCTGTGGAGTAAACAACCTTGCCCCCACCCCCCCTCATTGCCCTATGCAGGCCCCTACTCCCCCAACCCAATCCCGTTTGACCCCAGGCCATGGTCAGTCTGGAGCAGTCATTGCCCCGCTGGCCACCTGCCCTCTCGACTCTGGCCAGCCATGTTTTATGCATCTCCCGGTGAGAGGGCACAGGGCCAGGCCACTGTCCAGTGCATTGCTCATCCAACATTAATGGCTTCGGTGACCTCGACTCCAAGATGGGGTCACAGTGTCCCATCTCGCTTCTTGCCCACCTAGCGGAGCCCACTCCTGGTGCTCAACGTACAGTACCATACACACACACACACACACACACACACACACACACAGACAGACAGACAGACAGACACACACATCACCTCATTGCTACCCATTATCCAGATAAAGATGAGAAGTAATGTCTTTAGCCAAAGACAGGTAGTGATTTTGTTTTTGTCTTTGCCCCTGTAATGATTTTCTATCTCACACTCCAGTCCCAGTCTTTTTCCCTCTTCCACTTGCCCAGCATGCAATGGGACAGGGCATTATTGTCACCATGGGGGAGCCAACTCTTGCTTTCCAAAACTACCTGCTGGGGCCGTTGTTTTCCTTTTAGTGTGCTGAGGTGTATGATGTTGCATGGTGTTCCATCTCCCCAGCAGTCTTTAAGCACATGAGAGATCTTTCTCAGAACTCTGTATAACATTGAGGCTTTTCTGTGAGACTGCATGCGTCCCAGCTTCAGCAGACAGAGCAGTGGCGTGCAGCGCTGCTCCTAGCACATGATCTCAGTCCCATGCTATTATGTAAGCCGTATAAACATCATTAGGCTTGTAAAACAGCCAGCAGCCACAGAATGGCTAGCGGAGTGGAAGCTTTCGGAGAGGCCCACACCACACATTTATTTTTCTCATATTAAAAAAGGGAGAGTGAGAGAGAGAGACAGAGAGGAAGAAGGAGGGACGGTGCGGGAGGAAAGAATGCTGTTAGGGTGGAAACTCTTGGAAGAGGAAGGAGAATCCCACTGCAGCTGGAGACAGAACAGGAGAGGGGCCCAAGCATCCACTGACTCTTCCATGCAGGCAACGCTTTGTTCTGAACAGCAAAGTAAAGGTCCAGGTTCGCGCAGAGTCCTCTGATGTATCTTAAAGGTGGAGCCGCGGTATTAGATATGGTCCTGTCTGCCTCATCTCATCAGCAGAATGCTCTGCTCCTTGCTGCTAGCCTCTCCACTCATTGTGCTATCTACCCCCTGAAATAAACAATACACTTTATGGTTCATTTAAAAAAAAGAAAGAAAGAAAGAAAAAGTCCTAGCCAATGACCTGCAGAGACTACCAAAGCAGCCATGTGGCCCTCTGATTCCTGCTCTAGCCTCTGCTCCGTCTCTTTCTCTCTCTCTCTCTCTCTCTGTGCAATTATTTCCACAAAGATTCCTTTCACTGATCTTGGCGTGAGCATCATCGCTTGGCCAGCAATGGGCGCCTCATTAAAAGCAGCTTCAGCACTTTGTGTGAGTGTCAGAGAGCCATGCTGCTCCCTTCACAGTTAAGACTCCAAAAGAGAGAGAAGAGAGGGAAGAGAGAGAGAGATGGGGGGTGGACAGAGATAACAGGCCTTCTTCTCAAAAGCCTGGGCTTTTTTCAGTGTTGTTAATGGGAAGAAATAGCTGAACATCCATTATTGTTTGTGTCATGTCACAGCCAGAACTCACAAATATTTATTTGCTTCATTCCATTAGTTGTTAGCGCCATAGGAACCCAGCAGAGGTGCCCAAAAACATTGGGTATCAGCCATAAATCATCTGCCACCAAAAGCACTTCCATCCAACTCTGGATGTGTTTCCTTGGCAAGCCACAATAGATGTTGTTTCATTACTTTAATGACACATTAGTTTTCTTGACAGTTCAGAGAGGAGTACTTGTTATGTACCTTTGCCAATTATAACAAGAGTTTAATTTATATCTAGGTGTCTAGGTCGTAGGCCACATAAGGAATATCCAAACAGAGGGAATTGTTAAGAGGGCACATTTAGCTAGGCTACTGAGGAGCCTCTCATCATGTAATAATGCCATAAGATACATAATGTTTCATGTAATACATTCAAAACTTAATATACACAGTGTTTAGATTAGCATCACCAATTAGTTATTAAATACCTGGTAGTATTTCAGGGTGCTTGAAATAGGCCCACAGTGTTCATATCAGGGACTATGTTAGAGTGTAGCAGTACTCTGCAATCTGAACCTAGACATGGACATGGCACAATGATGCCAGTTAAGTATCGGAACACCCCCAATTATCACCACTTTTGTTCAGAAATTCTAAAACAACAATGTTTTTTAACACTTCAAAATAACATTTGCAAAATTAACCTTACATTTTTCAGTAGCCATAGGTGTGTAGATTTGAACAAAATCTGGTTTGGTTCTTAACGGGAGCATTTACTGCCTGAAATATCCGATTTTGTTTACCACGCTCAGAGTTATAGTGCTGGCCTAATGGATCGCCTATTCACGCCGTTTCAACGGCACATGAACGGTTAGACCGATAATTCTCGTCATGAAATTAAAATTCCACTGGAGCTCCAAGCGGATGTGTACACGCAGCCTTACAACACTGTTTACAGCTCTTCGAGTCACGGTAAAATGTCAATGGTACATAGCTAATTTAGATACACCTATGGTGTGGGTGCTTGCGTTTCTTTAGGAATCCGCCGTCTTGGTTTGTATAGAAATGGACATTAAGTGACACATACACCCAAGACGGTGGAAATACGGGACCGACGGTAATAGGGGGAGTTCCGATAACTCGGTACAGTAATGCTCCAGCCTGCACCTGCCTCCTAGCGCTTGCTCCCCCTCTGTGGCTTGATGCTGTGGGGTCTGGGCCGTCTGTCCACCCAGAGTGTGGACTGTATCAGTTTGGGCATTAAGCACAAGGGGTCTGTCCCCTGTGGTTGCTATGAAGCCCATCCCTGGGGGTATTGATTTGAGGCCGCGGCTGGCTGGCACAGAGCTTTTAGTTATTGTTGGCAGGCGTCTTTTGAAGGGCTCGCCGGAGCCACTGACAGATTCGGGCTGGCTTTGAAGAAACTGCTCTTTTCAGGGCTTTGGAAGAAATGATGAACTGTCAGGTGAGAGAAAAAGAGAGAGAGCCAGAGAGAGGAGGTTTGAGGCTTTCAAAAAAGTTCAAAGGGAACTGGCATTAATCAAACTTCTACTCTGACCATATTCAATCCCGTCATAAGGATGGGGAATGAGGAGTTATTGTAATATTAACATCTGGTCTAATTACACGTCTACAACTGGTCCATGCTGAGTGAAATTAAGCGCATTGTGAGCGCTGAGTTCAGGAAAAGTAGCAGCGTCACTCAGGCCACAGGGGAAGTTGTTAATGCGTGGAGCAGCGCGCTTGCCTTTTAGTCATCTGATTGTTAATGCTCTGTGAGGTGTTTCCTCTCTTTTCTCTTTTGTAGATCATCAGACTACACCCCCACCCCCTTCTCTACACCTCCGCCCACGCTCTCTCTGTCTCTCTGTCTCGCTCTCCTCTCCCGAAGCTCTCATTGTCTTATCGCCTGTTTGAGTATTCATGAGTGGCGTGCGCGCCCAATGACGCGTATTGAGGCCCCGCAGATCAATTACTCTGCATTCGGCCCTATCAATCTCTCTCCTCAACCCACCCCACCCCACCCCACCCCCACCCTCTCTCATCTCAAGTCCTGCCTGCTCAGAAGCCCATCCCTCATAATGACACCCATGATTATTCATGAGAGAGAGAGAGTGATAGGGAGAGAGATAGTGTGTGTGTGTGTGTGTGTGTGTGGGTGGATGTGTGTGTGTGTGTTAGAGAGCGAGAGAGAGAGAGAGAGAGAGAGAGAGAGAGAACTATCTGGGATGGAGATGAAGAACAGAAGGAAATCCCCATTCTGTGGACAGAAGTGACGTAATTGTGTCCGTGTGTCACTCCCATCCTCCTCTTGTGTGTCCACTCACTGTATTTTTCTCACTGTCCTATCATGCTGTGGGACATTTTCTCGACATCAGTCTCATTTCCAAGCCCAGTGCTGTGCAAGTTGTGTGCTGTTTGTGTGTTTGATTAATGGGAGTCTTGCAGGGGAACAGTATTTCAAAGCCCCTTCCTGATTTGTATGGACAGAGTAGGCTAATGTGTCTATATTAGTGCACACATCACAATGTTTGAGTGATGCTACATGTAAATCTCATTTCCAGCTACATGCACACACTTCAAACAGATGCCAGAACACCAGTCAGCCCCCCTTTACAGTATGCTACGGAGTCTGTGTGTGTGTGTGTGTGTGTGTGTGTGAGAGAGAGAGTGAGAATGTGTGTGTTTGTGTGTGTGTGTGTAGTGCAGAGCTGGCACACATACAGCAATTAGCCTACATCAGTGCTGGTGTGTCATTGCTGTCAGTTAGGGACTATTGGCCTGTGGGTGTCTTTGTGTGTGTGTGTGTGTGTGCGTGTGTGCATACGTACATAACCGGCCTCAAGCAACCGCTACACATGCGTGTGTGTGTGTTTGTGTGTGTGGATGCAGATGGTGCAGTGTGAAGTGGGATTCTCCTAGGTGGGTTGGGGAGGGGTTGGCTGCTGTCGATATAGTCCAGGCAGCTGGCGAAGCCTCCCTCTCCCTACATCCATAATGACTGGACAGACCTGATCACAGTGAGTGGTCCCCATGCATCAATCTGTCCTCCGTCCTCTCTAATGAAAAGCAGTTTTAACGTCCAATTAGCCAGTAATACCACATTTACTTTGTGTGTGTATACGCCTGTGTGTGTATGCGGGTGTTTGTGTGCATGTTTTTTCGAGTTTGTATGTGAGGTTTTGTGTTTGTGTGTGTGTGTGTGTGAATTTGTGTTTATTTGTATATCACTGTGTATGCATGCTTTCGTGTGTATGTGTGTGTGTGTGTGTCTTTTTCCTCATACATTTCTCTGTGTGACATGGATATTTGTATTAAAGTGACATCCAGGAGATCCAGTATAATTGCCTCCCCTGCACTCAGTCTCTCTGGCCTTGCTCCCTTGCTTTCATGCTACTGTCATACTGTCATACACATTTCAGCTTATCTGCAGTATAACTCTTCACCATGCTGACGTGCGGCGCTTATGCAGAAATACGCCTTCAGTTATCTAGTGTGTGAGTAAGATAGCCCTTCATGTAGCATGTGGTTTATACTAGCGAGACAGTAGGCCATGAATCATGTGATGCACTGGAAAGCCAAACGACTTTAGCAACCCATAGCAATGTCTTTCCACATTTGAATGCCCTGATAATGGACATCAAAGAGATAATGGCCGTCACAGACATCAGGAAATATCAGCAGACTTAATGTTGTCTCACAGCCAGTTTGTGTGTGTGTGTTAGTGAGTGTTAGTGTGTGTGTGTGTGTGTGTGTGTGTGTGTGTGTGTGTCTGCCGGTGTTCATATTTCACCATTATGTAGGGTGCACAGCCCTCTGCTCTTAGTGCTACTATTATTAAATGCACAGTTTCCTCTTCCTCTTGTTAGGCTTCCCCATAGCTGGATCGATCATCAAGTCCAGGAAAAGCTGAAAAGCTGAAGTGCACCAAGGAGACGGACCAATGGAGATGTTTGTTTTTCAAAGCCTTTTTCAGAGCTGTTCAGTGCTTTTGTGCTGCTGTTCCCTCCAGAACAATCAGAGGTCGGAAGTTCCAACAAGAGAGCACTTTCTGAGAGTTAATCGGCACTTTCTGCACAAAGTGCATGGGGTGGCAAATGTAAAACTTCCATTTTAAGTCAAAGGTTTAGGAAAGAAAATCATAATAATAATAATAATAATAATAAAAGGCATGTCTGCTCTACTCCAACTTGTCTTTGCAGTGCAGTGGTAGGAAAGTGCATCATTATGTGCCGGGCTCCAGCACCGTAGAAGACATGGCAGCAGGCCACTCTGGGAGTCTGCTGAAGTGATCTGTGGCTCTGACCAGACGCTGACCAGACGCTGATTCTACCGTCCAAATATGTGTAGCTACAGTACTGTGCTCCTCTTCGTGCTTTAAAAGGAGGTCGACTTCAGGTGGGGTACAGAGGAAGTGGAGTGGCAGGTCCGTGCCTGTTGTCTGTGGTTCACCTAAATCTCATTAACAGGCCCCGTACACCACCCACCCCCACCCTCTTGTTCACCCAAACAGAGGGTGGGCAGTGCGGAGCGAGTGGCGCCCCCTGGCTCTCGTAAATGAGCGGCTTGGCATCACCACTCTGAGAAGGGCCACTTAGTGTCCCTGACAGGCCCCTATTGAGTGCTTCAGCGCGGCCCGTAAACAGTCATTACAGCTGGCACACCGCACTAGGCACCGTGTAAACAAATGACGACATGCCCATCCTGAGCGTGGGCACGGTTGGAGCCATGTGGGGGCACTGGTGAGGAGGACTGGTGGTGCATCTGCTCCCGTGGGGTCACTGCTGCTGCCCACACCCTCCCCTCAGTGGCCATCTAGGGGATCATCTACATGTTGAATGAGTTTGTCTCATTCATTTTCCCTTTTTATTTCTATTTCTACCACCTCTGTTCGATAATTCATATCCTCTTAAAAGATCTTAAATCTTTCTGTCTGTCTCTCTGTCTGTCTGTTAGTCTGTCTGCCTCTCTCTCTCTATTTAATTCAATTCAATTCATTGTGCTTTATTGGCATGACTGTTGAAGTTACAATATTGCCAAAGCAAAAAAAAAAAAACATGGAATAATCAAAACAGGAGACAATAATAATAATTGTACTAATAAAAACAATAATAAGATGATAATGTATATAATAGAGGGAAGAAAAAGTAGGATAATAGAATAGTAAAACTGGTAGGAAGAAAAAGAGATAAACAACAGTGGGGTGGAATCACTGGTTTACGGTTGCATTTCGTCTTTCATGACAGGCTAGTACATATTTTCCAGCTGCCAGTGCGATTTCTGGAATTTCGCCCAGGATATATTTTAGCTTACTCTCATTATTTTCATTTAAAATTTCAGGGCGTATGGTACTTGCTTTTATTTATCTCTCTCTCCCCCTGCCTCCTTACCATTCATACACTGTGTCTCACTTTGAAGTATCGCTGAGCATGTGTTGAAGCACTTATGGTGTTGGTTCTGTGTGAGGGTATGATGGTCCAACAGCTGCCTATTGCCCGCCCCCACACCAACCCCTATGACCCCCCCCAACCCTCACGAAAGAATGGGGCATGACATCACTCTCCAGCAGCTCAGGAGTGTGAGAAGATGCATTTGGCATTGAGAGCAGGTGGTGGTGGTGATGGTGGTGGGGGTTCGACCTGCCAAACCAATTCTGTACTCTCAGACAGGGATTAAGACTCTGCAGTAGCACTCCTGCCAGACGTTTTCATTTGTACCTCTCTTGAGGATGATGTATGTCAGGAATAGAAAATGGATGGATATGAAATTGAAACCTTGGTCTAGGACAGGATGTGCCTTTGAGAGAGGATGATGAGAAATCTTCCATCGCTTCAACATTGATTTGAAATATATTTCTTTTTATTGTCTCTGAAATCCTAAATAGTATGGCAATAGGCTTCAAATTGAAGTCTCCTTCCCTGATACAGACACACACACATGTATACACGTGACGTACACATACACTCATACACTTGCTCGCTCTCACACTCTCTGTCTATCTTACACACAATGACACACACACACACGCTCACTTGCTTTTTCTCTCCCTGCCTCCCTCTCTCCCTCTCTCACTCTCTCATTCACTCACTCACACAAACGTACGCACTCATACACACACACACACACAGATGTACACACACACACTCTCTCTCTCTCTCTCTCTCTCTCTCTCTCTCTCTATCGCTTGCTTTTTCTTGCCTTCTCCGATCAAGCTGTCTTCAGAAGTTTTGCCAGTGAGGAGGTTCTACTCGGCAGCCTCCTTTAATGAGCTCCCGAGAGTGGTCTAGGCCAATCAGAGGCCTCGCCCTGACTCCCAGGCTGCGTGCTAATTGGCCAGCATGGCTTGAGAGCCTCACGCAGCAACACTGTCGTCCAGTGCAGCTTTGTTCATGTTGACTCACACACTCAGACACACACTGTCATGCAGCTGTATGCCAAAGCTCTATTTATAAACCACTGTCTGCATCTGCCATAAATGTTAACTGACTCAATCCTCGATGTGTCATTCCTAGAGAAAGAGAGGGGGGGGGGGGAGTGAGTAACTGTGTTTTAATCATTTTGAAATGACTGATTGTGCTAAAGTCAGCACTGTTGGATGTTGGTCCTGGAAAGCTGAAGTATTTTGCCAGGGGTGTGTGGAGTCCCTCCTGCATCTGCATGTTCCACTGCAGTTAGTAATGTTGGCGAGGCCTGTAGAAGGCTGTGTTACAGCTCCCCCTACTGGTCATCTCAGTAACAACTCACAACTTCTCTACCTCTACCTATCATTGCTTGGACCTATAAATTCACTAAGGCTGTTTTAGTGAGTGGAAAGTAATGACTGGACTAACTAATGTTTTTGCTTGACTGGAAAGACATTACGAGACGTTATAACTATATACTGTATTTTGGGATCTGAAGGGTTTCTACTGGATATCCATTCAGTTGATAGATGAACAAAGACATTGTTATGTGGAGGCAATTCACCTGTGTGATGCCATACTTACCTCATAAACCCCCACACACTCATCCGGGGAAAGCCCTATAAGCTGATTTCCGAGTGTGTTGCGTGGAGTTGAGGAGAGGTGATCGAGAATCGTCTGAGGTCAAAGTGTGTGCGTTGACAGCCGTGAGGAATTTCTCCGCCATCTTAAAATAAAGCTGACCATTTATTTGACCTGGCCTCTTTGTCATGTCGCCAAAGCTGCCATTGAGCCAGCTGGCAGGAGGAGGGACACAGCAGGGTTGTCCCTCACTCTCCCTTCTTCCACACACACACACACACACACACACACTCTCTCTCTCTCTCTCTCTCTCTCTCTCTCTCACACTCACACACACACACACACGCGTGATCAAATATGTCCGCGCACACACACACATACAGGATCAAACATGCAATCACACACATGCGCACACGCACACATGCACACGCTCATGCTTACTCACACACACACACACACGCACACACGCACGCACACGCTCATGCTGACGCTCACGCTCACGCTCACGCACACACTTGAATGGACAACACTTTGGAGATGAGTAGGTCAGCAAGGGTAGTGTGATTCCATCCAGACCGTCAAGGGACTGGTTCTGAGATCTTCCGGGACATGAGCACATACTCGATCCAATCAACAAGAGTTCAGGTCAGGTGGGAGTCAAGTGCGACCTCTGACCTCTGCCTCTGATGGCCCCATTGCCTTACTTTGCATTTCAGCTTGCTATTCTCCCACTCCCATCGACCTACTTCATATATATATATACATCAAATAAAAACTTAAACGAACATTCTATTTATGGATGTATGGTACCTCAACATATATATTTGAATATAACATGCTGTTTCGTCTTTTTATTCGGGATTTATTCCTGTGCAATTTGTGTTATGTCTATATGTTGTGTGTGTGTGTGTGGGCAGGCGGGTGTGTGTGTGTGTGTTTGTGTGTGTGTGTGTGTGTGTGTGTTTGACACCTCTCATGGTCCTATATCAGCTTAAGAGATGGGGTGACAAGCTCCTTTGGATTAATTAGTTTCACTGTGGCAGTGAGGTGCCTCTCTTGTCACACTCCTCTGTGATTTGTGCGCGTGTGTGTGTGTGTGTGTGTGTGTGTGTGTGTGTGTGTGCACAACAAAAGCTCCCAGATGACCAGAGGTGAGGGAGATGAGATGAGAAAGAGATGTGTAGCGTCAGCAACTGTGAGGTGACCCAAGTGATTCAAGAGACCCAGTGTGTCTTTCCTCTGTCATCTCCCTCTTAGCTGTCACACACACACACACATACACACACACACACACACACACACACACACATACATGTACAAGATCTACATATGCTCTCTCTCACTGCCCCTCAAGCACACACACACACACACATACACACACACACACACACACACACACCAACCCAGAGGAGCGGTATTTCACGCTGTGTCTCCGCACCTCTCCTCGCTCTCTTATCCATCATCGCTCATCTCCCGGTCTCTGTGGAAATCAGATTAGCTGTGTTTGGGATGCCAATTTAGGCTGTTATTAATGGAGCCCCTTCCAGAGCCTTCCACCAGCACGGAGCGCCACTAACTGCCCAGCGGCAACCGCTACGCTCTCTACCGACCGGCCGCCCGCTCCCGCCCTGGCGTAGCGTTCCACTCAATAACACGCTATTTACTATTCGCTGGCTTCTCTCTCTAGTGAAGTGGCCACTACTGGAATGCCCTCACTGTTTGTCTGGCGCGTTGAGGTGTGGGAGTGACACCACAACAGGGCATTTGAGTGTTGTGAGGAAGATGAGGGCATGATGGGATCACTACCTGGTACTAATGTAGTCCAATTGACTGTGCTGATGTTCCCAGCGGATGTCTGTGCTGAGAGATACACTGTTCACAAAGGGGGAAGTGAGTCGTAGGTCTCTCTCTCTATTTCTCTCTCTCTCTCTATTTCTCTCTCTCTCTCTCTCTCTTTCTCACACACACACACACACACACACACACACACACACACACACACACACACACACACACACACACACACACACACACACACACACACACACACACACACACACACGAGCACACATGAGCACATACACTCCTCACAAAGGTGGGAGTGAGTCGTAGGTGTAGGAAGTACACTGGGGGTTGAGGGTAAAGTTGTGTGGTGTGTGGAGTGTGTTTGTGTGTATGAGGAGTAGTGTGGGAATTGTGCCCCACCTCACCTGGAGCCCTGCCAGGGAGAGTGTTTACAGGTGGGGTTGGGGGGCTTTACGGCATCATCAGGGTTAGCCGCCCGCGATGCTTTTTAAAAGCAAAGCTGAACTTGAGCTAATCGAGGACACCACCTGCTGAAGGCATCCCACTCTGAGAAATCCCATTATCTCTAATCCGGTAGCCAACTAAGAGCGCATGGAGGCTAGTTAGCACACACACACAGCCTCTAAGCCCTTAGCACACAGTCGGGCTCATTAAAGACACACACATACACACACACACACACACACAGGCACATAGGCTCCTGGCAGTCGTGTGGAACTGGTGCCTTGCCGGCTTGGCAATAGGGACGTAGCCATGGCAGGGTAAGGGAGGGCAGATTTCCAGCATGTCATTCATCTCTCCAGTGACCATTCGGAGGATACCCATGCCTCTCAGGTAGGTCACTCATTCCTGGCCCCCGCCTGTTGAGTGTTGGACAACTGGCTTGTCCCAGCATAGCTTCAAACACACTTGGAATAGTGTGACTACTGACTGGCTCGTATTGTATGTATTGTATACACATTGTCCAGGGTGCTGGGGTTATGTTCCAGATGGTCCCTGTAGACCTGACCTGCAATAATGTATGCATGGACTAGCAACACATCATGAGTGCTTTGGTTTGGTGTTACGTGTTACATTTGCCACCTCTCAACTTCCCTTCCTGTATTAATTCCCATGTTTTTCTGTAATCCTCTGTGATTATATAATGGGATAATTTAAGGAAGCAGGTGGTGGTGGTGATGATGGTGGTACATGAGCTTTCTTGCCCTCTACTGTCACTGCCACGGCTGTCGGCGTATGTGCCTTTGCCGCTGTACTGTAGATTGGAGCTAGCTGGTCTCGCTGAGTCTCTGTGTGTGTCGGCTGTCTCTGAGCCAAACAAACACTGACCTTGCAACACTGCAATCACCGTGCCAGGACACAGACACAGGCACAGGCACCATCAGCGGACACTGGTGATTAGGGCAGAGAGAGAGAGAGAGAGAGAGAGACGGAGAGAGGAGGGAGGAGACTGGAGCAGGAGGTGGGGTTAAGAGAATGAGGAGAGGAGAGTGACAGGGGGGAGGGATGAGGCAAGATAGAATGAGAGGGAGGGAGGGAGAGAGAGAGAGAGAGAGAGAGAGAGGGTGAAGAAGGGAGGCGGGCAGAGAGAAGGCTTGGCCCCATCTCCTCCTCCTCCTCCTCCTCTTGCTCTGTAGGTGAATGAGTCGATTAGCGAGGGAGGTGCTGTGTGCCTCTCCAGCGCTCCGCTCCGGTGTTGGTGCTGCGTCTGCTTCTCTCTCTCTGTCTCTCTCTGACTCTGCGTCTGCGTCTGCCTCTGTCTGCACTGGCTGCTGCTGCTGCTGCGTGACTTGACCGCCTCGCTCCCCCTGTCATCCGCGATCCCCACATACCGGAGCTGGAGCTGACCGTGACGTGAGGTGTGTTGTGTTGTGTTTGTGTTTGTGTGTGTGTGTGTGTGTGTGTGTGTGGGGGGGGGGTTATCAGCTGAGTGAGCTAGGTGTGTGTGTGTTTTTTCTGCTGTTGTTTCTTTGTTTGTTTGTTTGTTTGTTGTTGTTAAGCCTCCTCTGCAGCGAGAGCACGTCAGGCAGGCGACTGCAGCAGTTGCAGCTGTCCGGGCATGTAGGGGTTTTCTCTCTCCCCCCCCCCCCCCCCCCCCCCTCACTCTCTTTGCCTCTCTCCTGTAGTCTGATGTCATCCAAACTGATGCAGTGTTGCTTAAGGACACCGTGCTATTTGCTTAGTAAGCTGAACACACAGGCAGAACAATTCCTGAAGCTTACAGAGTATTCCTTCATACAAAAGAGACAAAGATGGACTGAGAAAGATATATTGAAGAAATTAGAGAGAGACTGATAGACTTAGAGCTGAAGGGACACAGAGGCTTGACTTTGCGTTTCCTTTATTGACCGTTAGGAAGGAAAGCCGATATCTGACCTAACCAGGTGTTGTTTTTGTAATGACAGACAGTGTATATGATGAAGCAGGGCTCCAACGGGAGGTGACGGTCGATGTGTGACGTGCCATTGATGTGATGCTGAGGGTGCGCCAGTTGTTTGTGTTCCCCCTCCGTGGCTCCGTGCGAGTTCAGCGCGAGGTTCTGCAGAGTTTGGGGAAAGGAACCGGCTCTGCTTTGATCTGCTATGCAGTTCTATGCGTTATGGGACTGTGTTTTTACTGCACTCATGCATATGGCTGGCATCAGCATGTTCAGCAAGTTCATTATGTGCCTGAGTTGCCATGTTTATGTTAAAGGAAGTGGAAACGTGCTCAGTATCTATGCATCTGTTCCTCTCTCTCTCTCTCTCTCTCTCTCTCTCTCTCTCTCTCTCTCTTTCTCTCTTTCTCCCCCCCCCCTTTTTCTTTTCTAACTGTGAGTTGTAAGACTTTTGTAATGTGAATGCCTCCCTGATGTTTTCTGTCCTGCTCTGAGATGGATAATCCCCAAACATTTGAAGTGCATAGAGACACAGCTCATCATTTACCTCTTATCTTGTTGATAACTTCCTGGGCATCGGAATGTCTGAAATCATAAAAGTTTTGTTACCAAGAGACATGATCTGTTTCTGCTTTCCTTTCCACTTTTTTGGGCTTTTTTGTGTTTGTCTCTGAGGGGGGTGGATCAGTAAGATTACCTCTTTATAATCTGGGGCTGTATCAGATAATACAGAATCGGTCAAATCCTCTGTGCTTATGGGCTGGGATCGTCTGGGCTATGCATGCTGAGAGGCTTGTGCAGTGGGTTTTATTTTGTTGTTTGTTTTTTAAAGCAAAGGAAGGCTGGAGATTTCCTCTCCGAAAACCTTCGCTTGCTCCTGAAGCCTCCATGTCGGCAGCAGGGCAGAGCGAGGGGTGGGGTGGGGGGGGGGGGGTGGAGCGGTTGGTGCTGTCTCATCCTTCTGCTTGAGTGTGTGCTCGCCGACTCTCTTGTGTACTCAAGGGGGGCCAGGTCGGAGTTCACTTCCACACGACGAGCTCCGAACATCATCTTTCCCATGTGTGGCAACTGACACCACATGCACTTCAAGCATTTTGGCTTTCTCTGTATTCTCAGCTATAATTACAGTGCCGTCTTTTTGTTGTTGTTGTTGTTGATTTTTTTGATCTTTCCCTCATCTAAATTTAAACGTCAGGCAACTCAGGTCTTTCCGTTGTGGCTGGAGCAGCAGAAATGCTTTTAGTCTGTGATTTTAGTCGACCTCACCTGAATGAGTGAACAAGCGCAACCTTGAGGGTTGTTGACTCACTCTTGTTGCACTGCAAGGAAGTGCTTCAAACATGTTTGGGAGCACCTGGTGCGCCACTTAATCACAGACCTGAACACTTAGAAATGTCAACTATGCCACAGCACTCGGGGAAGTGGAGGGTATCCATACACACAAACACACACACATACACACACACACACACACACACACACACACACACTCGTCCCGGTGCAGTCACCGTGGCCACAGGTTTGTGACTCAACGCCGCAAGCTTTAACTGTTTCCTAATAAGGGGTTACTCATTTACCTAAGTGTCTGTTTCTCCTGAGCAGAGAGGAGTCACCTGCAAGGTCACACCGGTTTCCCTTCTAAATGGCTTATTGGTTCAAAAGAAGAGCTGTATTCTCCATGGCTCCACGGTGTCACACTGTGTATGCGGGTGAATTTCATCTTCACAGGCCTTCTTTGTAATGTATTCCACTGCAGGCATTACTGTTCCTAACATGTTATGTCCCTTGGGTAATTATATTATATTGTGTATAAGTGCTTGCTGTTCTTCTTGTGTTGCTGTAATTGAATTATCATTACCATTGACTTTGTTGATCTGAGAATTGGGGCAGCCGTGGCCCACTGGTTAGCACTCTGGACTTGTAACCGGAGGGTTGCCGGTTCGAGCCCCGACCAGTGGGCCGCGGCTGAAGTGCCGTTGAGCAAGGCACCTAACCCCTCACTGCTCCCCGAGCGCCGCCACTGTAGCAGGCAGCTCACTGCGCCGGGATTAGTGTGTGCTTCACCTCACTGTGTGTTCACTGTGTGCTGTTTGTGTTTCACTAATTCACTGATTGGGTTAAATGCAGAGACCAAATTTCCCTCACGGGATCAAAAAAGTATATATACTTATATACTTATACTTAATTATGTTTGTATAAACAGAGTAATCCATTCGTCACTTGCTAACAAGAGCAGAGTATTGTTTTTGTATTATGTGGTATTATCTGACACTCCATGTCAAACACCCATTTATCTAAATGCAACACTGTAGCTAGAAGTCCTTGTGTGCATTTTCTTATCATTGTTGCACTTTCCGTAAATGGAATCTGAAAGTGGAATTGGCATGTTGAAAAGTCTGCTTGTGGATTAGCGGTGGATTCGCTAGCATAGGAGGTGGATGACAGGAGGGGAAACCCGTCCCTAAATCACGCCGATGAGTTTTCATCCCTCTTGGCACCAACTTAATCCTGAATATTTGATAATCCTTACATCCTCATATTTCGTGTGTCAGGTTCGGAATGAGCTTGAACGTGCCTTTGTCCTCCCATTTCCTTTGTGTTTGGAAATGATAGAATGGTTCACTCTTGGGGGGAAGATGACTCATCATCTGGTACTGCTGAAGGAGGAATCTATCACTGGTCTATTCAACAGACCATAATGGTTGTTCCCAAGAGAGAAAGCAAAAGAACCGTTCAGTGTTCTAGACGGCCTAGATTTGTTTCTAGGAAAAAATAGTAGAACGGTGCTATTTTCACACCCCCAGTGCTTCTACCATAACTCGTAATAGTTAGCATAGTTTATTTGCCAGTGGCAGTGACCAGATGAGTGTGACCAAATGAAGTGAAGGACCTCTCGGTGTGAGTCCTGGTCCAGCATAGACACTGGGAGATTTTTGTCCACTAGCTCAGTGGATGACCAAGGCTCTCCGCTGACGCTGAGGCTCCAAGGTTCTGCTCCCGGGCTCCTCCATTGGGTCCTGTGGGAACTGACCTCAGCACAGTTTCACAGTCTTGGCAGCTTCTAGTCGAAGCCCGGTTATAACCTGTTGGAAACCTGGCACAGATGGTTTGAGATATTTTGAAAATGACTCAAAAGTTCTCAATAGCTTTATGCAAGTGTAATGTAAGAAGGTATTATACTGTAGCATGTTTTTTTTATTATTAAAAGGTATTGTTGTGTGTAATTACTGACATCAGAAAACAATGCAAATACAGACCAGCCCAAACAGAAACACAGGTCTGTTATAAAAACAGCTTGTAAAAGCCCAGGCATTTACTGTCTCATTAAATAGAGTCTGTTGTGCTGGTGCCTTGGAATTGAACTCTGTGTTTTCCCCACTTAGCCCAAGGAAAGAGTGAGCGGCTTTTTCCCTGCACAGCCTTGGAGTTGGAAAAACTTCCATTCAACTCCTGCCCCTTCTCTGGGCCTGTGGAACTGCTCTGTGATCCTGGAGTTGACTTCTGGTGAATCAGGGTTATTTTGTCTCTGGGAATCAAAGGAGGAATTGAGGAATCAAAGTTCTGATGTTGATGATGGCAGTTGAAATCCTCCATGCATCCAGCCATCTTGATAGGCTGAGGAAACAAATTTGGTTTGTAGTTTTGGTCCCTCTTGAAGAGATTGATTTTGCTTCTCTGTGCCCTGAATACATTCATTGTTTTAGATTTCTTGTGGTCTCGTGGAGATTTTAAGAGGAATTGTAATGGTGCCTTAAATGGACATTTGCCACTTGGTTACTCATTTGTGCTGTTGATAAATAGCCAGGCCCAGCTGGAGGATAATCAATGCAATATTTGCAACATCCTGCGACATCCGGAGATGGAAACAAATTCTGGGTAAATAGAACACTCTGTTTCATTTGGAATTTGGAACTTTATGGAATTGGGAACTTGGAACGCCAAAAGAGGAATTCTGCGGTGGGCCACGTCATGAAAACAAGGCCGAAGGGGTCATTAGGACTAGAGGAGTGTGCGTTAGTCACCACCTGACTTCTGTCAGCACAGCCGTAAGTAAACACACATGTCCCAGTGGAAACACTCCTCCCTCAAACCCAGCATTAACTTCCCCCAGACAGAGACACTTGCATTTATTCATTTAGCAGAAGCGTATACCCAAACAGATTTAAGTCAATAATATATACATTATCTATCATTTCACATAACTTGTCGATTTTTATATCAGAAGGGATGCACACTGGGAATCAAACCCATGGCTGTGATGTGGACTGCACCTCTACCAACTGCGCTATAGGATAAATGGTAGTGATGATAAAGAATGAAATTCTATAGGGTGAAGTGTGTCATCCTTCACCGTAGATCTTTACTGCAAGTCTTGCCTTTGAGAGAGCCAGCGCTGGATGCTATGAGAGTTTTTTCTTTTCTTCGATGGCACAGCATCTGTTCTGCTGCTGGGTCTCCAACAAATGTGCTTTGTGTGATTGATGGTAATATGCCACTGTTGAGTTCCTACTTGTGGAATGGTGCCAAAAATAACTGACATATTCGCTGTGTACTGCTGGCTGTAATGTTCGAGTTTCTACCCTGTAGAAAAGGGTTTTCAGAAGTGTGTGTGTCTGTGTTTTTCTCTGCAGCTGTGTGTATTTTGTGTGTGCATGTTTGGTGTGTGTGTGTGTGTGTGTGGGTGTGCCCACACACATATGTGTGTAGCTAGAGTGTGTTTTTTGTCTGCACTTGCATGTCTATGTGTGTATCATGACTGTGACCCTGGATGTGAGGTGAGAGAAAGGAGGAATGCAAAAGAGAGAGAGAGAGAGAGAGAAAAGAGAAAGAGAGAAAGTGAAACAGAGAGAGTGAGAGAAGGAGTGCCTTAGGGATAGGAGGGTTTCAGAGGAGAAGTGCTCCAACATGTCTAGTTTGTCACCACCTGACAGGACACATCAGCTGCCTGTTGAGACGCCGCATTGAGGCGCACTGCTCCCATTCCCTGCCCTCAGGCCGCGGAGAGGAGGACAGAAAACAACAACGCAAACGTAATAATGACAACAATAACAATGATGATAAACATTACCAGAATATTAACAATCCCATTCCAGAGCTGGAGCCAAAGTCATATTGCATATCTCGGGGGGGGATGTTATTCTAGCTGTAGCTTTGCCTTCCTGATCTCTCCTTCAGACAGATGAGCTAATGTAAGCAAGCATATGTGGAATGCGTGGCATGACTCTTTGCGTGGGGTGAAGTAATTTTCAGAAGAATACCACATTTTCCCCTTTAGGCGTAGAGGAGGTTTCCCTGTAGAAATCATGTTCAGACATCTCTCCCCGTAATGACTTCAACACTGCAACTGCTTGAGGAAGTCCTTGTCCTTATGTTCTTGTGTTGTCATGGATGCCTATGAGATGCTGTGCACTGTGTTTCTATTTATGGCACTGGAAATCTGCTATTTGTTATGAGAGCATTTTAAGAGCGTGAATAACATATTTTTCCAGACGGGCATTATTGTGGCCACCCTTGCTCTTTTTTGTATTTGTCTCTCTCTCCCATTGCTCGGTAATTGCGGATCAAAAACAAAATCAAGTTTGGACTGATTAATGATTAGTCATTCCTGCTGGGGATCTCTCTCTCTTTCTCCCTCTCTCTCTCTCTCTCTCCCTCTCTCCCTCTCTCTCTCTCTGTTTGGCTGCAGTCCCGGTGGAATGCAAGGTGGTGGTATTCAGTTGAAAAGTGTACTAATCACATTGCACAAGCTATTTCTGGGAATGCTGTGCCCTTGCCTCTGTCCAGGTGTCACGCCCATCTCTAGAGGAAATGTACCCTCGTGCGCTGACCGCTGATCAGGGGCCTGATATGCCTGTGCCTCCCCCATAGCTGCGGTCAGATCTGGCCCTGGACTGGATTAGGTCTGGCTATGATCCGACTATACAGCAAGGCCAAGTGAGGGTCAGACGCTATCTATGGAGCCTGTGCCAGGGAGAAAAAGGATGTTTGAGGAGAACAGAAAGAAAATAGCTTTGATTGGGCTCGTTGTTAGGAGAAGGGGACAACAAGACAGGGGAAGGCCCAAGATGAAGGATTTCCTCTCACCATGTGACACAGCATGTTTTCAAAACATCTGCTCCACTCCTCTGTTAAACACAGAGAATAAGAGAGAGAGAGAAAGAGAGAGAGAGAAAGGGATTGAAAATGACAAAACAAGAATGAAAAGAGAGAGAGAGAAAGGGAAAGAATAAGAGTGCAACAGCAGGCCCTGAAGGCAAACTCAGTCGCCTCTTACAGCCTCCTGTCCTCTGACACTCTGCTGTCTTTTTTTTTTTTTTTTTTTGCCTTGGCAGTGATAGCCTCTTGCCGGGGGGAAGGGGTGTCTGTGTGAGGTGGGGGACAGGAAGGATATTTAACTGAAGTCACCACTCTCCCTCACGTGCCCCTGATGAGCCTTGGGTCAGGAAAATAATTACGAGTTGCGCGGCACGCTGGTTTGACTCACTCACTCACTCACACACACACACACACGCGCGGATGAATCATACGCAAGCGAGTTGCTCCTGCTGCACTAATGCCTGGAGGACATGTGGAGATCAGAGGCTGGTCCAGCGCATAGCACACATCCTCTGTGCAGCCTAATGACTCTGCGTCGGCCGATACCCTGCTCATTTGGCAGCACAGTTCTCCCTCTGTGACGCGACTCTCTTCAGCACCTTTCTCTCAATGTTTGCCTACATTAAGAGGGGCACGTCTGCAGTGCAATGGGTTTGCATCTATTGATTCACTGTTTGGCAGCAGATCATTCTGTCTCTCTCTGTGTGTGTCTGTCCTTTTCACTGTCTCTTTCGCTATCTGCCCCTCTCTCTCTGTCTGCCTACCGTCTTCAACGTGAGGATATCCAAGAGTGAGGATGGTCAGAATTAAAGAGCTCGGACTGTTTGGTTCATTTTGTTCAACACTAAGACAGATTAGCAAAACTAAGAGACTAAGCCAGAAGGGGGGAAAGGTCTCCCTCAGCTTGTGTCCACGTAGACCGGAGGAGTGCTGACCAGTCCAGCACAAACAGGGAGATACACACACACACACGCACGCACAAGCACACACCGTAAGTGATCCACTTAGGTAATCTTCACAACCCCTGAAGCGAAAAGGTCAGTGGTAGCCTTTGCATAACGACACGGGCCCTACCGTATACTGTAGCGGCGTACATGCACATCCAGAACACACCCTTTAAAAATACCTCTCCCTCCCTATAAACCTGGAAGCACCCCGGCCAAGAGGTGTTGGCATGCAGGGAGGGAGAGCCTCACCCCTCTCTTCACAGCTCCCATAAAGGTTAACACTGACAGCTCCCAGATGCAAGGAGCATTTTGCGTAATTAAACGTTGCATGAGAACATTACCAGCTACATTACCAGCTACAAATTGCTTATTTCAATTTAAAGCCGAGCTGGCGCGTTTTTAATGGTTGTTTGTTAACCATTTTCATGGCCTGTTGCTAGGCTTTGTTTTTTGTTTTTTAAAAAGGCCGCTGTATACACGTGGTGTTTAGCTTTCACGGGAGTGGATTAAAATGCATATTGGCGTGGAGAGCAGCTCTGCTTTCCAGGGAGCATAAGAGAACCGAGAAATGTCGATGTTACCGTATGAATTTTTCCACATTGTCTGTGGGTTGTACTCTTTCGTAATGCTTCATTGAAGCAATCTGGCATTCAAAAGCAGAGCTTCTCAATGTGTTTTTTGTGCAATGCAAGATTTTTTAACTTCACACGTTCGGCTGTCGTGAATCACTTAGATGGTGTTTGACCTTTAAGATTCCTCCTCGTCCTCTCGTCTCTTAATGCATGAGATATCCTCAACGTCTCGTTACTGCCGTCAGACACAACTGTGGAACGGCCACATTAACGCGTGTCACACAAACCCATTGGTATTCATGAACTTAGTGCCAAAAACCAATTTGAAATCATTTTGCACTGTGTCAGCCTTGAAATTGCATATCAATTTGAGGGGAGGATGCTAAGAATCCTAATCATCTTGATGACTCTTTACCTGTGAAAGCATCCCTCTGTCATTCAGAGTAACCTTTGGTTGGCATCTACATAATGCACGTTTACTGTGTCTTTTCCCTTAGGGTGTAGTAGATAGTTGCTCGCATTTTTCTGATTGACGGGAAGCCATAAAACTGATACTGTTTATTTCAACCAAATCGACGGTACATGTATTTCAGGGCCTCAATCCTCCTGAAAGATGCTGATTTTAGACAATTTGGGTTCATGTTATACAAAGACAGGAATTGTTATGTAAAACGGACTTCCGTTTAAACTGTTAACCACAGCCACTTTTTTCTATGCTCATCATATTGTGGTTCCTCATGGCCTTTGTTCGAGAGTGCCAAGTCACTGGAGGTCTGGAGCAGCGGGGAAACGTTTGCGCTGTCGTCAGGGAGAAGTGTGCAGCCTTCATCGACCGCCTCGGCCTCGTTTTTATTCCTCACAATCCCTCAGCTATGCATTTTTCATCTGCTCTGCCCAGATAGGAAATGATCTACAGAAACCCGAGATCCGATTTCCCCGCTCCTTGTCTTTCATATGTAACATTCCATTGGCAATGAGGAGAAATGGCTATGACTGCTGAGTGGCACACACGATGGAACGCTCACAAAAGGATTGTGGGGGGAAAAGTTGCTGTAAAAAATGGATTGTTTTAACTGCCATCTATTCAGGCTCCAGATTGCTTTCGGAGAACAGGATAGATCGTTCTTTCCCATCTCTCAGTCTGTCTCTCAGTCTGTCTCTCAGTCTGTCTCTGTCTGTCCTGCTCATTTTCTCTCTCTTTTCACATTTCACTCTCTTTGTCTCTCTCCCTTCCCTTTCTTCTCTCTTCCTCTATCTCACTCTTCTTCCCTCCCTCGCTCTCTCTCATCTTTCCTCATTTTCTCTGCCTCTC
>NW_027468837.1:24936663-25224163 GCF_046254945.1 Alosa pseudoharengus
TCGGGGAGCTCATCAGAGGCGCGCGTCACCAAAATTACCCGGCGCATTCAGCGGCGTGATGAAGTGCACATTGATCAGCCTGGTGGGGCTCTCACCGCGGCTGTCAGCGCCAGCCATCACCGACGCTCATCTCTCTCATTCTCTTATGTTTGTTTCGTTCACTGGTTTCATGATTTGCCTATTCTGCTTCGCTCTCACACTTTTACTCAGTATTTGTTCTCTCTCACTTTCTCTCTCTCTCTACTTCCTCCACTTCTCTCGGTCCACTTCTCTCTCCTTCCTTATCCTCCTCTTTCCTGTTAATTCTCTCTCTCTCTCTCTCCCCATGTGTGGTGTGTTGAGCAGTTTGAGCAGCCCCGGTTGGACATTCGTCAGCTCTAGACTGACAGCACTGCCACGGCTGAGGCTTAAAGGGCTACTCTAGCAGTACCAACATAGAGAGTGAGAGTGAGGGAGATGGGAGCTCTGGAGATGGCGGATGCAGTGAATCCTCGGCAACCTTTGGACTGTCACTCGTGTTTATATTGTTGATGGGAGCTCAGATTCATTTTGGGCATTGTAGTCATCTTGATCACTATGTGCATGCAGTGGTTAAACCTACTTTTCATAGATATTTTGAACATTCATTGTTACTGATTGATGTTTGCGTTGATTCTGCAGTTAATGGTTGTGACACATGGACATGTACAGTATGTTGTGAACTAGTGTGTGTGTGTGTGTGTGTGTCTGTGTGGGGGTGTTTGTCGGGGGAGGGAGGGAGTAGATAAGTGTGTGGTTATCCTGACCAGTATGTGTACATGTTTTGTCTGTGGGGTTGTAGTTAAGTGTTTAGGCTGACCAGCTCTGTCATCTCCTGCCTGTAGCTCTCTGCTAGTTGTGTGCTGTAGTGGTCTCATCTCTCTCCGTGCACCGTGGTCCTGAGGTGGGCATGTGTTGCTAATCCATAGACTGTGTGGTCAGCCGCTGCTGGCTGAGATTGGCGTGGGGGGGGGGGGGGGGCGGACGGGATCCCATCGCCATGGGGATTAGACCTCTGGAGCAGAGCCAAACACGAGTCTTAAGCCGCACAGCCGCGCATGGCCACTCTGAGAACCTGCAAAGTGTGTGTGTGTGTGTGTGTGTGTGTGTGTGTGTGTGTGTGTGTGTGTGAGATGGAGGGATGACTGCAGCTTTACTTATGGCTGTAGTGGATGTCTTTTTCCTCATCTCTCTATGAATACAACTCAGCTAGACTGAAATATTTTATTGCACCCCCCCCCCCCCACCACCACCACCATCACCACCAGAAATAGATACAATAAGCTGTTACCAAGTGGACCCAAAGCCTCCCCAGTACTGACTCCAGAACAGAATGCTTAAGAGATGCATTCCAATCCCATTATCATCTAAAGCTGTGCGTGGGTTTGGAAACAAACATGGAAAACAAGGCGAAACACATTTATGGCTCAACCTAAACACGTTGCTTAACGTCCAAGCATGTGTAAGGGCTGTGTTGTTGTGTTTGGAAAACAAAAGGCAAGTTGGTCCAGAGATGCTGTGCTCTGGAAGTGAACGAGGAAAAAGCACATTTATTAGACACACGCTGAAATGCCTTTACCTTGCATACCCTCGGAGTTGTTCTCTTAATTGTCTGTTTGTGGATAATGAACAGCAGCTTCTCTAGAGATGTGATGCAATAAGCAAATAAACAAAAACATTTGTGGCTGAACACCTCTTCTTGCCTCAGACCTTGTATGTTATAGTATAGTGTATAGTGTAACACTAGTGTATAGTGTTTTCTCAGGAGAATGAGCAGACTACCTAGAAGGGAAAAACAAACACACTCATTATGTGGGCTGAACACCTAGCCTGCCCTCAGACCATGTTTAATTGTTTGTGTGGTGTTTTGGGGAATGACAGGTTATCACACTTATGATTCAGCCCAGCCCAGGCTTTACCTAAGTGTGTGTGTGTGTGTGTGTGTGTGTGTGTGTGTGTGTGTGTGTGTGTGTGTGTGTGTGTAGAGAGAGAGAGAGAGAGAGGGGGGGCATGTGCTGACAGGTCTAAGTGTGTATCGGAGCAGCGGCACGGCTGTGGAAAGGAAGCAGGAGGTGTTACAACAGCGTGGCGTGGCCAGGTCGCCGCCTCTCTAAACGAGCTCCCTGAAACCCCACAGCTCAGTGTGGTCCTTCCACTTGTGCCATCACATCAGCACCCAGGTGCAAGCTGAATGTTCCCTTAGAATGCATGCGAGTTACACCTGCTGAGCCAATCACTGTGTGTGTGTGTGAGAGTGTGTATGTGTGTGTGAGTGTGTATGTGTGTGTGTGTTTGCATGCGTGTGTGTGTCTGTGTGTGTGTGTGTGTGTGTGTGTGTGCGCGCGGGTATGTGTATGTCTCTTTGTGGCTGTCTGTGAGTGTGTGTGTGTGTGTGTGTGTGTGTGTGTGTGTGTGTGTGTGTGTGTGTGTGTGTGTGTGTGTGTGTGTGTGTGTGTGTGTGTGTGCGCGTGTGCGGGTATGTGTATGTCTCTCTTTGTGGCTGTCTGTGTGTGTGTGTGTGTGGGTGTGTTTGGCCCTCACTGCTTAGTTCTGCTGAGTGGTGCTCTGCGGAGGGCAGCCATTAGCGCGGTGCAGGGCGGTGGTTAACTGATGTGTGGATGGAGAACGCCTCAGCGTGCCTTTTCTCACCGCCCAAGGGGAGCCAATTAGAACACCTCTCCTGCACGCTGCCGATGGTTATTTTCCGTTCCGTCCGTTCGACAGATGATGACAGGCGTTCGTGGCGAAGAGTCCGTCTCCTTGGGTGATGAGCTGTGAAGTGCGGTGTTTGTGCAAACTGACCGTTCAGGTGATTAGCAGCCTCGGGTTTAATCCCTGAAAGCCTTTTGTGTTAGGTTGGTAATAGGCAGGGAAGGTGTTAAAGCAGATTCTGAGGAAAGGAGCCAGTTGCGTCATGATGTCATTTCTCCCGTTAAGCCCCGCAGGTTTGTTCTGTCAGAAGAGATGTGTTATAATACTCAAACCTTCTGTTTGAATTTATTATGTCGTGCAGTCCAGGAAAAGTGTAACAGAAGCTGAAGAATCCATCACCACACTAGAAAGGCGTGATCATTTTTTTTCCACAATAGAGAGTGCCTGAAATGTGGAAAATTAAAATTCTTATTACATTTGTCACAGGTTTATATAAGTCTTATATCCATTCATGCTGACCCCAAACTTTCCTATGCAGTGCAGCCAGAATCTGAGGTCACATCCTTTCCTACTGGGTCTCTCTGTGCTGTGGGATTAGTGAGTCAGTGGGGCTAGGTTAGACTAGAGCTTCAATAGAGGCAAACCTGCTGCAAATAATATCACACACACACACACACACACACACACACACACACACACACACACACACACACACAATAACACATTGACAGATGCCAAGGGTAAGAGTGAGACAGAAAGAATAAAGATCAAGTACAATAATAACCCCCCACCCACCCACACACACACACACACACACACACACACACACACACACACACACACACTC
The DNA here is from genome assembly GCF_046254945.1 of Alosa pseudoharengus. NCBI lineage: Eukaryota > Metazoa > Chordata > Actinopteri > Clupeiformes > Clupeidae > Alosa > Alosa pseudoharengus. The sequence continues at coordinate 24,940,181 of NW_027468837.1, forward strand.
ACTCCATCTTCTAGAGAGCCTTAAACAAATGTGAAATAGGAAGGTGAGAAGACACTCTCTGGCTCGTGCTCCCGTGAATAGTGTTTAACTATTTTAATGAGCTCAGACCAAACTCAGCAGCGAGTGTGAGCACTGCAGTACTTTACGCTGTCACTCACGCGCCGCGAGAGACCGTTGGCAGCGGCACTCTGTCACGCTGAGGGTTGATGCTGAGGGCAATGACTTTTATTCTGACACCTCTCTGCTGTAATTGATTAGACTATTTCTGCACCTCTTCTGTCTTGAGCTTACGGAGAAAATGAGACCCTTTGAGAGGATGGTCAATGTGAAAATGTGCCACAATGATATATTGCAGACCGAACTTTTTTTGATTAGACACTCCATTCATGTGTGTGTGTATATATGTGTGTGTGTGAGTGTATGCAAGTATACGTGTGGGTTAGTGTGTGTATGCATTTCCAAACGTGTGTTGGCCTTTTGAAGTGTGTGTGTGTGTGTGTGTCTGTGTGTGTCTGTGTGTGTGTGTGTATATGTGTGTCCATGGCCCAGTTCCACACAAGCGTGTCCAGTTTAGTCTGACAGCGATCAGACCTGAGGGACTAACGCTGGTGGAATGTGCCGGAATGAGTCACAGTGAGTCAGTGTCTCTGGGCGTCCTTGGACTCCGACTCTCCGCAGCCCGCTCATGTGACGCCCCGGCTCCACAGCACTAAAGAAGCCTGACTGTCTGCCGGCCATCCTCACTGTGGGCACCAAAGTGATGGACAGACTGAACGTGTGGACATCCGATTACAGATAATGTTAGGACTAGACACATGCACACACTCGTTCCCTTCTCACCCCCTCTCTCTCTGACACACTGTCTCATCTTTCTTTTCCTCCATCTCTCTCTCTCTCTCTCCCTTTCTCCCTCCCTCTCTCTGCTTCCCCCTGGAGGCTGATGTGTAATTCTGTCCACTCTGGCCCTGTCTGGAGTGTCTGTCTGAGTCTGACAGGCTGACTTGGGGAAGGAGATACTCCTCACGCATCGGAGTTAATTACCGGCCCATCATCACCTCTCCTCTCCTCTCCCTGCTGTGGCGCACACATGCCCACACGCGCACACACACACACACACACACACACACACACGCACGCACGCACGCACACGCACACACACCTTTTTAGTTTCATCCTTCCTGACATGTGGCAGCCATTTGCTCTTGTCCGGTGCCCCCCAGCCCCTCCCCCCACCTCCAGCAGCCCTATCATCATCACATCCTTCCGGCCCATCTGGGGTGTTGCCTGGGCGCCCCTCACCTCCCAGTGCAGCCTGGGTAATTATTTATGTAACTCGGGCTCGCGCTCCCCCGGCGCTCCAGCTAGCCGCCTGATAGCATCAGAGCCGGGCCCAAGCGACGCCCATTGTTTGGCTAATGATGTCATTATGGAGGGCTTTTGCTCTCTCCCCTCCTCTCCTCCTCTCTCTCCTCCTCTCCTGCTCTCCTCCTCTCTCTTCTCCTCTCCTCTCCTCTCCTCTCCCCTCGTCTCCCCTTGGCTGGCCCTCCTGATGGAAGGAAATGGGAGGAGGAAACCGAGATTACAGAGATGACCATCAGAATCCTCGCCGAGAAGGAGGACAACATTCCGGAGTGTTCCGTGATTTGTTTACTCTGGGGGTCTTCTGAGTTCCGCCGGTGGTGCTGGAGCTGAGAGGACATTCGGACTTTTCCCGTTTTTGTTTTCCTGGGCTGCTGCTTTTATAGGAAAGCTGCGTAGAGACTTTAAGAGAGGGAGAGAGAGAGAGAGAGAGAGAGAGAGAGAGGGAGAGAGAGAGAGAGAGAGAGAGAGAGAGAGAGAGAGAGAGAGACGGAGGTCTGGAGTATGTGTACGTTGGCAGAGAGCAGGCAGAGGGAACAGGCCTCCCATGTTTGGCTCTGCCACCAGAGCAGGGCCAGCTGTGTGTGTGTGTGTGTGTGTGTGTGTGTGTGTGTGAGTGTGAGTGTGAGTGTGAGTGTGTGTGTGTGTGTGTGTGTGTGTGTGTGTGTGTGTGTGTGTGTGTGTGTGTGTGTGTGTGTGTGTGTGTGTGTGTGTGTGTGACAGGGCTCATATTACTGCATCAGAACAGCAGCTGAAAGCTCTCAGAGGGGCTTCCTGGACTCCTGCTTTTCTTATTCCTTCCTCTCCCTCTCTATCTCTCTCTTCAACTCTCCATTTGTCTCTCTCTATATTAACTTTCTCTTTCGCTTGCTTCCTCTCCCATTCCTCCTCCTCCCTCACTCTCTCTCTCCCTTCCCCCCCTTGTCTGAATCCTAAAATCTGGTTATTAATAGACCAGCTTCCTCTCCCCTCCCCAGGGGAAGCCCAGCTCTAACTCTTGCGCCCCTGATCGCCTGTTGGAGTTCTGAACACCCAACACTCCTCCTGTCATCTGACTCTCTCTCTCTCTCTCTCTCTCTCTCTCTCTCTCTCTCTCTCTTTCTTTCTTTCTCTCTCTCTTTTTCTTGCCCTCTTTCCACCCTCTCACCCCCCACCTCTCACTCTCAGACTTAGTGCCGTGAGCGAGCGAGTCTGTGAGGGTCCTGTTGCTTCCAGCTGTAGCTCCGTCACTTTTTCGGCGGGAGTACCGCCCTCTCCCCTTCTCCTGGCCACACACACACACACACGCGCACTCTCCTCATGTAAACACACACACACACACGCTCAGTTAGACACACACACACACACACACACACACACAGGCTCCTGGTGAGTCAAAAGGTCCGGGAAATCGTTTCGAGTAGTAGGGGAATCGCGCTGTGGTCTGCCGCTCGGTGACTGGAACGAGGAGCTTGTATCACTGGTGGTTTGCGCTGTGCTGCGGTAGAGATGGCCGCCGTCTGGGCCGGCGCTTAGGGAGGCTCTGAGGGTGATCTGTGTGTGCAGGGGGATCACAGCCAACATGTGGTGCCTGCACTGCACCTCCGACAGGAGCCAGTCTCTGCTGGAGCTGGAGCTAGACAGCTGGTAAGCGTTCAGTGTGCGTCTGTGTGTCTGTGAGTGTGAGTGTCGGTCTAAGTGTGTGTGTGTGGGTTTATCTATGCATGTGTATATTTTCAACTCTTTGATGGGTTTAAAGGTCTGTATGGTGAAGTTCTCTTCTGTGTAGGCAGGCCTGTAGTAACTGAGTTCTGGCACGGATCAACCACGTCAGTGTCACCGTGAATGCAGAGTCTGGGAAGTTTGGGGCTTTTCATGTGTGGTTAGGTCACTAAGTCTCTGTCATGATTTAACTACATCATTGTGTGTGTGTGTGTGTGTGTGTGTGTGTGCGAGCGTGTGTGTGTGCGAGCGTGTGTGTTGCTCTTACCTTATCTCAGGTTGGCCTCTGTGGACAGATATGGAGCTGGGTAGCTTCCCCGCTCCTTCATTAGCACTAGTCTGAATGCAGCTCTTCCTCTGACTGTGTGCGCCGTGCTTTGATTACATTACTGTGCTGCTGCTAGATGATGTGTCCTTTACAATTATCTTTAGAGCCTCGCCCACCCTGATTAAACACAGCAGCCCATTTATTCCTAATGCTCTCTGCCTTACTGTTGCCAGCAAAGGGCTATTAATAATACGTGCTAATTATATTATTTCGATTTACATTTACATTGAGTTAGCTATTACTAAGTGCACTGCGCAGTGAATTATGTATCAGATCAGTGCAGTGTTTAGTAACCGGGGTATGTTATTAAATGGGTCTCATTTGTTTATGCAAACATACTCTGTATACTTAAGTAGTCATGTGGGAGCTTCACAGTCAGATGTTAATGAATAGGACTTTAGTTCATTGTGAATGTTTATTCTGTGTGTGTGTGTGTGTGCGCGCACGCTCATGCATGTGCGTGATTCTTCGATGGATATGACACGTTCACTGTGACTGGGCATATCCTGTGGTCCAAGTGCTATGCCAAGTTGGCATGCCCAACAGAGGCCACTAGTGAAACTTCCTCCGCTAAACCATCCAAGGGAAGCTGGGCTGCGTGCATCAACACCAGGCCTGGGCTGAGCCCCAGAGGAGACTTCTCCAGCCTCTCCGCACAGCGACCACCCCCCCACCCCCCACACCCCCGCCCCCCGCCCACATGCCTCCCGCTGCCTGGCCGCTTGGCCTCCATCACGCGCCTGTTGATGCTTGTCCTCCCTGTGATCCCCGCAAAGCTCGCAGTTAATCAAGATAGCCGGGCTTTAGACTGCCACTGAAGTTATGAAAGTGTCAGCCGGGCGGAGGGCATGAGCGTCCAGCCTGCACAATCGATTGCTAACTGCTCCGCATGGAATTCCAATTACTCTCATGCGCCTGTGTTTGTGTTGCTTTTGATATATGCTTGTCCATGCTTGCACATGTTTGTGACTCTACAAGAGCTGTTGTATGGATTAGTGTTGTAATTATTGGTGTTTGAGTAGATGCATTGGTTTGATTAATTGTGTACACGTAGGCAAGAACAGATGTGCGTGTGTGTGAATCATCCTAATAATGACTCTGTTTGTATGTCTTGGTGCCCCACATTGGACAGAAGATATTTGGGGTGAAGACAAGTATAGCACTTGAACCACAGGCATTTGATACACACACACACACACACACTCACACAATGACATCAGCCCTCTGAGCATACTGACCTCAACGTGTTGTTTCAGCCTCGACTCAATCACCATCCCCCACAGTCGCTGCCTGGGAGCTGAAACGGATATATATACCGGTATATAACGGATATGTACGCGCCTATGAAGGCCGCCACTATTATATTCAGTTGACCATGAACACCTGAGTTCTAATGAGCTGAAATGTTTGGATGTTCTCCCGTACGGATCACACAGGTTCAAGCTGATTTGGCAGCCGCTAATGTGGGACGTGACTGGGGCTGTTAAGATGTAAATTAGCCAATTATTTTAGTTCGTTATCTCGCCATCTGTACTCAAGCCTGGCGCTTTTAATATTCTAAAAAGGATAGTAATTAAAGAAGAACAGAAGCAGGGGAACTTTTCCCTGCACAGATGTATGCAGTCAGCGAGGTTCTCACATTTCCTGAATTAAATCATGTGCATTAGGAGATGACAGCTGTGTCGATTTTCTGTTTTATTTGAATTTGAAACTGAAACGGATTATTTCATGAAAATATTAGCCTTTCATCACCATTCTGAAGTATTTGATTTTTGTGTGTACATTAAAGATTTAATACTGTGTTTCAGCATTAACCATGAAGCCAGGAAAGCCGCAGTGCATGTAGGCCATGATATAGGGGGGGGGTCTGTGAAGGCTCATGTTCGGACGGCGGCGTTTGATGTTTTCCCACGGTCATCAGACTTCAGCTGAGCTGCACAGCTGTTCTTTTTAACCTGACTAAGTAGGAGGCAGAGAAAGTTTATACAAGGCAGAGAGAGGGGGAGAGAGTAAGACAGAAGAAAGAGGGGTTAGAGTGAGGGAGGGAGAGAGAGGAAGGAAGGGATAGAAGGAGACAGGAGCAGAGGGAGAGAGGGAGACAGTGAAAAAGAGCGAGAGGAAGGGCGAGACCACCATTTCCTGTGATACCTGGTTTCTTTCTCATGACCACAGACCCCAGGGCTCGCCGCTCCCTCCCTTGAGCCACCCGGCCCTATGTCTGCCCACAACAGCTGCTGTCTGGACAGCTCCACACACATACACACACACACACACACACACACACACACACACACACATACACACACACACACATACACACACTGTCAAATGCCCACCACTCCAATAAAGTTAAACTCACATATGCACTCAACAAATCGATCTGTCTGCCTGTCTCTTTTTCTCTCACTCTCTCACACACACAATCATGCACTTCATTTTCACTGGTTCTCTGAGGTGGAAATGTGAGCTGGACACCAGCGTGTCACCATCACACAGCACACAGGTGCCCCCTGTGGCAGGCGAGGGGGATTGCACCTCCATTCCCCACTGTCTTTGATTAGCCCAGTTCTGCAGTGGGACCACTGATGACTTAGACGATTTCCTTCATCTTCTGTCTGTTGCACTGTACTGAAAGCGCTGGCATATTCTCCTGTGCGAGACCGTATTTGACTCAAAGCACAGCACGGCGGCTCTCAAAATAGAGAGAATAGGAGTCCATGCTCAAAATAGAACAAACAACAATGCCACCAGTGCAAGTATGCTCAGGGCATTCTTCTCCAAGGGCCTGTGTCTCTTCAGATGTTTCAATATGTCAGTTTGCCCATCAAGTCTTCTGTTCACCTGCTTGCTGGTTCAGGAGCAATGCTCTTCAGATTAATCAAGTGAAGTCTTCATTAGATTCAATTTGTTGTCTCTTTCGCAGTGCTGTAAAGAAACATGAGGTGGCAAATTAACATCAGATCCATGGCTTGTGCTGAGGAGGACTTGCCGTTCTTGCTCTCAGGAAGAGGTGCATTAGCAGACACCCAATGCCTGTCACTCCCTCCTTCCAGATCGTTCTCGGAGTCTGTTTCTCTCACCTTCATTGTCTGTCACTGTCTTCTCTTTCTCTCCCCTTTGTGCTCTTTTTTCATCTCTCTTCTTTCTTTCTATTCTTTCTGTTCAATTATTTCTATTATATACACTGATCATCTACTCCTCTCTACAAATGAAGTGTTTCTTTTCCCACTTCTCTTCCTCAGAACAAAAAGCATGTATTGAAGATTTGAAAACTGGATCCACTTTAATATCTAAAAAAGCTTTATTTAGATCTCCATGAGAAGTTCTTTTCTCAGCGACTGTTGCTTGACATTGTCATGGTGACACTCTTGCTAAGCTCTTGCTTAGTCCCCTCCCCCCCCCCCAGCATACTTTGGATACTTTGTGTCACCTTGACAGAAATGTCTTTGTCTATTTCTGGCAGAATAATCTGTGGTTAACAGGAACACGGATAATAGAAGCACTTCATGAAAAAAGTGACATCTCAATAGTCTTTGCTCATATTAATACAAAAAATACATATTTTATTCACTCACCCTCTAATGATTTACTTTCACTGTATTTTACTCAACTGTGTGTGTTTGTGTGTGTGTGTGTGTGAGAGAGAGAGAGAGGTATGAGAGCTGTCAGGTGTGTCACTGGAAGCAGACCACTGTAGCCCAGGAGTCCTTTAATGCACAATTACACATTATAACACATGCCTTCATCTCATAACTATTCATGGCTCTCCAGGAGTCACTCAGACAAGATGTGTGTGTGTGTGTATATCATCCCAGTCCATTAAGACCCTTTGACTGGCCTTTTGATGGCTGTCTTAGTGTCTCAGCATTCACTCTTGCCTGTGTTACACTAAGCCAGGCTATCAAAGCCGCACAAAGCTTCTGTGCTGTCCGGCTCTCTATGTGCTCCTCAATCGTGACCCTCCCTCCCCTTCGTGTGCTTGGGCAGTCTCTCTTTTTATCTGTGGGCTCCTATGGTTAAAGTATTAGCGTTTATTCCTATGGGCATCGCCCTCCGTTTCGCAAATACCACAGTGACTCTCACCCCTTTCTCGAGTGGGGTCGAGCATATGGCCAGTTGTCAAGGAGACATATTCCTGCCACATCTTGCCGCAGAGTGTTTTTTGAAAGCTTTTTTCGAGAATGTGGCCAGACATGCTCCGAGGACCAAATTGGTGTGAAAACCTCGAAAATTCTCTGTGCTGAACGTGTTGATTTGTCGTTTCATCTCGATCAGCCGCTTCCCCGTCACACACTTGGTTGGGCATGTGTGTCGAGCCTGATTGCTTTTTCTTCTCCAAATATCACCGACTGGCCAAGCGCACTTCTAAAGGCTGATGGCCATTTTGAAAATGTCACCCAATGCCATCTTTATGGTCACGATTTACCATACAAACAAGCAACACAGCCTAAGGTATCCTCTCAGCCACAGCTATGTAATCACCCTTTGAGTCGTCATTCAGATGATTCACACACTCACACACACACACATACACCACATACACACTCACTCACTCACTCACACACACACACACACACACACACACACACACACACACCACATACACACTCACACACACACACACACACACACACACACACACACACACACACCACATACACACTCACACACACACACACACACACACACACACACACACACACACACACACACATACAATTTGCCATAAAAGCAGTCATCACAGCCTGAGCTATCTGCTCAAATGCAGCCAGCCTCGGTAAAGTTGTGCCTTAACAAACTCAATCAGTGGCTGGCTTTATACTCATCACAGTCCTGCTGAATGCTCGGCTGCCTGCTAATTTGTTTCATTAAAGGAACCAGGTTTAATCTGGGATATTAATCTTCTTGCCCAGAGCCAGTGTGCTCGGTATGACTCATTGGAGGACGAGTCAGAGAGAGAGACAAGGAGAGGGGTGGTGGTGGTGGTGAGGGGGGTTAATGTTGCAGATCCAGATATCAGGTGTTTCCGGTACAGGTCTGGGCCAGAGGCAGCATCCAAGCATCCACCACCCACCAGCTCAGTGTGATGGTGTGAAGTGAAAATTAAAACTGGACCATTACTGAGGCACTAATAGAATAGCTTACTGTGACACACCCAGATGTTACCAGGGGGACGCTGGGCCCCGATCTGGCTCCTAGTCAGTCGGCACAATGTCATATCATTTGAGTTGAGAGCGGAGGTGGACAATTACCGAAACACTAATAGAAAATGGACACGTTGCAAACTCAATGAGAAAGGTTGGACAGAGAGCTTTAATCTACCTTCAGCCATGGCAGGTGGCTACAGGGTATAGAGTGGATGTATTGTACATGGAGAAAATAGGCCCCTACAATCATTTCATTAATAATTAGGGCTAGAGCTAACAATTATTTTCATACGTTTTTCGATCAGTATTTTGCAAAGCCAAAGATCATGTCCTAAAATATCTTGTTTTGTCCACATGCCAAAGATATTTAGTTTGCTGTCATAGGAGAGTAGGTAAAGCTGAAACACACAGAGTCCCTCCCAGTTTGCTGTACCTTGACCCTCTCCACAAATCCAAGCCACCATATCTGTGGAGGAAATTGAGCATGTTGCTGTGTGACTGTGTTTAGGATTAGTTCGATTCACAGCTCTTGGGCAAACACAACCCAGCCCCCCCCCCCCTCGCCAATATCCCATCACACTAGGCACCGGGGAAAGCAATCACCAGCTCAGGTGGGCTTTTGGACCGCTGCTTGAGCAGGTAGGGCTCCCTTGATTTTTTTGCCCAAGGCAGTATATCCTCAAGGCTTTATCTGTCCTGACATCTCATATACCTGGTGCTGCTCTTGCAGTCACAGGCGCTGGTCCCACAGGTGGCTGATCTGCTTGGGTTTGCTTTCCTGCATTCCGCTGGTCATTGTAACCGTTGGTGGTTAATGAGGAAAGTCAGATTGAAAAACATTACCTTTGCAGCCATCCCAGTCTTGCTAATGGTTACAAATGGAAATGGGAATTACCGGCTACTTGTTGTTCAGCAGTAAGATGGATGAGATGGATGTTTTTTGTGTTGTTTTGGAGATTGTGGAAGAAACACATATACAAATCTGTTCATTTCCACTGGCATATTTACATTGGTGGATTTCAGTCTGTTTTGTACACTGAGTATACAGGCTCTCTCGATTGATCTGACAATCGTTTGGTCGTGTATCTATCTCATACTCTGTATGTCTGCCCTAGCTCTCTGAGCCTGTTAGTCCTGCTGTCAGTCTGCGCGAGAGTGTGTGTGTGTGTGTTGCTATAAATGTGGCCGCTTGCTTTTATACCTCTGAAAAGGCAGGCAAAGTTCAAGAGCATTTCACTGGAACTGTGAGCACTGATATGAAAGGCGCAGACAGGAAGCTGGACTTTGAAGCTGAATGTTGCCTGTTGATTTGTACAGTCCAATAGAATGTCTATGGCATTCCAAAGCAGCCCAGAGGTCAGCAGGCTTGTTTACAATTTCTCTTATTGTCAGTATGCACTTCACTCGACTGCTGAAGGACTCAAGTATTCAAGCGGTCTCTCTCGCTCCATCTCTGTCCTGAGCCTGTCCTGCCTCCATCGTTTCTTGGAGTCGTGAGTCTGGACACACACAATCACAGTACTGTGATTTTGCTGTCTCTCGCCAAGTCATGCTTTAGCTGAGGGATTGTGTTGGTATCTCCAGTTAGTGTGTCTTCTCTTGGACTGCTCTGCACTGTGGAGGATTGTTTGGCTTCAAATAAGGTTGACTGTCTCTACACAACATTCAACACATATAGTGTACTTCTGGTGTAGTAGTGAATGGTTTGCTATTTGCATTGTTTCTCCATATGACTAACCACAGAACCTTCCCTCCATCTGCTCTCCTCCTGGAGTTAGTGTAGATAAGGCTGCTTGGAGTTTTGATGGAGTTTCATGTGCAGTTATCCTGTGAAGTGTTTTGTTTTGTGTGAGGTCTGTGGTAGACATTTTTTTGTTTGAAGTGCAAACATTTGTTCGCTCTCTATCTGACTCAGTCACTGTGTATGTTCCCCTTGGTCTCTCTCTCTTCAGTGTTTCCCACAGAATTGAATTCCATTTGTGGTGGTTGGTTTGCAGAATTAACTTGAATACAACAGTTTTTAACAAATCAGCACAGTGTGGTTATGGTGCTAACCAGATTTAAGCACAATTTAGTACAACCTGGAAAATCATTGTGTGGTGGTCAATGTTGATATTGTGGTGGGCCGCCACAAATAAGTCAATGTATGGGAAACACTGCTCTCTCTCTTTAAACTCTATGGTTTTGGAGGTTGTTGTGTCTGGATGAAGTTCTGTTTTATAATCCCATGTCTCTCTCTGTCTGTCCATCTGCAGTGTGGAAGCCGATGCCCAGGGAGGTGAGGTGGGCCCGTCTCTGGAGAGCAGTGGTTCCGGCTACGCCTGTGGTCCCGTGACGCACGGTGCGCTGGTCAGCAGCACCAGTGCCCTCAGCGACCGCTTCGAGGCGCCCATCTACGCCCACATCCTGCCCGGCCAGCAACGGTCGCGGAGGCCCAAGCTCCAGCACTCGCAGTCCATCCTGCGCAAACAGGCCGAGGAGGAGGCCATCAAACGCTCGCGCTCGCTCTCCGAGAGCTATGAGCTCTCCACCGACCTCCAGGATAAACAGGTAAGGGAGTTCAGTTCACTTCAGTTCAGTTTAATTTCATTATGCAGAGCAGAGTCAGTACAAGGAAATTGCAGTATCAGTCAAGGCAGCACAATACAATACAAATACAATAAATAAATGCATTTTATAAAGTGCAATTTTAGTAAGGTGCTTAAAAATGTATGGACTTGTTATGGAAGTGTTAAAGTTCAATAGAGTTATGTTGCTGGGAAAAAAGCATTTCCTGAGTCTCAAGGGACGAGCAGAGAGACACTGGTACCTTTTACCCACTTGGCAGGAGCAGCAGTGGGTTGCAGGGGTGGGTGGGGTCCCGGGTGATGCTACACCCACACCAGGGGGATGTGTTTGGCGAGATGTGTTTGTGACAGTTGGGCTCTTTTCAGCCTCCTCAGGAGGTGGAGGCGTTGTTGGGCTTACTTGACCTCCGGGACAAACAGGTAAGGGAGACCTCGCAGCTTCTCTGGGCCCTTCCCAAGGTCTCTGTCTGCTAGCTCAGTCAGCTTCCCTATGCATCTGAAGCTCTCTGTCTGCTCACTGGAGCTCCAACACCACTGTCTGCCTTTGCTTAGCTTGTCCTCTAGCTCAAATTCCAGGTCAGCGGCAAATGTGTATTGATCCCACAGAGACAATTCGTCGAAAGTGACTCTCAGTAAGGAAAAAGTAAAGATAACACAGACGTTATTCCATATCCAGGGCAAAGTGAATAGTTATATGGCATATAAACCAAGCAAGGATTTGAAGACCCACTGCGGCCATTTGGTTAAACCCTATAATCTAATTCGAGTTCCTTAGTGATGCACATTCATATGTTGTTTTCACAAATAAAATCCTTTCATCGCGAAGTAACAGCTAGTATGTATTTACATTACATTACATTACATTTAGCAGACACTTCTTGACCAAAGTGACTTACATATGTCAGCTATATTACAAGGGATCACATTGTCCCCGGAGCAACTTGGGGTTAAGTGCCTTGCTCAAGGGCACATTGGTGGAAGCCGGGAATTGAACCGACAACTTTCAGGCTACTGCACGCTAGCCCAGCTCCTTAACCACTACACTACCACCGCCCCTGCACCTTCTTCCTCATCCCTGAAGCAGGGATTTACTAGCCCCACCCCCTGTCTATGCCTCTGTCACAAAGGCCCGTCCCCAACTGTAGCTAAACTGTAGCTAAATTCAAAATGCAATGGTAAGTTCAAATATTGGAGTTAATTCAGCAGACATACTGGCTTGCTTATCCTAGCGTAACTATGCAAATACATTGCTTGGACACAACTAATTTCAGATATGAACTCCAGACAATCTGGAGTTGCCTTGCCATAGCTTACCTGTGGGCAGAGTTGCCAACCATTCCATGAAGGATACCTCCTTCCAGAAATGAAAAACACCTGAGCTCACGCTGAAGGTGGGTCTTTGACAACACAAGAGTTAGTTGCCTGTGATTTGTCCTATTTTGTGATGTCAGAAAAACGGGCTAATTCATGGTGTCATAAAAAAAATGGCGTAAAACGGGCTAAAGGCTTTAAAAAAATGTTGCTGCAGTGGGTCTTTACATTATTTGAGTTATTAGAGTTGCTTCAGCATCTACCTTAATTAGTGCTTCCAAGTTCCAACACAAACAGGTGACCAGCAAGTCACAGAACATAAATGGTGACAAGTGGATGACAGAGACAGAAACATTTGAGAACAGTAGAGGGAAGAATGATGCATGGTGGTGTAAGGATATGTAAACTGTGATAAGTCACTAGAGTATCTCTCTACCAAATCATTCCTTGACATGCCAGTGATATATTAAGCTGGTTTAAATCATGACAATTCCACTGTCCCCTGCTTTATTATCTACATTGGAACTGAGAGAATACTACATTTGCACAGTGTTCTACAGCAGACAGAAACCTGAGCTTGTGTGAGAAAACCGCTGGGTGGCCTTAGGGCTGACTTTAGAACAGGCTTTCCCCCACCTCTTACCTAAAGCTGATCTGTAATAGACCATAGACACACTGCTGATCCTAGATCAGTGGGTCTAGTCTCCCTCTTTCGACATGGCTGTGTGCGTGGCTGCTTCTGTAACTCGACAAAGCCAGGAGGTGCCGTAGGGGCTAACGAGGATCCAAAAGCTCAGGCTTCCCTAATTGGACTCCTCCTCACACGCTCTCCCCAGCTGTGAGGGGCCATGGATGGGAGCGAGGCTGGAGCTCAAACACCCCCCACACCCCCACCCCCACCCCACACCTTCTCCATACCAGCAGGGGACGTTTATTTTCCTGGAGACCACCGGGCAGAGCCACCCCGCCAGGCGGGCAAATGTGATTAGCGCTGCCTGGCGTTGGCTTGAGCGCGGAGGAAAGGCTTAGGCTGGCAGGAGTGTGGAGGGAGGGAGGGAGCAATCCAGCACCAGTTGGCTCCCGGAGTAAAAGATTTCTAATGATGATTCCACTGAACGAGAAAAGTAAACAACACATACTTGTAGGCAGACAGTCAGGCACACACACACACACACACACACACACAAAGCTATGTACCACAGTCTTTTACAATATTCACAGAGCTATTTATAGTTATGGGAGAACGACTGTTATTATCTTCTCTACTAACGACTACATTTAGGATCATTAAGCCCTGAAAAATCTAACATCTCTAATATTATTATTTTTTTCTGTTCCCTGTTTCTCCTGCTTACTTTTCCCCTCCTTTCTTTCTCAACCTCCCTCCCTCAATCTTCACCCCTCCTTCCCTCTCTCTTCTCTCTCTCTCTCTCTCTCTCTCTCTCTCTCTAGGTGGAGATGCTAGAGCGTAAATATGGGGGACGTTTCATAACCCGCCATGCTGCACGCACCATACAGACAGCCTTCCGCCAGTATCAGATGAACAAGAACTTCGAGCGTCTCCGGAGCTCGATGTCAGAGAACCGCATGTCCCGGCGCATCGTTCTGTCCAACATGAGGATGCAGTTCTCCTTCGAGGGGCCCGAGAAAGTGCACAGCTCCTACTTCGAGGGCAAGCAGGTGTCGCTGACCGACGACGGCAGCGGGAGCGGCAAGCTAGGCGCTCTGGTGCAGTCCGAGTGCCGCGACATGGTGCCGGCCAACATAAAGTCGCCGTCGTCCGGTGCACAGGCCGACTTCAGCGACGCCATCACCGAGCTGGAGGACGCCTTCTCGAGGCAGGTCAAGTCACTGGCCGAGTCTATTGACGACGCGCTCAACTGCCGCAGCCTCCACGGTGATGACTCGCAGCCCGAGTCCGTACGGGGGCACCCGGATTTAGACCGAGGTCACTCGGAGGTGGTGGCCTACCAGAGCAAGCCGCTGACGCGCAGCACCAGCTCGGACCACAAGCTGGACGAGATGACGGCGTCGTACAGCGACGTGACGCTCTACATCGACGAGGAGGAGCTGTCGCCGCCGCTGCCGCTCTCGCACACCGTGCACACCGCGGCCATCGAGCGGCCATCCAGCACGGAGTCGGACCTGCGGCTGCGCTCGTACAACTCCTCGTCGCAGGAGTACTGGTCGCTCGTGCACAAGGAGGACAAGGGCGGCGGCGGGGGGGAGACGGACACCAGCTGCCGCAGCACGCCGTCGCTGGAGTGCCAGGAGCAGCGGCTGCGCGTGGACCACCTGCCGCTGCTGACCATCGAGCCGCCCAGCGACAGCTCCGTGGATCTCAGCGACCGCTCCGACCGGAGCTCGCTCAAGCGGCAGAACGCGTACGAGCGCGGCGGGCCCAGCCAGCAGAGCAGCCCCAAGCACGTCTCGCACCCGTCCCACCACCGTGATCTGCCCCCCAGGGGCCCGTCGCGGGATGATGACATCATCATCGGTGGACCCCAGCCGCCCATGCCTCGGCATCGCCCTCGCCAGCTGGAAAGCCACCTGGCCATCAACGGCACAGCCCACCGGCAGAGCAAGTCCGAGTCGGACTTCTCGGACGGCGACAACGACAGCATCAACAGCACGTCCAACTCCAACGACACCATCAACTGCAGCTCGGAGTCGTCGTCGCGCGACAGCCTGCGCGAGCAGACGCTCAGCAAGCAGACTTACCACAAGGAGACGCGCAACAGCTGGGACTCGCCCGCCTTCAGCAACGACATCATCCGCAAGCGACACTACCGCATCGGCCTCAACCTTTTCAACAAGTATGTCGACCCGTCACTCGGTCCCGCACTCTTAACCAGGGTGCTCATCAGCATGGAGTAGCTTTTCTGTCTCGCACCGAGGGCTTTGTGTTAGCGTCATTTTCGAGCTGTAACTTTCATTAAGCGCAATCAGTGGTGCGCGACCTACAGTGGGAGATCAAGTGTTGAAATTGTACACACAATTAATCCCGAGTCTCTCTGAAGCACCTTAAAAAAGCAGGGCAGTGTCATTTGGAATTTGCATATATCTCCATATTCTGTGTCTGATCATGCAAGAGACAGTTTTGTGTTATGTTTAGTATGAGGAGGATTATCTAGTACTTTTCTGATTATGTGTGTATGCATGCACATCTGGGTATGCATGCACATCTGGGCCTGTGTGTATGAGAGGAGAAAGTCTGTGAGAGAAAAGAGTGTGTAAGTGTGTGTGTGTGTGTGTGTGTGTGTGTGTGTGTGTGTGTGTGTGTGTGTGTGTGTGTGTGTGTGTGTGTGTGTGTGTGTGCGTGCCCAATTACAGAGAGGAAAAGGGCCTGTGTATGTCGATGATTTAAGAGTGTTTGATTGTTTGGATGTGGGACTCACTGTTGAAAGAGGAGGGCTGCCTGTAATCTTGGATGATTGTGGATTTGCTTTCATTCCTCCACGGACCATTACGCTTCGTTTAATCATGCGAGATGAAGAGCAGCTCAGACGCTGCCCCCCCCCCCCCCCCACACCCACACAAACACCCTCCCACCCCTCCCAAAAGAAACCCAGCCCCCTCAGAAGTCCTCAAATCCAATACTGTGACACAGATTTGAAAGAGATCAAGAGTGTATTAAAGTGACTTCCATCTTCTTCTTCTTTCCCTGCTCTTTTTCTCTGTCATTCTCTTCTTTTGTCTCTCTCCATCCCTCTCTGCCTCTCTTTCTTTCCTCCACAGGAAACCGGAGAAAGGTATACAGTACCTGATAGAGAGGGGGTTTGTTCCTGACACACCCGTGGGTGTGGCTCACTTCCTGCTGCAGAGGAAGGGGTTGAGCCGACAGATGATTGGCGAGTTCCTTGGCAACCGGCAGAAGCAGTTCAACCGAGATGTCCTAGAGTGAGTAGTTCCTCAGTTTGTGAGCAAAATTCCATTTCAAAACTCAAACTTAATAGATGATTTGGTTCGTAACACCATAACAAACTCAAAAAAGGCTTATGCAACTTACTTAACATACAGCGACAATGTCTAATGAAACATCTTTTTTAAAACTGTATATCCAACTGAGTTCTGAGATCCAACAAGAGTACATCTTGACTGAGGTCATGCAGTTCCAAATTGATATCAGTCCGATAACAGTCAGTCTATCCCATTCATTTTCTCTTCTGTACTACATCATAGGGTCGCTTCATTTTAAAAACCCTCTAGAATCGGATGACATTAAATATTCATTCATAACTAAAACTTCATTCCACCTTTCGGAATGACTGATCGGTAATTAAAGCCCTATCATATTTCCTGTCCCAATAGAGCAAAGCAATGAGCTCAGCCTCATCCAGGGAAATTCCACCACCTCCGCCTCCGTCTTCTTCTCAGTACGCCTCGGAATCTCTCTGGGGCCCAGTCTGTTCTAATGCCCTCTATGCTGGAACAGACCCGGCGCTGCCTTGCCCTTATAGTCCCCCCTCTGATTAATGCTGGCGTCCAAGGAGCCTAGAACCCCAAAGGATCCTCTTAAGGCCCCAGGATTATGGGGGAATGTCCACAGGAGGGGACCCATCCACTAGGCATTTAAAGCACACTAGTTGCTCTCTCTTAAGTAGGGAAATCGTGTCATTTTCTGGAAGTGTCTCAGAATACCAGTCACCGGAAGAGACTTCCTGTGTCCATATCTTAACGGCTGCCTAATCTTAATGGCCTCCCATATGACGTCAACACAGAAATCTACAGGGGACTGAGTTTAGTACAGTTACTACACACTGAATTCTTACATGGCTCCATTATTTGGCCCTGTTGCCGTAAGCAACAACAGAAAACAGTTTTGTGACGCACACAAAACATTTAATCAATATAGCATGAGTGAGAGTGGGATTGTTAATGGATATTCCCACAGGTCGGCCATAGCCTAGTTGTAAGAACTCATTTAAGAAGTCATTTTAAATTCAGGCCCACTGTGTATGTCATATATGTCGGGCCTAAATGTGCATGATATTGCATTGTATATGCTCAGTCCATGTTGTTATATTATAGTTAGATTTAGGATTATTTTTTTGTTATAGTTGAATTAAGGGTTAGTGTTTATATCAATACAATTAAAAGCATTACATCAAAAATGCAGAAACGCCAGCAAAAACTAGTTCTTGGTCGATATTACATCTCTCCCCTTTCTCTCACACTGCATTCAAGCAGAAAAAGCTGAAGAAAAGCGAGTTAGCATACTGTCAGATGCTCTCGACCTCTCTAATTTTTTTACTTTCACACACGGCTGATCCTATTAGATTGGGGACTGAGGTGGAAAAGTAGATGGAGAGTAGAATGGACAGCCCAGACATGTATGCAGTGGTCATCGCTCAAAACTTTAGTCCTCTTCTCACTTGTTTCACTCGGAGACGTTTCACAAAATGGCCCCCTAATATCACAACTAGGCCAATGCATGTATGAAGAGAGCCCACACTGTCACATGTAACCGCTCCAACCTGGAGATGAGGGAAACTGAGAGAGAGAGAGAGAGAGAGAGAGGGAGGGAGGGAGGAGGGGTGCAGAATAGGGTCGTAGGTACTCAAACTTAATGTGGGAGGCTCTTTCTCTCGGAGGCATGGACAGCACTTTTCTCTGCCTCATGTCAGCGGGTCCTCCTGGTGTGTGGATGAGCTCATTTTCGGCCGTGAGCCTGAGTCATCCGACACGTCCGCTGGCTGGATGAGTGAGACTCCGCCTGGCAGGAGCCGTCAGAATGGCTCGGAGGTGAAGGCCAGGCGAGACCTCATCGCTGTCAGGATGGATGTCTGCTTTTTAAGTGGACACTTCAGCGGCCGATCCATAAATCCTGACGTGGCAGTGCATAGAGTTGGAAAAGCAGATGGAGAGAATAAGAGGAAGGGAGAAAGAAAGAAAGAACAAGGGGGAGAGGGATGGAGGGAGATGCAGGCTCATCTGTTCTCAAGCACTGATAGCAAGTGATGTGTTTTTTTTCTCCCCTAGAGGACCATAGTCACCATGTCTCTCTTTCTCACTTACACACTCCCTCTCTCTCTTTCTCTCTCTCTCTTTCTCCCTTTCTCTCTCTTCATGAGTACTCCCAGTGTGATTTAACACCAGCAGACATCTAACCGCTTAACTGGAGCAGTCACTGTCTTTCTCTTATCAATCTGTTTTATAGATTTAGGAAAAGAGCCGCTGTGCGTGTGGGTGGGTATATGGTCTACCAGGAAGTGTGGCATCTAGTTATTTATTTGCTTCTATGTATTTACTTTGAATGTGTTTGCTTATTGCAATGATAAAGTGTAGAAAGGAAGAGTTGGAGTATTAACTGGTGTTTAACAACTTGTGTGTGTGTGTGTGTGTCTTCACAGCTGTGTAGTTGATGAGATGGACTTCTCAGCTATGGAATTGGACGAAGCCTTACGGAAGTTCCAGGCCCACATCAGAGTTCAGGGGGAGGCCCAGAAAGTGGAGAGGCTCATAGAGGCTTACAGGTGTGACTTACACTCTGTCTCTCTCTCCCATCTCTCTCTCTCTATGTCCCTCTCTCTTTTTCTCTCTCTCTCTCTCTCTCTCTCTCTCACTCACATACACACTCTTGTGTACATAGACAATTTCTTTTGTGATATCATCCAGCTGCCACAGTCACTCCTCCTCCCTCACTCTCCCTCTCTTTCTCTCGCTCACTCTCTCAGTATGTCTTTCAATCCTCCCTTATATCTGTCTCACTGTTTTTTTTTTTGTCTCAAATGCCTTCAAGACTTTGGATTGTTTAACAATAAAAGCAAATCCCCCCATTTATGTGTGCGCTAGAATCTGTTCTGCTCTGTATTGACCGAGCCCTTTAAACAGGCCTTTAGTTTTGGGTTTTGCTTTTTGCCTCACTTAATTGCAGTCATATGAAAGGACAAAGTGTTTCTTTCAGCCTGAGAGAATGTGCTTCGATCAGCGCTCACAAAGCAGACAGCAGCCTGAGCGAACATTTCAGCCCTCCAATACATCAGGGAGAAAATGGATAAAAAATGAACACAACAACAACAGATAATAATAGTCTCCGTTCTCCCTTGAGCTAGTCCACATGCAAGATTATTGTGGTCCTGCTGTTTAAACTGCTGAAGACTGGCCACATTTAAACAAAAAAGAAAAACAAAACGAGCGTGCCCATCGTCTTGAATCATTTCACGAAATGTCCGCCAGCTAGGGATGAGAGCACCGCAGCAATTAGGGCGGTTCTGTCGGACAGCGGCTGGACCCAATTACTCACCAAACAAGAGGCACTATTGATTTTCGTGTCTTTGGGAGTGATGATTCCTCATACTCGTTTGTCGTTTGTTTGTCTCATCCCATTACTTTTCTCTTTTTTTCCCCGCTCTTTGTTTTTTCTGTTTTTTCCCTCTCCTCTACTGCCCTCTCTTCACTCTCTCTTTCTCTCACACTTGCAGCCAGCGGTACTGCATCTGCAACCCCGGTGTGGTGCGTCAGTTCCGCAACCCCGACACCATCTTCATCCTTGCCTTCGCCATCATCCTTCTCAACACGGACATGTACAGCCCCAACGTCAAGCCTGAGAGGAAGATGAAACTGGAGGACTTTGTCAAGAACCTCAGAGGTGAGCAGCAGCCTTGTGTCTGACCCCTCTAACGGTAACAGCCAAATTCCATCTTACCTACAGATAGCTATTCTGCTATCAGTAACTAACAGACAGACAGACAGACTAGGGGAAATTCAAGGTCACAGTAGCATACAGACAACACACACAAACATTCAATAACAGCAGAAAAAGTAAGTAAAAGTATATAATATAAAAAACACAACTAAGCAATAAGGACTGTAGAAGATAAAGAATATACAAAATACAAATTATACTAAATAAAACTTAATCAAAATCAATTCTAAAAAACAGTATCCACATAGTGGGTGAATAATCAATCAGGTGCGCTTGCAATGACTGAAGCAATCATGTAGAGGATGATCATGCCACAGTCCTCTTAGTCCTGCTGCATTGGTACAGCAGAAGAAGACCAGTGCATCAGCATAGCATATGCATAAGTTATTCCTGTGGGAGACCATCCATCCTAATCATCACTCCTGTTAGATTGCAGATCCCATACAGAAGTGGAACTTCCTTTGATCTATACTCAGCTGTTTAGTAGTCTGGGAGCAGAGTCCATTTCATCCAGTTGCACCTTTAGGATCATAGAATCAGTCCAAAGCCCAGGAACTTAAAGTAATCAAGTGCCTCGTTTGGAAAATGAGTTGCTTGGAATGAAGAAAGATCGGCAAAAAGTCAGAATGCTAAATGTGGACTGTCTGCCTTCACTCTGCGTTAGAAGACGAAAAAAAAGACTATCACATGCTGGGGTCCATGTTTGGGGCGAAAGTGCAGAGTTTGTGAAGTTAGCGCACATATTGCCCTTACTGCCACAATGCGGCTTTTCTGTATAGAGGTCAACAGCGTGTCATACCAAGAAAACTGATCTCCTCAAGGCCTCTTCTATGTCTACAGTACAAGAAAATAAAAAAATAAAAATAAAAAGGGAATCTGCAGTATTTCAACCAGAAAGTGCTCGCCTGATAAGAATGTTCTCCGGAAATGCATTATGTCACTGACAGTCAGTTGTGTTCTGTGGTATCAGCAAAAGTGCAGGTGCAATTTTTTTTTCACTCCTGTTTTCAATTGAATACAAAGAAAACTGCTACCCTGTTATATTCAAATTACAGCGGAGAAAAATGCCCATTTCCTCTCAGAACGATGCTCAGAGATATGTCATGGCACTAGAGGCCCATGCTTGAAGAAGGTCTAATTGCATTTCACGCACATGCATTGGGTTGATAAATGGCCGCTCTCACTGAGATAGGAGCCGTTTTTGCAAGTCATGGGCCAGCATGACAATTGAGGCAAAGCTAATATTTTGTCCCATCCCCCCCCCCTCTGACTGTTACGGGGCTGTGTGTTTATGGAGATTGCGCTGTGCGTTTATGAAAGGCGCATAGTTAGGCTGATTCATTTCCCTGTCTATTGGAGCGATGTTAATTAGAAATCAGAATTGACCAGTGAAGGCATGAGTGGAAAAATAATTTCTCTGATTTGGCTCTTTCTATCTGTGTGTGTGTATGGCTGTATGTGTGTGTGTGTGTGTGTGTGTGTGTGTGTGTGTGTGTGTCTGTGTGTGTGGGTGTGGGTGTCTGTGCCTGTATGTGTGTGTGTATCTCTATGCTTGATTGTTCACCCATGATGAAATAAATGTTGGACCGCTTCAATATGTTGCACTAGTTACATTTGTTTTTTTACTGATGAAACTTGACTTGTGGAATCAAAAACAAAATATCAAATTGTATGTGTGTTGGGTGTTCTAAGGTGTGGACGATGGTGAGGACATCCCGCGTGAGATGCTGATCGGCATCTACGAGCGAATCCGGAAGCGAGAGCTGAAGACCAACGAGGACCACGTGTCCCAGGTGCAGAAGGTGGAGAAGCTCATAGTGGGCAAGAAGCCGGTGAGGAGCACATCAGCAGTGCTTTGTGCTGCTCGCTCACATCCACTCAGACCCCCGTCTTTTAAACGTACACACTTCAGTGTCCTTCCTCACTCACCCAAAACAGCCATCAACCCATATAACCAGCTTGTCACACACAAACACCCACGCATTCAGGACTGTTTGTCTCTTGTTAACTCAAACACAACTCATTCCCATTGTTAATACAGGACGCACGCACACACGCACACACACACACACACACACACACTGTGTCAGGAGCACCATCCATGGTGGCCTGGGCTATCTCAGTGACTCATTTGTCCAGCGCGAGGACACCCATAGCTCCAGGCCTCAGTCAGAGTGTGTCCTCTGCAGGTGACACTCGGATGATTGAATGGAAAAACAAAAGGAAATGTATTGATAGCGGTAGAGTGAGGGAAAACAACACCACGACCAACAATAACAACAACAACAACACCAACAACAACCTGGAGCATGGAGCGATGATGAGAGAAGACTGGCCTGCAGGGGAGTGAGCGAGGCAGCCAGATGGAAAAGGTCTGATGCAGGGAACCGTGTGAGAGTGGGCTCGCCTAATGATCTCTAACAGCTTGGATCTATAGTAGAGCTTCTCACCTGAAGTTTCAGCAGGCATTATGATGTGGAACATTGACTAGTAGGCTTTCAGAGAGAAAGAGAGAGAGAGAGAGAGAGAGAGAGAGAGAGAGAGTGTGTGAGAGAGACAGAGAGTGAGAGAGAGAGGGACAGAGAGAGACAGAGAGAGAGATGTCATTTTGCCTTTTTGAGGCAGTTCTAATGCTGTTGTAATGCCGGCAGCTTTTTTTTTTTTACACAGTTCTAATAGTGTTCCATTTGAGCCATGATGGCTGGCTGTGGAGCCGTAATGGCGCAGTGCAGTGGGCCCGCTGCTGGGTGCTGGCTGTGTATATCCCTGGTGCCTGGCCTGCAGTGGGGGCTTTGTTGACTGCAGTAATTGGGTTTCTCTAGCTGTGCTGAGACCCCATCCTGCCCCGCCCCCCTCACCACACACACACACACACACACACACACACACACACACACACACACACACACACACAGACAGAGCGAGAGAGAGAGAGAGAGAGAGAGCTTCTGTCCTCATTAACCTACCTCTCAACCCACTCAGCATGGCACACAGAAGATGGATAGCACACACCTACGCACACACACACACATCTATACTTATACAACACACACACATCTAAACAAGTAAACACATCCATGTACACATACAAGCATTGGAACACAGGAACAGGAACACAGGTATACACATGCATCAAAAAGATGTATCTGTGGGTTTGTGCTACCATGCACACAAAAATCCCAAATTGATATGAACACAAATTACACACAAGCGCAAGCGCAAAAATAAATACATGCTTACACAAATTGCACATAAGGATCATACACACACACACACACACCAAACTTGTACCACTACCTACAGTACACAGACAGAACCTTTCTGTTTTCTATCCTCATATTTCCATACATCGCTCCCCCCCTGCTCTTCCTTTTATTCACCTACCTCTCTCTCTCTCCCTCTCTCTCTCTCTCTCTCTCTCTCTGCTTCTCTTTCTCTCTCAGATCGGCTCTCTGCACCATGGCCTTGGATGTGTAAGTACCAGACCCCCTTCTTTAATTACTCTATTCTGTTTGAAAACCTATTTCTGTGTTCATTTACACGATGACCCACCAATGGAATCGTTCAGTGTGGTTGAGTGAGATGTCCTCTTCATGCTGTGTGTGTGTGTGTGTGTGTGTGTGTGTGTGTGTGTGTGTGTGTGTGTGTGTGTGTGTGTGTGTATGGCTCCAGGTGCTGTCCCAGCCTCACCGCCGACTGGTGTGTTACTGTCGACTGTTCGAGGTGCCCGACCCCAACAAACCACAGAAGCTGGGCCTCCACCAGAGAGAGATCTTTCTGTTCAACGATCTGCTAGTGGTACGTGCACACGCACACACACACACACACACACACACACATACATATGTGATGGACACACGCACACGCACACACACACACACACACACAGATACATGTATATAGACATGCACTTACACACACATAGCCACCAGAACTGCACGCATATAAACCCATACAACATGTGCATGCAAATACATCAACTCACACAAAACACTCAAACACACACACACACACACACACAGAAGAACAGCACCCCATGCCCATGTGTCTGGCTGGCACTCTGCGGCATCTCCTCCTGACTGTTTTAGGGCTAGCTAACCATGCAGTTTCCTCACAGTAAACAATGCCAGATGGTGGTCCTAAAATGGTTACCTTGCCTCTCTGATCTAGGTCACCAAGATTTTCCAGAAGAAGAAGAACTCGGTGACGTACAGCTTTAGGCAGTCCTTCTCCCTGTATGGGATGCAGGTGCTGCTCTTTGAAAATCAGTGTAAGTGATTCTCAATGTATTTTCCACCTCAGCTTTAAACAGTTGGCAGACATATCACTAAAAAACCTTGTGCTGATGGTCATACCAGCTGGGCCAATAAAATTGAAGATATTATATATTGCGCCAACCACATTTAAATCTCTTAAGGTAAATCATGTATGAAAATGTAAAAAAAAAAAATTTTTATTGTAAATATTAATAATAACATTAAGCATACAAGTAGTAGATCCTTCTACATATCAGAATACACAACTCTTTCTCAAGACAAGCAACAAAAAAAACAAGAACATGCCCTCAAGCATCCATTTCCTCCCGTGTTCACAACACTTCTGATTGCTTATGCTCTTATTACTCTCCCCAGCAGTGTTTAGAGGGAGGTTGCTAAAAAAATAAATAAACAACTAAAACACCAGCCCGTGTGTCTCGCCTGTGGCCGTCTCTCTCCACACATGTGAGTGGAGGCTGTGGAATCTGCCTCATGCTAAGCTGCGGCCCGCCTCCCCCTGTTTTACAGATTACCCCAACGGCATCCGGCTCACCTCCGCCATCCCAGGCGCCGACATCAAAGTCCTCATCAACTTCAACGCGCCCAACCCACAGGACCGCAAGAAGTTTACCGACGACCTGAGGGAGTCCATTGCAGAGGTGCAGGAAATGGAGAAATACCGCATCGAATGTGAGCCAATGGACTTTTTTTTTTTTTTTTTTGGGTCCCCTACTCACCCCACCTCCTCCCCCAAGCGTTCATAACCCTCATAAATCTCCTCCTCCCACAGGTGATGGGCTGCTGCCCATTCTATCACACAGCCCACAGCGCTGATTTAAAGTTATAAAGATTTAAACGAAAGTGCTAGAAGTTTCTTTTTCATTCGTTTTCAAGAAACTGAGTGAGACTGTGGGCGTTAACTTCTTGTCTTTTTGTACAGCACACTGTGATCCTGCTTTCACACCAACATTGCATGATAAAAGTAATCTAAAAATATATCATATAATCTAAACTGTAGTGTATATGTATGTAGACTTTTATCTCAATGTAGAGTACGTTGAAGAAGAGAATGCCTGTCTTCATCTATTGCTCATGTGACAAACAATTTTGAGCAGATGTAGAATTGTCTTCGTACATGTGTATCTAAGTCTTTGAATGGCGATGTTCTGCAGGCATGGGAATACAGATGAGAGCAAAGGAGGGTTTAGGGAAAGGAGTTAATGAAATCTCATAACCACAAGAGAGCAGGAGCTACAGCCTCAACATGCTCCAGGGGCTTAGAACAGGGGCTTAGAACAGAAATATTTCTCATACCCCTTTGTATACTGTGTGTGTGTTTGTGTGAGTGTGTGTGTGTGTGTGTCTGTGTGTGTGTCGTGTGTGTGTGTGTGTGTGAGTGTGTGTGTGTGTGGAAGAGAGAGGGAGAGACAGAAACAGGGACTGAGAGAATGTCTTTACTCTTCAAAGCTAATTTGGAGACACAGAAGTGTGTGGTGGATAATTGTGCGTAATTGTAACTGATGTTTCTGAACGTGGTTCTTCATCATGCAGTAAGCAGCACTGTGTTGTTTATGTGTTTTGTCTTTGTGTGTGTGCTGCTGCTGCTGCTGCTGCTGGCGTGTGACTGACGTGGGTGTGTTGTGTCTGTGTGCAGCCGAGCTGGAGAAACAGAAGGGCGTGGTGCGGCCCAGCATGTCGCAGAGCTCCGGCCTGAAGAAGGAGGCGGGCAACGGCAACCTGAACCGCGCCAGCCTCGACGACAGCTACGCCATGGGGGAGGGGCTGAAACGGAGCGCGCTCAGTAGCTCGCTGCGTGACCTCTCCGACGCAGGTGAGACTTCAAGGTTGTCAGTGTCGCAGATTTAGGTTTAGATGCAGTCTCCTCATTAGCAGCTCCACCTTAAAAGCATCCAGTCCCTAGGATAGATCCCTCTAGCATCCAGCCACTCTTAAGTTAATGTCGATAATTAACATAGCCTCTTTCCAGCTGTGCTCTGCTACTGTGTCCCTCCTCCTGTAGGAATACTACTGGCATGATGCTGACCTTAATCATGACATAAAGTCTCACTGTTCTTAGTCTGAGTGTCTCTTTGAGTGAAGCTTTGAGTGCATTGTCAAATGTATTCCATAAGCTGGGCTCTAGTGTCTGAAGTAGGTAATGCCCACTTGTGAGGCACAGTTTTCCATGAATATACATGAAGCGGACAAAAATTCTCCGATCAGTATTGTTCACAAGGAAAATGCCTTTTGATGCAGCTTTTTTTTAAAAATTCAAAATGGATTTTGTCCTCTTGGAGCTTAGAGGCAGGGTGAATGTCGGTGTCGGTTGTTTCTTTTTTTTTATTTCACTGATGAATGAAATTTTGTTATCAGACTGATTCTATCTAAGTATGAATGAGATGCTTGACAACTCAGCTGGCCTTGTTTTTTTAATCCAATTTTATGAATCCTGTGATGAGTTCAGTTTCACTTTGTGTAGATGTGTTTGATAATATGACACATGGGATTTGAGACAGCTAAAAATGCAGATTTGTTTCAGGCAACTAATTGGGAGGCACTCGTACTGCCAGAAAAGAATATATAAAAATCGACCAACTTAATTACCAAATGATGTTCAATTTGTGAATCAATTATGCTAATTGTTATCAGATTTCATTCTCTCCCACATATGCTGTAATTACAGATTAGGGTTAGATTTAAAGAGTTTTCAAAATGCTACTTTCAAATCCTT
The DNA here is from genome assembly GCF_046254945.1 of Alosa pseudoharengus. Lineage (NCBI taxonomy): Eukaryota > Metazoa > Chordata > Actinopteri > Clupeiformes > Clupeidae > Alosa > Alosa pseudoharengus. The sequence continues at coordinate 24,967,229 of NW_027468837.1, forward strand.
TGTCTTGCACTGCACACAGCGTTCTGCTCGGTCATATCTGCTGCTGGGAAAGCCGTTATCTTCCTCGGGTTGAAATCAGGAGCGCAGATTGCTTTTGAGATTACTCTACTGACAGTGTTCCAAAGAGATGATAATACTCTCTCTATGAACATTTTTGATCGCCTAAATAGATATGGATCACACATCAAGCCAGTTAGGCCGTGTTATTCAACATCACAATCTCCACTGTGAATCCTCCAGACTCTCCTGCATATTCCACCCACTATTTTACTTGCATCTAATTGATTTGGGGTGTCTCAACTGTAGAGTTTAACCATATCTGTGCACTTAAGCTTTACCATGATTTATGGTAATAACTCACATACTACATAATGATAAAAATACATATTTTATTTACTCGCTGAGGTGATAAAAATACTCCCTCATATACTCTGAGGTGTCTTGGACTACACTCTGGATTTTATTATTCTTGTCCAAGCCCACCTGTCTCACACTCTAAAGTTTAGATGGGTCTCCCAAGGCATCCTGCCAGTTTTGGACAGAGGTTCTTTCCGTAGCAAAGCTAGTCTCTCCTCTCTCTCTCTCACCCTTGAGTATAGGCTCTCTAGACTGCCGCGGTAGGAGCAGCAGTGCATTTGATGATGTGATCTCATAGCTGCCTGCTCCTCTTCCTCTTCCTCCTGATTCGCCTGGCTAGATCCTGTCTTCTCTCCTCTCCGCTCTCCTCAATCCCCAATCCCCCTCTCTGGTCTGCTGGGAGTGGTAGAGGCTGACAGTCAGTATCTGGTAGATAGGAGCTCCTATCTTGGTTCACCCCCCTCCCCCACCCCCTCTCTGTTCAGAGAAAGCTGGTGTGTTGTAAACATCTCTCTAACCTTTGGTATTGCATGTCCTGGGCAGGCAAGCGCGGCCGCAGAAGCAGTGCAGGATCGCTAGACAGCAATATGGAAGTAAGTACAGTAGAAGGCCAGTCGTGTCCAGACCATTTCCTCTGGTGCTGATGCTGATGATGTGCCCTTTGAAACCCCATCTTCTTTTTTTAGTGTTATTTGCCATGCTGTCTTTCTGTTTCTTTTGCTTTGATCTGGTATAACCATCTGTCTGGTCCCAGTGTGGTTTCTCAATGCTGGTGTGGATTCTTGTGCATGCCTTTGCTGCCTGGTATGAAATGACACACACGGCTTGTGTTGGTGTTTGGAAGGGAGAGGGGGGGGTTCTTGTATGTGCCCCTGACCCCCCCCCACTTCCCATTTCTTGTTCACTTTGGCCAGCATGTACTTAACCAATAACCTGAAACTCACATCCTATGCATTGTGTGAGCTGGCTCGAGGATATTTTAAACATACTCCTTTGCTCTTGTTGTTGGTGTGGTTGGCTTTTAGTTATTTTTGCCTTTTGTTTTTGTTTGTCTATTTAGTCATCTTCTTTGAGTTTCACTTGTTACTGTGACTGTGCAAGTGAAAGCCTGCGGTCCCTGTTATTAAGTCATAGATTTGTGTGTGTGTGTGTGTGTGTGTGTGTGTGTGTGTGTGTGTGTGTGTGTGTGCGCACGTGCATGTGTGTACACGTGCATGTGTGTGTGTGTGTGTGTGTTGAGAGTGGCATGAGTTGTGTTGAGATGTTCAAAGTCAGCATCACTCAAGATTCTCTCCTACCTTGGTCTCCTCCTCCCTCACGTCCCCCCTCTTCACCCAATCCCAGCCCCACCCCCAGCCCCACCTGTCTACTACACCAGAGGTCGGAGCAGAGCAGCCTCAACAGTAAAAAAAACGCCCCGAATCAGGACTTTCTCCAGATAGATATATTCATCACCGCCAAACTCGACAGAGAGTGGGCCGAGGATCAGCCTGGCAGCACGTTTAACTGGTGTAGCCCTATCTAGCTTTAATCAAGGCTAAGCCTTCCTCCTCAGCCCACTCTCCATTTTGCTGGGCTCCAAAGCAGTAATTAGACGAAGGAGAGGCCCTGTCTCTGAGTCTCATTAACGTCCTGAAAAAAGGGAGTCTGCAGCCTATAATTCACATACCGACTAACCGTGGAGGGACTCTTGCCTGTTCTCAGCTTCTGCATGTCTTGCATGGCTATCCAGAGTCTGCCTCATTCATTTGAAAAACAGGGAAAGAAAACACACACTCACTGTTGTACTCACTACTTGTTTTTGTCATGTCTGTATGTTTCTCTCGTTTTGCAGTGTTAACACGTTCACATTCAAGTTTACACATTCACAACATGTTTAACATGATGGTTAATGACATGGCGGGAAAAATAATGGATGCACATGTTTACCCATTACATTAATGTTTACCCTTTAAATTAATAATAAACATAATAATTATATATCATATTTTTAGTTGTAGGTTATAAATGGTGTTTATGTATTTTATGTTTTGTCTGCCTATTGTGTTTTTGAAGCTAATTTAATGCTGTGAAAGCTTAGAAGCTTGAACCACCCAATTAAAACTACTGTCATTAGTCTAGAAGAAACACACACACACACACACACACACACACACACACACAGGGATGACATCAGTGCCGCAAAGAATAAACCACAGACGTGTGTGTGTGTGTGTGTGCGTGTGCGTGTGTGTGTGTGTGTGTGTGCTACAGTACCTCACGGCAGGACAGGAAGTGGTGCCCTTGACTCAAGGTCAAGAGGACTCATTAGCACAGAGTTTCTAAATGAACAAGCCTAATAAACAAACAGGAACTCATGTGAACTCCTGAACACACTGCACACTGACCATCACTGGCATATGCACAACGCTGAGAGTGAGAGTGGGTTTTTTGTGGCATCGTGTGACGTGGCGTGACGTGAGTGTGCTCTCTCCCACACAGGGCTCCATCATTAGCAGTCCGCACATCCGCCGGAGACCCACGTCCAGCCGTGACTGCCCATCGCGCAGCAGCGCCCACTCCTCCCTCCCCAACTCCTCCTCCCTGCTGGGCTCCCTTTTCGGCACCAAGCGGGGCAAGTCCCCGCTGCCGCCCCAGCCCCCCGGTCCAGCGCCGGGGCACCCCACGCTCATCTCGCACACGCCCCACCCGTCCAACCTGCACCACACGGCGCGCGACGTGCCCGTGGGCGTGGTCACGGAGACGCAGGCGCAGATGCACGCCGCCGCCGCCGCTGCGCACCACGGTCAGTTCTGCCACCTGCAGCAGCAGCAGAACCCGCCGCCGTACCACCACCACCACCACTACCACCCGCCGGCCCACCTGCAGCACACGCCGCATCAGTACCACCAGCCCCCGCCGCCCTCCTCCGCCTCTGCCCACGGGCACCCCCCCGGGCACCCGCCCTCGCACCCGCCCTCGCATCCGCCCCACGGGCACGCGCCCCACCCGCCCCATCCGCCCCACCCGCACCACGCCCCGCACTCCCAGCATGCACCGCATCACCACGGCCAGCCGCCAGCCTCCGCCCCACCACCGACCTCCACCAAACCCAAGCACAGCGGAATCAGCACTGTGGTGTAAAGAGAAAGGAAACCTGCTCCACACACAGAAATACACACACACACACACACACATACACACACACACACACACACACACACACACACACACACACATAACTTCAAAGACACACATACACACACACACAAATTCCTCTGGGACTGTTCCTGGCAGAGGACAACTGGCAGCAGTTAAGATGAGCACACACTCGATGGTGCACCCATGTGTGGGTGTGTGTGAGTGAGAGAATGAGGTTTTCCTGGCTGCTGACAAGAGGAATTTCTTGCGTGGACACCAATGACCTCTTGACCAGACTGGATTTCATTTCATCAGGTGCAGCCACCTCGTCGGCGAGGCACAGCTACCTGCGTCAGGACTTTTGTGAAGGCTGTTTCGAGCCCAGCGGGCCCTCCGCCTCCACAGCCCAGCGTCTCAGACTCTGTAGCGTACCGAGCTAAGCTAATGTGACTGTTTTTCTCCAAACTCTCTCGACGCTCATCCTCTAGAAGCTGTTTCACTAGTGAAAATAGACATCTCGCCTCTCCTTGATGAACAACTACAAACACCAATGGTGACGACAACATTAAAACAAATACAGCAGCAGCATGCACAAAGACCATGGCAACTGTTTCTCTTGTAATTAATGACGTATTGGGGCTTCTTAAAAGCATTATCAAATATATTGAGTACTAGTTGTTTTTTTTGCAGAATCCTTATTTAAGGGTGATTTTTAAAACAGTGGCAGTGAAGGGGAGATGACGTGAGAGAAGATGTTGAATGAAAATTGGTTACAATATGTAGGTGTTCCAGTGTTTAATGTAGCTGTAGACCAGAATTCTCTGTAATCTCTGTGAGCAGTCATAAATGTGCCAACTATCCAAGCAGTAACTGATTTAGTTTTAAAAAAAGAGACTTGCTTTGTGTATATCGTGCATATAGTATTTTGTAGAATAATGATAATAATATTATCAACAGTTATTATTGTTATAGAGCAAAATATTCAAATGGCTGGAGCTGAGCTGTAGTGTTAAACCCTTAGAAAGTAAGACACATAGATTCCACTACAGTGGAAATGACATTCTAGAGTAAGCAGTTCAGTGACCTGGACAATCCTTGGTTGCCTTAGAATCACTCTCCACTCTTGGAATAATCTAGAATGAAGGTCTGCTGACCACGTCCCATCCACCAGTACCACCCATTTCAGCGTCAGTAGTATGTCGGGAAAGAAAGCTCACAGACAGGGACATTGGTGGCTAAGGGCTGGGGATCCAGTGGGTGATTGTGTGGGGGGAGGGGAGCATGTGGTTGAGTCTCCACTTGTTGGGGACTTTGGTCAGTGACACAGCAGTTTCAGCTGTCTGTGCACCATGGTTTTATTTTTTTAACCTATTTTTTTAGAAACAAATATATAAAGAAAAAACAAATTGAATACTGTACATTAAAGAGATGATGTATATGGTTGAAAGATGGTGTGATTTTGGAGGCTATCTTGGCGATAGCATTAGCGTTTATTTTGCTGAAAAGCGGAGAAGGGTGTATGGTGGCCCATGATTTTGTCCCTTTTTTCTTTTTCCTATTTGTGTGTGTGTATGAGACCTCAGACAAGGATGAGAAGCACGAAGACTGTGCCCCCCTCCCACACACAAACACATACACCTCCACCAAAATAAAAAAATCATGACTTTCCTTTACATTTCAGATTTTCTAGCCTGAAGTTGACTTTCTCAGCTGGCTGAGTTTGCCCTCCATGTTCCCTGTGTCCCAAGCGATGTTTTTAGTGCATCCAAGGATCACCTCTGTCCATAGAGAAGCCCTCTGAATGCCTTTCACTTTGTTGTAGAAAGAACAGCGATGTGGTGTACAGTACACTAGACCCAATAGGGTGTAAATGTAATGGTATTTTCTAATAGTGTACAGACTGCATTTCACCTTTTGAATATATTTAAAACATAAGGAAAGTTGATGTGGACCTTTTTTTGCAGGTTCTCTCATTGAGGCTCATATAGAGGACTGATGTCCCTGATTGCAACTCACAGTGGACTATATCTGATCTTGATCCTCTGGAGTGCATCTACGCTTAAGTCGGGCCAGATTTGGGCCAGAGCATCAGCTTCCTGGGTATAGAGATGGAGTGATATTGTTTATGAACTTATCAGGTGATGTGTCACAAACACCACTTGTTTCACCTTATGAATTTTCACTTTATGTATAGTGATCCGCGACTAAAATTAGTCCCCTGGTCATTTTACCGGGACCAGTTTTAGTGTTTTCCTGAGATTTTCTTTGATATATCTTATTTCATTTTTTTGCTTCTTTTTTTACAGATTTGTTTGTGCAATATGTTTTATTCTGGTTGGTGTCTGTTGTCTGTTGCTGTTCCTTACCCCATAACATGTTTGTCTCAGTGACCTGCGAGGATCGCTTCCGGTTTTGCAGAACCGGCTCTTCGCAGAAATGACGAGGAATGTCAAAGAAAGTACTCTTGCATGTAACATTATATTGTAATACTCTTCTCTAAATATTGTATATTCCCACAACTATATCAGTGTTACAGTGGACTATTGTTGAAATTGAGTGGTAATATTAAAAAGACTAGTAGACTTTCCACCGTTCTGAAGTCTTTGATTGAGTTGTTCATTGCAAATGAGGACAAAACTTGGGATACTTTTGATACTGCTGTAGCACTCACTGAACGAGGTTCTCTTCATTAGTGTGTTTGTGCCAGCCAGATTAGTTACATAGCAATGACTTTCATATCAGTGAATTGATGCAGACTTCAGTCAGTCCTGACAATATAACAGTCTACTAGAAATGCACAAGTATGCAGCAATCAAATGGATTTGTGGTCACCATAATTAATGGCTGACCACACAAATTAAATATTTGCTACTTAACCAGAATGAATTAAAATCATACAGTAGATCAGGTATATCTAAAGGCATAGTCAGTAAATTATGTAGAGTATCTAGAATCTCCAATCATTTATGTTTACACAATCAATTTGTAATCCATGTTGAATGAAGAAACTGTAATTATTAACTATTATTATCAAACAGGAAGTACTCATGAAAGGAATTCAATAGATTATGTCTGAAATATGTCATTTTGGGACAAATAAAGTATCCTAAATATTTGTTGGTTTGATTTTCTTCAGAGTTCTAACCAATACTTTCAGGAAATGTTTTTGTTTATTTTGTGTGATAAGGCACACATGCTGTGGTGTCTTGTACAGTTCAAACCATAATTTTCAAAGCTGTGCATGCAATTGCTGCCTATATCTCTTCTGGGTTAACTGTAAATTCAATGAAATGTAACTTCTATTTTTTTTGTCCTCTCCTCAACCTGTTTTCTGTTTGTATTTTGTGTTTGATTGTCAACTTTTTCTTAAGTGTCATATGCTTGTTCCTCCATATTAGGCATTATGTTGCTTTGAGCATGTAACTCACTCGTTTACTCATTTGTAAATTAAGACCATCGATGCACTTATGTATATGCGTGATGAAGACTGTCCTCATGTATATAAGTTGACAAACATCTCAAGGAAAGGATACTAGGGTTTCAGGAGGGGCACTGAAAGGGTGGGAATGTGTTTCAAAATGTGTGTATACTGTATAGTGTGTAATATATTAGTATTCTATGTCAACTATTACAACGGATCCCCCCCCCCCCCCCTTGAGGACTACTATCGGCAATGTCTTCTGCAACCAGTTGTACCAAAATCGTTATAGGATCTGCAGTAGCTCTGAAACAACCAGACTGTTACATAACCACGGCTTCTCCCCACTATTGTCCTGAAATACTCCTATTCTCTCGCCCACAGCTCATTTTATATTTACGACAACAGGGAGGAGAGGAAGACTTTCATTTTAATAGGCATTCTGTTTCTAAAGTAGACAACAAGACCCTGTTGATGTACCACCTAAAAACTGTGACCATGTTGAGAAGACTAAATAAAAATGATATACTGTATGCACGGTCTGGTGTCAGTCTTTCTGAGAGAACTGAAATGTCTGGTACTGGCATGTTGTTCTTCATTACAGCAAATTATTGCAATTAAATGAAGATTGGATGCTGGTGAATCAGAAGATCCAACGGGAGTGTTCTGTGGTTACTGCTGGTTAATTGCTACACCTGTGTGGTGATATCACCATGTATAATTAGATATCAAGGTTTTCAGTGACTGATCTCAGGTTTTGTGTCAGATAACATGGCTAATACATTCCTCAGTTAAGAAGATTCTCCTCTTGTTTGTCTCACTCACAAAAATAGGCGTGGGCGCACTTACACACACACACACAGAGTCTCTTGAAACTGACAAAGTGTCATTGTCTTTCCATTTGTCAGTGGACTGGCCCAAGGTCAGCTTCTGGAAATCTCTATCAGCCATCTCTAGAGAGGGAGATATTGTATGGGGGAGGCACCGCATGGCTTTGTGGCTAGACTGAGTCATGTGTCTGTCTCAGCTGGCCTGCTGGGAGATTGAAGAGGCTTATATGTCTGATTGCTCAGAGGGAGGCCCTAAGCATCCCTGCCCTAGATGGCATCTTGTATTCCAACACCCCTGCAGTCTGTGTGGCCAAGTCCTATACCATTACATCTTAGTTTAATTGAATAGGTAAAGGCCCTGTAAGTAATTGACAAGGAGTTGTATGAGAGGTAAATGTAACAGTTATTATAGGCTAGTACTCCTGTCTGACTCAAGACAGGTTAAGTGTGTGTGTGAGTGAGAGAGAGCACCTGTCACTGCCATTTTGTCTGGCTGCTCTTTGGTCAAAGCTAAATTTATCCCAGGCCCAACACAACACTCAGAAGCATCCCAGGAGCCCATTTTGGAAGTGCAAACTGCATCACTGTAGACTAGGACTGTGGGCAAATAAGAATGAGATGAACATTCTGCTTTTGAAGTCCTCCACATGTAAATGCCCAGAAAGAAAATACAATGTAGATAGCTGTCATAGGCATACTTAGATTAGCCTATTACCTAGTCAGCAACCTTCACTTAAGAATAAACGTGCTTGAGTAACCTGTCCATCATAATGTAGGCCCCTATTTCAAATAGCAGAGGCAGCTAGCACCAGAGAATGTCTAATAGACGTAGAGGGCTCTGCTAGCACCTAATTTAAAAAAAGAAAATGGAATAATATAAACGAAAACCAATCCACGCTCGTTCATGACATTTGTAATGTATGCTGCTACTCATTCTTTTGTAATATTTTAGTAGTTATCGTTATTTTTAGATAAAGATTGACATCTAGTGGACAAAAGTAAACTGCATGAGTCGTGTTACCCAATTCCAAGTAGACGTCATTACTGTGCGACAAAAAGAGGTGAAAGGTAGCCTTCCAACCACTACAGAACAGCAGCTCTAACCTCTGCCTTTTCAATTATTATTAGGATCTTGTGAAGGGGAAACGGGGTCAGTCCCTTTGTTGTAAACAATGAGTTTAAATAGGCTTTTCGTTTTGTCCAACTCGTTTAAAGTTGGAAGAAGGTTAATGCGACCTGGAATCGGACAAACAGGCAAAGAAGTCGTCCTGTCACATCTTCAGTTGCAGCGCTCTATCAAAACTAACTCAAGGAACCTTGCCTATGCCAAAGATTTATTTCTTGGTAAAGTAAATAAGGTAAGGTATTGAGTCAAACTGATTGACAGTGGATAATTATATTTACTGTAACTAGCTGTTCATATTGTGATTGACCGAATGTCCGGAGTAATGTTAACGTTAGTTTTAACTTCTGAGGTACAGTAAGGTTAGCCTGCAAAACTTTAGCCAGACTACAGTATAAGTTATGTAACGTTAACGCAAATTGTAGCACATGTAGTTCACGTAGTTCACCATTACGGAAACGTTTGAGATTGAATTACATTAGCCATCGTTTCAGGTTCGAGCAGACAACGTTAAACGGTTTGATAGGGTTTACACGTTAAGTTAACGTTACCGACCAGTTAACTTATATTCCTCCTCCTAATGTTACACAGTCAGAAGTTTTCCCTTACCCGGAAATTGGAAACGAAGAATTAGAAGAAATCAATCAATTAGTTGCTCCTGTGGAGAAGTTCTTCAACGAGGATGGTATAGTGCCAAAGTCTATTCATATATAGTTCCAACTGATATACTTTTGATGTAGAAAAAAATATAATATTATCTGCAGCCTATACCTTGCATGTTGCCCCACTTAATATGTATTTTACATTTCAGTCGATTCGACGAGAATAGATCATGAGGCCAAGATTCCACCTGAAACTTTGAATGGCTTGAAGGAGTTGGGTCTCTTTGGGATTCAGATCCCTGAGGAGTATGGTAAACTATTCAGAATATATTGTGTGGTATGAAGCCTCACACTGATCTTGCATTATGACTGAGGATGGATAGAAAGGTTGCCTGAACTGTAATGTGGGGAATCCTTGTTCTTCAGGTGGACTGGGGTTGTCCAACACTATGTATGCCCGTCTGGGGGAGATCACATCTCTAGATGGGGCCATCGCTGTCACTCTTGCAGCTCATCAAGCTATTGGTTTGAAGGTTTGCAGCCTTTTTAGTGTTGTATGTGGATGAAGGATGTGATGTATGTTTCCTGTACCAGTCTTCTTTGCCTGTTCCTCTGTGATGCTGAATAGATTTATTCTGCTGAAAAAAATCAGATCATGTTAAACTTGACCCCTGCAATATAAACAGAAAAGGTTTTTAAATTGTGCAGTAAGGTTGCGTTACAAATGTCCATAATGGCACTACCTTTAACATAATAACAATATACAATGCATGCAGATGGTAGGTTTTTAAGTGAAGTTATGTCGTCCATATATTCATCCATAATGTCTTTTGTTCCCCAATCTGGTTTTTAGGGGATTCTCATTGCAGGTAGTGAGGAGCAAAAAGCCAAATACCTTCCCAAACTAGCAACTGGGGAGCATGTTGCTGCATTCTGCCTTACAGAGCCTGGAAGGTAAAATCACTAGTCATGTTACAGCCCTCTGTGTCACTCACTGATAGATAACACTCATCAGCTGGCTATAGCTGGTGTGTGTCTTTGTGTTAACTCTGTGTGTGTGTGTGTGCGTGTGTGTGTGTCAGTGGGAGTGACGCCGCCTCCATACAGACCAAAGCAACGCTGACAGAGGATGGGAAACACTACCTGTTAAATGGGTCAAAGGTGACAGACATGTTTGACTGGGGGGAAAAAACACATTTTTTTTCTCTCTTTATCATGTGTTGTATTTTGGAAACCAATTGATGATAAAAAAAAGTTGAGTCACATTTATTTATATAGCACTTGAAAAATATAATAAGGTAGTGAAATTAAAAGAATAAAATAATGGCAGAGAAGACTTGTAAACATATAAAGCAATAAAATGCCAAATTGAACTGATTAGTCTTAAAGGAGAAATCCGGCGAGTTTTCACATAGATCTCTGTTTCTCAAGGTCACCGAGTACGAAACAAAACAAAAACAATTGTTTTTACCTAGTACAAGTTGTTACCACCAGCAGCTAACATAGCCAGGCAGCTACAGCACTACACTCGGTGGGCATGTACCATGGGGGCTCACGGACATACCCCCCAGAGTGTAGCGCTGTAGCTGCCTGGCCACATTAGCTGCTGGTTGTAGCAATTCGAGCTAGGTAAAACCGAAAAAAACGTGTTTTTTCCCATACCGACAGCACTCGGTGACCTCGAGAAACGGAGATCTATGTGAAAACTTTCCGGGCTATTCTATAATGTAGAACCAATCATGGGTAAAGCTTCACTACCCTTTGACTCTTTTTTTTTTTTCTCCATAGTGCTGCCTATCGATACATGTTTAGGTAATATATGTGTGCCACTGTGCCAGGCTTTGTAGACAGAATGAAGGACAGTCAGTGGTGATGATTCAGTCACTGAATCAACCAGCAGCATGCTGATGGATTTCAATGTTCTGTGTTCTTTAGATATGGATATCGAATGGCGGCTTTGCTGACATCATGACCGTGTTTGCCCGGACTGAGGTGGTGGACAAAGACGGGCAGACAAAGGACAAGATCTCGGCGTTCATCGTGGAGCGGGCATTCGGTGGCATCACCAGTGGCAAGCCAGAGGACAAGCTTGGCATTCGGGGCTCCAACAGTAAGCCTGGCTCTCAGCCTAAGAACCTATAGCATTGACAGGACAATGGCTACCTCTTCAGTAATAACAAGTCTTTTGAACATTTAGCCATGTTGTCCTGCAAATGTAGCGTAACACAATGCATGTTAGTTGTATGGGATGTGCAGTTCTCCGATATGGTACTTAAACACATCTGTTGGATTCATTAAATTAATATGTTGCAACAGTGATTTGATTATATTTGCCTGTATATCTAGTGTTTCTTACCTGCCAAGGAGGTTATGTTTCCATCCAACTTCCTGTCCTGTCTTGATTCTGTCATAGTATGTCACCTTCTGTTAGCTCTAGCAACACAATTAGAGGAAGCAAAAATATTCTCATTTGGGTGTCCAAATGATATATGCACATGACAATCAGGTCAGTAGTTTTTTGCATAATCCTCCTAACAAACCATCAGACAGGGCTGAAAACATAACTTCCTTGGTGGAAGACCTGTAATTGATCCGAGGCACTAGGTGGAGGCATGCCCTGTTTTACCTGTTTGCGCAAACTAAATAAACTTGACCATGTTAATACTGTGTCCTAAATCTAAGCACTCAGGAGCAGGCTTGTGCAAAATTCAAAATGGAATTGAGAATGACTCTTTAATTCCTATTAAATTCTTGAATTTGAATTGAGGACAAAAACAGGATGTAGAATTACAATTCAAATTGGAATTAAAGGAAGTAGAATTGAAATTAGAAGAAATTCATATACATAATTTAAGGGTAGTGTTTAACTACCATCAAACACACAACTTATAACTTAAAACAGTAACCAATTACATTTCCAGAGTAACCTTCTCAAAACTGAATGTATGTGAAATTCAACACATTCTTTCTGTTGTGTGACTGGAATTGCTTTGAATTGCCATGAATTTAATTTCACTTCCTGTCATTCCAATCCAAATTCAAATTCAACATCCTATGGGCTGAGCCAATTCAATTCGAATTCCAATTCATGAATTGAATGGAAGCCTATTCTAAAATTCTGAAGTTTGCACAAGCCTGCTCAGGAGTAGTGCTTGAGGTAGCAGTATACTAATAATCTCCCTAAACTTGTTCCAGTGGAGGCCTAGTGGCTTTGGGGGTAGAAGTCAGTAAAGATGACTGTTACACTTGACTTGAAGGTATCTACATAAGAGTGACATGACACTGTCATGAACATGTCATAAACATTATAAACAAGTCATAAACGTTTATGACATAATGCTTCTGTCATTAAGTGTGATTCGGTTTTTGTCATGACAAGTTAGGGTTAGGGTTCATGTGTCATGACAGTGTCAAGTCTTCATGACAGTGTTATTTCACTCTTCTGTAGATAAATTAAAGTAGAAAATAAAGTAAAGTGTTACCGAGATGACTTTGAGTTGGTCTTTTGTTGTTGCTTTAGTTAAAATTTGTTGTTGTTTTACCTTCTAGCTTGCGAGGTGACTTTTGAGGACACCAAGGTGCCGGTGGAGAATGTTATTGGAGAAGTCGGCGGTGGATTTAAGGTAATGTATTCGAGGTTTGGCGCAGCCTCTCGCAATTAGGGGGTTCAGCTTGACTGCTTTCGCTTCGGCTCTCTCCAGGGAGAGAATGAAAAAGGTCCTCTCACCTGCTAATTAAGAGCCATCTCATCAGTATGCGGCTTGCGGAACGGAGTCGCCACAGTTTACTTCTTCCTCTGCTTCTGAGCCTGTCTGAAAAGAGTTTGAGCTGCCGTTTGCATTTTATTTTTCTTTGTTGTTTTTTTTGCCACATTTGTATAGTTTTGTTTTTGATTTGAGCCCCCTAATGAAGTTGCCATTCTGTCAGCCTTTGAATGCCAAGCCGGTTGTGTGTGTGTGTTTGTGTGTGTAGGTGGCCATGAACATCCTGAATAGCGGCCGCTTCAGCATGGGTAGTGCCGGTGCTGGAATGATCAAGAAGCTGATTGGTGAGTGCAGATTACTCCACAGGGAGAAAACTCTAGTATACATGTCTATGTTTTAGAAGGAATTGTTATACAATTTGGGTGTCATGTGTAACACTCGGCTCAGAAAATATTGTTTAGTTATCTAAATTAGCTTTATAGAGTGTCTGGACCAGTTCTATCAGAAGATTTCTATGTTAGACTGCTGGAGGTAGAAGGTTGCAATGCAATGACTCAGAACACGTGGATGGTGTAGTAGTACGTTTCTGTATTGTATTTAAATATAAAAGGTGAATTGTACTAAATAGGCAGTGCAAATAATACAAATATTACATTAATAACAGATATAAATAACAAAATAAATAAATCACAAAATGTGCAAAACCATTAAATAGTAATATACAAATATCATCAATTCATAAATCTTACCGTAGTAAAACAGGTCTATCCTAAGTTGGGTGCACCCTCTAAGCTACTGTAAGTTTGTTACATAAAAAATAAATAGTACAATAGTATAATCACTGTAATATAATGTATCAACTGCAAGTTATCAGTATCCACTGTATCAATCAATCTGTTCCGTTCTTTGTTTTCCAAATTATCATGAAAATTGATGCATTACATATATATCATTGTACATTCAAGAATCTGTCTGGTGTGGGGAGGTAAAAGGGAAAGTCAATGTCAGTCTAGAGTCAGTCAAAGTCATGGGTGGTCCTACCGCCAGGGAGGCAATGGGGGTTCAGAGGTTGGGTTTGGCTCGCCATCATATCCAAAAAAATGTTTCCATCCACACTAAAAAACCTGACCGAATTCCAAACTTCCACCGTTAAACGTTGTTCTTGTCATCAACGGCCTTATGATTGTTCCTCGGTTTCTTTTCTGTATTCAAGTATTATTAGTTTGTCTTTGTTTGTGGTGTTACAGTTGAAAGTTCATTCTATTCTGTTGACTATTCTGTTGTTCTTCTATATTTCCAATCAGTTATCAGTTGTTAAAGCAATTAGCGGTCTTCAGTGTAGTCTGATAGTTCAATGTAGTTCAGTCTGATCATTTTGTTTATTGTTGTCAACGTCACCGGGGAGCTGCATGCTGATTGGTTAAGCTGCCTCTACCACTTAACCCATTGTTGTCTGGGCTACACCTGCAGTGCATAAATTACCCCGAGAATAAACAATCAAAACTTTTTAAAGATAGGACTCCTATGTCCTTGTCCTCTTACACCTATGTTCATGAAATATGATTATTATTTGACAATAGTTAATAAAGGGGGTCTGAACTAAATTGTTGCTGTCTGTCACTTGTTTTGTTTTATTCAGAGCTGACCGCAGAGTATGCAGCCACAAGAAAGCAGTTTAACAGGAAATTGAGTGATTTTGGAATGATTCAGGTATTTTCTATCCCCCGGACAGACAGTAATCAGAATCGGTCTCTTCTGAGTCATCAGTGTCCCCCATCATTAATTGTATTCCTATTAAAGCATGCAACAATGCGTGGTTGGGAATATGACTGCCCATTTTCTGTTAAAAGTAAAATATCTTTGTGTGTGTGTGTGCGTATGTAGGAAAAGTTTGCCGTCATGGCTATGAATGCCTTTGTGATGGAGAGTATGGCCTACCTCACAGCTGGCATGATGGATAGGCCAGGGCTTCCGGACTGTTCTCTGGAGGCAGCCATGGTGAAGGTGAGATGGCTGCGCACCTGACATCAGTTACAGTAAACTCTTTGACCTCAAGTTTTTATTTTCTGTAAAGGTGTTGTTATGTGAATGTGTCAGCGAGCGCTTCCTCAATAGCATCATCTGATGTCTGAAATCAAGTCCGGGATGAATGACTTCAGAGATCTGATAGATACTATTCAACTTGGCTCAAGACTGTTCTTTGGTCTGAGGATAAAGCATTTAAGGAATTCACATGTCTGTCATGGATTTGTTTGTCTGAGAGACTGTGTAAACATGAACTTGCTTCTAGCGTGCCATTCATAGAATTTGTGTGACCGCATAGCTCTGCAATGCAGCTGGTCTATTTAGTGTGTGTGTGTGTGTGTGTGTGTGTGCGCGCGCAAGTGTGACTTCTGTATGAGCTACTTGCTGCAAGTGTGTGTGTGTGTGTGTGTATACGCAAGTGTGACTTCTGTATGAACTATTTGCTGTGTGTGTGTGTGTGTGTGTGTGTGTGTGTGTGTGACTGAGTAACTGAGTCCTGTTGTGTGATCTCACTGCAGGTGTTCAGCTCTGAGGGCGGCTGGATATGTTGTAGTGAGGCGCTGCAGGTCCTGGGAGGCCTGGGCTACACCAAGAACTACCCGTATGAGCGCTACCTCAGAGACTGCCGCATCCTGCTCATCTTTGAGGTAATTAAGAAGCCTGAGCCTTACTCCACTGTGGAATCCTATGCCGAACTCACACGACAGGATAATAGGGCCAGTCAGTGGACGTTGTATCCTCCAGCGTCATCGGAACCGATTAACAGCCCAGATAATCCTGCAGTGTGAGGTGTTTTTTAAGTGGTCCGAGAGTGCCCGATCACGAGTCGAAGGTATCAAACATGTTTGATATTTACGACTGGATTTTGAAACGATTAGGTTGCGTTTTGTGTGTGGGTTGTGTTTTTTAGACTTGTATCTTAAGTGTAGTTGCTTGTTTCGGCTTGCTCCCTTCCTTCTGTCTCTCTCCACTATACCTGACAAATAAACCAAAAAAAAACGTAGTTTTGCCCTATTGCTGGATTAAGGGGAAAAATATCTGTCTTTTCTCATAGAGAAACTCTGAAAGATCTGTCCCCATAGGTACGCAAATTCCCCAAAGGCATGTGACCTGTAAATGCATAATGTCCCATAGAGAAAGTAGAAATTAATCTGAATCACTTGCTTAAAAACATGTATAAAGGATATGTGTTCAGGTTCCCTGTACATGTACTGTACGATTATTCATATCCCGGGGTGTATTGTTCTAGTGTGTGAACACTGTTAGATCCAGAACCTTCTTTTTACATCTTTAGCTTTATTGCTACATGTTCTTGAATTAGTGCTGAGACCTCCGAATAGCTTTCCTGTATAGGAGTTGGCCAGCGGCCAACGGAGCTGCTTTAACTTTGTAACGTGATGTGAGACAACCCTCCCTTATCCCCCTCCTCCTCTCATCATGCCATACTCTGCAGAATGAAAGCAGAGCAGAACACCTGGCTCCAATCAGGAGACAGGAAAAGGACTTGGCAACTGTCCTGAGGTGTGTCCCAGTTATAGCCACCAGGGGGAGCACTGTCAGTCACACAGAGAGCCCAAGGAGATGAAGAAGGGATGGTGGTTAATGAATAAGACAGGCCTCAAGGTGAAGCTTAGGGTAAAGAGTTAGAATGCTGATGGTGCCATTCCTTATTTCCAGGGCACCAATGAGATCCTGAGGATGTACATTGCGCTCACAGGCATGCAGAATGCTGGCAAAATACTGACGAACAAAATCAAGTAAGTTGCTACACAGCCAGTTGAACTAAAAAGAATTTACATCTGGTCATGTGTGTGCCCATTAATATGACTCAGTTGGTCATGTAGTGTCAATTGTCATAGGCTTTGTTAATGTTTGATGTTACCGCCTTTGCTTGGTTCTTGCTCTTTCTCTCTCTCTCTCTCTCTCTGCTAGGGAGATGAAGAAAGGTAACGTGGGAGTTGTCTTTGACATCCTGGGGAGTAAGCTGAGGCAGACCATGGGCAGACCTCAGGATTTGGGCCTGACAGGGAACGACGGCGTGGTCCATCCCAGCCTGGCAGTGAGTGACCACAAAAGTACTCTCTACAACTCTTACAGAGGGTCCGATCATAGCAAGGAATTTGGCACTGGGCTGCATTCCTTGATTTGCATCAGCCATGGACGGAGGGAGGGGCTGTTTTTTGTTGTTGTTTTTTTTACACTCACTGTCCAAGTTACCATGGCGATTGCACAACAACTCTTTTGGGACCCTGGCACCAAGTCATGTCTCAGAATGACATAACATAGATGTCCCCAGAGTGTAGCGCTGTAGCTGCTTGGCTTCTGGCTGTAGCAACTCGAGTTAGGTAAAATCGACAGTACTCTGTGACCTCAAGAAACGGAGATCAATGTGAAAACTCGCCGGATTTAACACTATTTTCGTCTTCACAACATACACACATAGGCAATGCACTTGCCCTAATTTAAATGATAGGCAAAGTGCAAAGTTTAGCTAAAGCTAGTTTAATAATGAGGCAAAATGCACTGGCTAATTTAATACCATCCATGTGAAATATCCTAAGAACAAACATTGCTAGATCAGCTTAATGATCCCACACCCAACACTACAGGTTTAGCTCATGCACGAGACACTTTGAGTGACTTTGCCCATCATTTAAATACGGGCTCCTTGGATACAGGATCTTGACATTTCTTTTCTGATTGTATGTCTGTGTTCATTACAGGACAGTGCAAAGAAGTTTGAAGAGAATGTGGTGTTCTTTGGCAGCACTGTGGAGGGCCTGTTGTACAGATTTGGAAAGGTAAGGCCCCCATCCTCCTCATCAATCTTTGTACAAGTGAAAATAAATCATATAGATCCACACTGTGATTATTTGCGGGCAGACCTTATTTTTCCACACGCTGAGTCAGTGAAATCATGTGAAATCATGCCTTGTAGAAGCCTGTTTCCCTCTATCTTCATCAGAGAGAGCACTGGGGAGGGACAGAGTGAGAGCAAGAGAGCACTTGGGAGAGATAGAGCGAGAGAAAGAGAGCACTGGGGAGAGAAAGAGCGAGAGAAACAGAGCATTGGGGAGGGATAGAGCGAGAGAAAGAGCGAGAGAAAGAGAGCACTGGAGAGGGAGAGAGCGAGAGAAACAGCACTGGGGAGGGAGAAAGGTAGAGAAACAGAGCACTGGGGAGGGAGAGAGCGAGAGAAACAGCACTGGGGAGGGAGAAAGGTAGAGAAACAGAGCACTGGGGAGGGAGAGAGCGAGAGAAACAGAGCACTCGGGAGGGATAGAGGGAGAGAAAAAGCGCATTGGGGAGGGAGAAAGGGAGAGAAACAGCACTGGGGAGGGATAGAGGGAGAGAAAAAGCGCATTGGGGAGGGAGAAAGGGAGAGAAACAGCACTGGGGAGGGATAGAGGGAGAGAAAGAGCGAGAGAAAGAGAGCACTGGGGAGGGAGAGAGGGAAAGAGAGCGAGAGAAAGAGAGCACTGGGGAGGGAGAGAGAGAGAAAGAGAGCACTGGGGAGGGAGAGAGAGCACTGGGGAGGGATAGAGGGAGAGAAAATGTGGGCGAGAGACTGAGCTCAATTGTATGACTCACTCACTTCCTACGCACATTTTTTAAATACCGTTTAAAACAAGCAAAAAAAAACAGATATACATCATATTCGTTCAGGGTCCCTTAACGTGATGTTAGTATGTTAGTTGCCACGGGAACAGGCCTGGGGTAATTAGTGTGGACTGTGTGTTCAGCACGAGAGGAACTGAACCCCCCCCCCTCCTCCTCCCAACCCCCCACCAAGTCCACTCTTGCCCCACACCCCCGTTTTCCTGTCAGACTGAGGTAATGCTCATGTGTGGGACAGCTGGCCACAGACCCCACTCTCGTTCAGCACAGATCCGCTGAGCCCCATGCTATTATAATCAGGCTACAATATGCTCTCGGGGAAGGCTGCTTCAGATCTCTCCGATGCCGGCTCTTTTTTTTTCAGCGGAACGACGACCAACCCACATTTCATGCCGGCTTCACGCAAAAGGGAAAGTTTAGAAGTGTGTAAATCTTGCAGCCGCAGAGCTTTCCTCTGCCCTGGAGAAGGGGGGGGGGTGGAAGGAACTGAAGGTGTGCTGTAGCTTGCGTTGTTTCGGACATGGTCGTGGAGAGGACTTTGGTCTTGACCGCTCAAGCTGCTCTCTCACTCCAGGACTGTCCACCTCTTTGACCCCCTCTCCAAACACAAGACATGTGACGCTACTTGTTTCCCGAGTGTTGCATGTTCGTGTACATCTCGTCTATAGATACAATACAACACCCCCCTCCATAACTCACTTAGTCACTCCATCTCCACCAAAGATTCTAGAATCTTTGATCTCCACCAATCTCTCCGTCTTCAAATGTCATAGTCATCTCTCTAGTCGTTTCCCTTCTGCTCTGTTCACCTCGCCATAATCTTGGCTTTTCTCCTCTCTCATCTCCCAGTCGATCGTGGACGAGCAGCTGATCCTGAAGCGTGTGGCCGACGTGCTCATTAACCTGTACGCCATGACCGCCGTGCTGTCCAGAGCCACCCGCTCCATCAACATCGGTCTCAAGAACCACGATCACGAGGTAGCTGCTTCGTCCTAACACACCTGCCCCACTCAGTCAGTCATGCCAAAATGGGGGGGGGGACCTCAGCAAGGATGGCATTATCCATAGGATACTGAAGCCACAATCACAAATGTGTTTCACAAATCACAAAATTACCCAAAAAGTGTTTGAAGAAAAAAGGTATTAATTTTTCACTACACAGTTTTGATAAGTATGTGTTAAGCTTCCAGATGTACAGCCAAGGCAGTTAAAATACTGCAGAAACGTGAGAGAATATTGGCATTATAAGTTCTAATTCCTTAATCTGTCGCGCTCTGTACCACAGCATGTTGTTCTGATCCCGCTCCCCATTCCACTGTGGGTGTTCTGCTCTTGTCTCCACACATCACAATCATCCAAACACGGCCATAAATTCAGCCAACTCCACAGCCAGACTAAGATTACAGAGACCCACATGTGTATACATTACCTCTATCCATCTGTTTTATTGAAAATAGCTACTGCAAACGTTAGTCTTTAAGGTAATCGCATAAGGACAAGTTATCCATTAGGTATGCTCATACACTTTTACATTTCCGAATCTCTTGTCTTCAGCAGTATTTATGGCCCCCTTGGGTTTGATTACGGGGTTGGAGAATCCTCACAGATTTTACAGACCAGTTCAAAGACTGAACTGAAACTGGGTTATGTCCATGAGATCAGAGAGAGCGCTCTCTGTTCTGCTGTGGAGAACAACTCTGTGCCCTACACTGCAAATGATTTCTTCACATATTTAAATCAGTTGCAGGCGTTGGTATTTTTACACACACACACACACACACACACACACAGACTACCAGTATAAGGATGCAGGGCAAAACATAGAGCTTCTTCTCATGGCATTGAGGACTTCTAACCCCTGTGCAACTCTCTGTGGGAGTTTGGCTACTCAAAATGGATCAGTCTCAGTTTTGCCCTAATTTCTCCCTGTCCCCCATGTCCCTGAGGTCAGATTCACCTTGTTCATTCCAAATAAATAAATTAATTGATTATTTTCTTATTTATTTTTGCTTCATTTCCCTGAAGGTGCTCCTTGCAAACACATTCTGCAGTGATGCCTATTTCAAAAACAACTTCTTGATGACTCAGCTGCAAAAAAGTAAGTGCAACACAAAAAGGGTAATTGGGACCAGCCCAGTGCATTTTTATAGCGTCTTCAGACAAAATACTTACACATGTATCCTGGTTTCCCGGCTTGACCTTCTAAACAGATTCGCAGCCCGGTACTGTTGCGCGCAAAGTCCACATTTTTCCACTTAGCCTTGTTTTAATCACTACAATTTCGTAAACTTTTCTGCCTTCCAATGCCTTTGGATCGGACTCATTCAAGCATGTAGGACCCACTTTAGATAGAGTCAACGAATGAATTCCGTTTGTCGTATAATGAAAAAATTCAATCTGTTCTAGATTCGCCAGAGAACAACGACGCAAACATCAAGAAGATTGCCCAGCAGGTCCTAGAGAAGAGGGCATATATCTGCTCTCACCCGCTGGAAAGAACTTACTGAAACGGCCTACTGTGATCTGAGAAGCCTTCATCTGCTTCATCTGGCTTCATCTGCATTAATCGGACTCATTCCTGGTCTCGTCCTCTCGATCCATCCATTCTCTTGGCCAGTCAGACCAGTTTTTGAAATATTTTCTGAAATCATGCCTAGTTCCGATGTTAATTTAACTGTGTGTACATACTATATACAATACAAAATAGCTGCTTTATTAAAAGAAATGTTATCTGTTATTTTGGAATGTTTTTAATAAGCTTTTACTACTACCACTACTATATCATAAAACTTGTTTTTTTGCAGTCTGCGAGGGCTTTTGCTACTATAGAAATTATATATTTTTTCAAATTTGAAGTTGTCTAACTGAAATGCCTCGTGTCTAACCCACCGAAGTGCCACCCTATCATCGTGCTGTGGAGAGGAAGCCAGTGTTGAGCCTGTGGGCGGCTGAAGCCCTTTGGTATTTATTGTTAATGCAGATGGAGGACTACTGCTCTGTGGGTGCGCGTCTCGGAGACGTTCCCGGCCGGCCGCGCTCGGCGTGCCGTGGGTTGCGGCGGCGTGGCGGCCTCACTGCGCCTCCGGAAGCGATACACCTCCAGCTCCTCCTGGGTCAGTGGCTGCACTTCTCTCTTGTACTGGAACGAATGTGGTCTCCAGTAGCCCCTGCTCCGAGGGGAAAAAAAGGAGAAGAAAGAAATAAACACAAAGCGCACACCATTTTTATTACGCGATCCCTTGCACAGTCAGCGTGGTCTGAGTGTGTTTAGATGCTGTTTTGTGATCTCGCTCCACTCATTCAGTAGTACTGAATTTTCAAATAGCACTCTCTTATTTTGCCCCTTCTGCAGTAATATGGTATCAGTATAGCACAGTATATAAAGATGTGTTAGTTGTCCATGCAGTGCAGGCTCACCTGAAAGCAGCAGAGTGATCCCGGCTTTGGTTCTGCTCCCCATCAGACTCTAGACCATCAGGAACGCATGCTACTCTTCTCTGCCTCTCTTTGCTGGCTACCTCTGGGGCAGTAACTGCTGGAGCAGTCTGTACACACACACACACACACACACACACACACACACACACACACACACACACACACACACACACACACACACACACACACACACTCAATGACACCGTAAACCAGACATCTTGATTTCCGTTTATGACTTTTATGACACCCACAATTCTGTTTTGAATTTAACAGTGTTGTGTATCACCATGCAGTATTGTTGCATAGGATATAAACACTTTTCTCTAACGACCAAGCTTCTTATATCTTTCTTCCAAGTGTCTTTTGTCCAAAAAGATATAATTAAATGTGTCACTATAGATTTGGGGTTTATGTGCTCTTCCCAGCTCCATGCACACTTTTAAGTATTATACACAATATCCAAAGGCTGGACAATGTCTCAGTCACCTCATAAAGAACAGCCTTGAAACACATTATACAACTTTTATGCAGTTGAACTGGAAAAATAATGCGCTCAAATACTCATGGGCCACATAAATCGTATAACAAAACGCCTTTCAGACAGCATTAAGATATGACATTATCTTTGGAGTACTACCTTCATGAAGTCTATTGAGTTCCTTACTTCTCAGTTTGTGAACCCACCTTCCGTAACGTCCTGGTATTGGCAAGAGCGTACTTTGGCTGGTTATTGAGGATGGGGATGTGCTTATCCAGGCCATCTTTCTCCAGGTGAAACCTAAACTGCGGGACTCTGTGGTTGTCAGTGTTGCATTTGTCTGGCAGGATCTTCCATAGCCACCTCTTGTACTGAGCACGGGCTGCTTCAAGTTGCTCTTCTTTCAGAAGGTCCCCTGTGATGGAGGATTACGTGAGTTTAATACATCTGCCGGTCAGCATTTGATAGACCCTTTCAACAATAAAAACCAAAAACAATGCTTGAACGTTCTATTTGGTTCCCAATCTACTTCCTCTGGATTAAGATAACATATGGAATGTTAAAACGGAAGCCTTGTGGGGCCAACTATGATGCTGATAATGGAACTCTCTTGACCACTATTAATGATTCTGTCTAACAGATAGCCAGAGCTACAGTAGTCTTACACATTTAAAATGTTTAATGATTCTGTCCAACAAGTTGTCATAACTAGTATGACAAACTGGAGGACATGGCAATTTAAACCATCTATGGTAATTGCTATCACCAATAAAACTGCCAGCGAGGTCTGATATGAGTTTCCTGTGCAGTGAAGTGACGCTCTGGCACCAGTTTGCTTCCGGCCTGAAGAGGCGGTAGGTAAACATCAGCTGCAGCACGAGTGTGTTGACCAAGGGCTTACCTGCCAGGTGAATGGTGACGGGGGGTTTTGGCAGGAAGACAGGTGGGGGCTTGACGTAGAGCTCAAAATCCTCTGAGCGCCTCTCCCAAGGCCATGCACCCCGAGAAAGAGTGGGCCTAAGGGTGTTGTCATGCAGGATGTTCTCCTTCCAAGGCTAAGGCAGGAGGGCCAACAGACAAGTATTAAGAAAGAAGGAAGGACAAACAGGATCTAATGTAGACATTAGTAATGTTGAAATTCCCTAGTTACTACCTCCCAATGGTTTCTAGTCAATCTACATATCCTATACTATATATCCTGAGGCAAATTAATTCATTTATCCACTTAGTTGTTTGTAGACCTTGGATGATTTACATCACATGTCGTACACAGTTTTCCTCTCTGTGGAGCTGAAAAGTTATACACCCCAAAATGCTGGACTACACGCTCCTTTTTAGATGTCTGTAAGACACTGACATTGATCTGCAAGGGCAGGTGCATGTCACGACCTTGAACGTTACACGCAGGTTGACTTAACAGGTTGTTCTGCCACAGTAAGTGATAACTCAGTCAGACTGCCCAAAAAACAGGCATGGAGACGGGTCTCCATGGCCCTACAACCATCTATCACTCTGCATTAGCCACGTCACATTAGGTGCAACCAAATACCCCAGCTAAGCTCAGATGGTCTTTAAAGGGCCACATCAGGCAGAGAAAACATCAGTAAAACTCTGTCTTCTTGCACATGCACCCTGGAATGCCCATAAATGTGGGATTTCTCCTGTGGACCCCTCACAGTGTAAAACCAGACACCCAAGAAGGGCACGGTAGATCATAGTCACGTGTGTGTGTGTGTGTGTGTGTGCGCGTGCACTGAGAGAAAGAGGGCGCATGCTGTAATTCTCAAATTCTTTGAATGTTTGAGATCAACACAGGCGTCACGGTGCTGCCTCTGCTTCAGGGCTTTGCGTGAACACTTGCCGTCTGAATCGGCTGGTTTGTGTCCAACAAAAAGTCCCCTGAATAATGCGCACCATTTCCTGTATTCTAATTTGATTCCCATTGGTCAGCACCCCAAACAAGCCACATGTGACTATAAACACAAACAAAGTCAGCGCTGGCTCCCAGTCATTAACCTTGTTTGCATTTTGTCCACATAACAGGGCACTGGCAGAGGTTAGGGAGTTTAGTGTCTGCAGTGCCGTCTGGAGTGGTACATAATAATACTGTTACGGTAGACACAGATGCCACATACATTTAGAAAAGGATATAAACACCTCTCTCCTAATGATTTCTATGCCGTACTTTAGGATTATGAGTGATATTAGGCTTACTAGAATCTTTGTTGGTGTTTTGGTTTAATGAGAAGCTCTCGCTCCATGCACACTCTCACTTATAATGCAGTTACAGCACACACAATACTGAAATGCTGGACAATGTCTCAATCACCTCATAACATACAACCCTAAAAAGTGTTGGACCTGTTTTTTTTTCGAGACTGTAGCATTCATAGAAGTGTGTGTGTGTGAGTAAGTGAGTGTGTGTGTGTGCGTGAGTGCGTCAGAGTGTGTGTGTGTGTGTGTGTGTGTGTGAGTGAGTGAGTGTGTGTGTGTGTGTGTGAATGTACGAGTGTGAGTGAGAGAGAGTGTGTGTGTGTGTGTGTGTGTGTATGAGTGAGTGAGTGAGTGAGTGTGTGTGTGCGTGAGTGTGTGTGTACCTTTCTCAGTTCGTTGATGCGAGCCTCGTCTGGCATCTTGGGATGCTCGTTGGCCTCAATGCTGCTCTGGGAGCCAGGGTAGGTGAAGCCGTTGGGGGTGCGCCAGGCCCTGCGTGACCGGCCCTCCGCAGCCTTGCGCTCGGCCTCCACATCGCACGGCTGGAACGTGGCCGACTGGAACTCCTGACTGTACGTGAACCTCTGCCGTGGAGCCTGATTGAAAGGAAACGTGCTTCTCTGTGAATTGGTCACGTGGTCACATTCATGTGTTTGCAGTCGTCACTGCCATAAATGGAGTTCTCATAGGTTAAGTAATACTGATAATGTGTAAGTGCCTTATTGGATTTATCTTAATGAAGATAAACAAGTTTATTTACTTACCGGTTACTTAGTTAAATGCAATTGTCATTATCAATGCTGTACAGCACAGACTCACAAAAACGTGATTCAGGCTTCACTGATGAAGTGCTGTGTTTGCATGTTGGACTATCCTTTTTAAAGCTTGGAATTTGTAGTTTGAATGAAAGGTGTGGAGGTTCAATGAAAGGTTTCAACTCATTCCCACTCAGATCCATATTTGGTCAAACACTTGATATGTTTCATGGAAACCATCCCAGGCTTAACATTTCCTGTTTAGTGATTGTTGTTAATATCTCAGAGGGTTTGTTTACCTTCGCCATCTCCTTGCGGAGCAGCTCCTTGGCCTGTGCAGAGGAGTTCAGGGTCTGGATGCTGTAATTGTGAGCCATCTTTCCCTCCTCCACCTCTGCCACCACCACTGCAGGCTTTGGCTTCTGGGCCCTCTGGCTGGCTCTCTGCACCTCATCTATGTTGGCCTGATGACAAAGGACGGCAACGCAGAATAAAAGCTAGAGAACATCTCAGCAAAGAGGTTTTGACAACTGTGTTGCTCCAAAGGTAGCACTTTAAAGGTCAGCTGTGTAATTCTTTACACAAGTGTACAAATACAGTGAACAAAATGAACACTACTTATGATTAATTTAGCAGCAAACTATTTGCAAGGTTCATTATTCAATATAATGAATGACTGTGTGCAAATGCATGTATTCCCCCATGAGTACCTGAACAAAGTCCTTAGTTCCTCCACAGAGTTGCTGGGTAGCTACGAGTTCCTTCCATTCCACATACTCCTGGTTGTAGTTCTCAATGGGCGGGTTGGACCTCCCTCTCCCTCTCTGTCTCTCGGGCGCTCCTTGGGCACTCTGGCAGATGCGCTCCAGGATCTGCTGCCCTTTCTCGGGCAGAGAGCCAAACTCCTTGCTGAGGCTGAGCACCATTTCACCCGTAGGGAACAGGCTGTTGCGCACCGCATCTTTCATCGACGATACTTGGCACAGCTGGCTTAAGCTAGAACACAAAACAAAGGAACAGAACAGGTGCCAAAATTACACACCGCTATAACATTTCCAAGAGATTTTCTTTTAGGTTTGCACATAAACAGTAACAATTCTTTACCAGAGGACCATTAAAAAAAATACTGTACTGTGATTTTTGTTGTTGTTGTTGCTCTGAGTGAATCTGAAACTCTAAGGTAAACACAAAAGAAAAAATAGCTCCCAGAGTTTAATTAAAAGCAATGTTTCAACACAAAAGGGTCTTCTTTAGGCAAATGGGTGAACTGTTTGACAGAAAGGTATATAGGCGTTTTAAGACGTCAGCTGACAACATGTGATTAGCAGAGTCCATTGGGCAGGCCTCATTGTCCAATTAAAGTGCTCTACATATTTGGAGCTTCTCTCTGTTGTTTTTACCTGTTAGTATACTTTGTCCTTCACCTGGCCTAAACATAGGGATGTGCACACAACCTGCTGTGCGTCCACTCCAGTCCAGACCTTTTGAAACCTGACCATCTGCCATGATAGGCTGGCATGCTATTACCGTGAAAGGCCCTGGAAGCAGGCGTGCGGGACCATGTCTCTGACGTACACCAGCGGCCGCCTCATGATGGCCTCCAGGGGCTCGTGAAGGTGGATGGGACAGAAGCTCAAGTCCAGACAGTCGTAAAGGCGCTTGGAGAAGCTCAGTGCAGAGTTATAAAGGGTGGTGATCTGTCTCCAGTCAATCCCATCTGACCTTAAAAATAAATAAAAAAAAATCCATTAATTTCAGCACAGGAAAATCCATGTCAAACGCAACGCTACCAGGTGGCTGAAAACCAGGAGAAAGGGAATCTTACTTTGTTGAGGACATCTCCCAGAGTCTTCTGATGGCCCCATCCTTCAGTCCTTCAATAACAAAGAGATGCATGTTCTTGTCCAGTAAATGAAACCCAGTGAGGAAGTCCAGCTCTCTGCTCTCCATCTCCTGTGTGGTCACTTTGTAACAGCCCAGGGCTCTTTGCATGGCCTCCTCTGCTTTAGACTTCAGCTGGAAGGCAGCTGCGTTCACCCTCAAGATTTCAGCGCATAGTCTGGACAATGCTCCGACGTTGTCATGCTTCATGAGGTGGACAATGCGGCCGAAGGGACACTCCTCTTCGGTGGCGGTGATGTTGTCTATGTTTATAGGGCACGCTATCTCCACCTGCACATTCAGCTGCGAGTTGGACTCTAAGTAGTGCCCCATGGGCATGCAGTCGGTCTGAGGGTCGTTTCTGGCACCAGCCACCTCCAGCATTTTACTCTCCCACTGGGCTTGGTCCTTGCCCAGGATCTGTGGTGGGGCCGAGCTGCAGATGGCCAGGCTGTACCTCAAAGACCGGTGGCCGTTCAGCAGCTCGGCGAAGCTGAGTCTGGCCACACCGTGGGGGTGTCGGGGCTTAACGGGCTTAAAGGGATTGTGAGCAATGCCTTTGCTGTTGATCAGAGCCACATTGCTCAGCAGGTTGTCTTGAGGCGAGCGTCCAAAAATGGTGGGGCTCTTGGGCGGACTGTCGCCTTTTCTGTCACGGTCGTGGACTTCGATCTCCAGTGGCGAGCCGTGGAGGTACTCGATGAGCTCTCCTTGGCTGATCAGGCCGGTGAAGATGACATTGACGTCCTTGAAGCAAATGTGGCTGCTGTGCTCGTATCCTTTTGTTTTGTGACGCTTGGTGTTGTGGAACTTATACTGGCAGTACACAGGTAGACAGTATTCCTGTGAAATCAGACCAGAGAAAGGCCATCATGATCCAGATTTCTATCTTGCTGACATCATAAAAATTCAGACCTATTTTCATTATTAGTGTGCAACAATAGCATGACTAAATTGTAATGACTGTTACACTACAATGTAACAGTCTTTACACTGATCAAGATAGATGATTTAAAGTTCATTTAAGTTGACTGTTTTTTTTGCTTGTTTGCTTGTGTTTCATCCAACAATTTGTATAATGTCCTATTAGCTCAAATGTGTCTAGTATACACTGTGCTGTTCAGATGCTTTGGTATACCTCGAGTTTATAAAAAGGGACAGGGGTAGAGGGCAGCCTGGTGGCTGAGAGGATGGTTATGACCAGTGGATTGAGCATGGCCTTCATCTCTCCGGAGATGAGGGGCTTGTCCAGCGTGAGGTTGCACATGCCCTCCAGCACCCCTTTAGAGCGGGTGAGTAGAGAACCCGTCAAAGACTTCTCCCCTAAGCATGAGCAAGACAAACATAACAAACATCAACTGTCCCCCTATAGGGCAGTTTGTCTTAGACATGAAAACAAGCAATCAATTACCTACCTAAAGATTGTCTAGGCTGCGGTATTTGCATCCTTGCAACATGTTATCATGTTTAAGTACTTAAACAGAGCTAGCACTTGTTTTCTTTAGCTCTAGAAGTGAAGTGAAGATCCACACCTATGATTAGTAGGCCAACACACTCAAACTGCTAACTGAATCCATGACCTAAATGTTCCTTCTGCTTCTAAAGGGTCAAGGACCTCCATGAAGACGTTTACCTCAATATTCCTAGACCAGCTGTGGCTTGAAAAGCCAGCATTCCATCTGTGATGTTCCCTCCACATACACAATCCATGAAAATGTGGAGTAATAACAACCTGAGCCCTTAACCCTGTAATATGTGGCTTCATAGTGGGACATTCTAGCTTATGTGTGATTTGTTGTAACCAAGAATTTCTGAACGTACGAGTCAAAGATTTTTCCTAAGTCAAAGCCCCTCATCAAGGCTTCCCACCATCGCATTAAGCGGAACACATCAAAAGCCGAGAGAGCCAGTTGGCTGGTTTTGTACTGGTGTTGTTCATCAGCCAATTAGAGGCCTCACTAACGTAGAAGGAACCCTACAGCTGCCACAGCCACACCCTCCCACTGAACACCGGGGAGCACTTATGCCAAACAGGGCCCCAGCAGAACATGGCTGCACCACATTACATAAACACTTCCCCTTCACAACTTGAAATATGTACAGTATGGCCTGGTTTCCTGAGCAGGGATTAAGTCATGTCCAGCTCTGGGTTGTATAAAAGAATAGGGAGAGACTCAACCAAAGACCACATGTAATCACTGTTTGGGTACATCAGCTGTGTCCCTGCATGCACGGCTATATATTGCATTGTGTCCATTCTGTATGGAATATCCACACAGAAATAGCCTACTATGCAATCTCTTTCAGTGGGCATTCTGCAGTGTCTATTACACTTAGGGGTTACCAACATAACCAGCATAGGACAAATTGTCGCATAGACACAAGATCATTACATTTTATCTTTAAAAATCCTTTTGGGACAGTGTGTATTGCCAGAATGAGTAATGATATCACAGCAGAGAACTCGTTAATCTTGTTGGGCTCTTTACCTGCAAGTAGATAAATGAAGCTGAGCTCTGCGGTGGCAGCACCATGCTTCCTGATGTAATCAGAATTGGCTAGGGAAGCCTTGAAAATGGTGTTTCTTCTTAGATTAAACCTCTTGTTGGCTTTTAGGTATGTGAAAGAGGGAAATAATAGGAAGATAACATCAGTAATGTTTTTTTGCTGTTGTTTTGTTTTTTTTACAATACACATATGCCTCTTTTATTTTTGGAAACATTTTTTTTCCTGAAATATGAACGGAAATATGAAGGAAAACTTCTCACATTTACATAATTACTGAAGGTCTAGAGTTCTTATATTTTGACAACAAATGACGTGTACTGCACCATTATATCCAGAAATGCTGGGGTGAAACGGGCGAAATCCTCAATAATAATCCTCAATGTAAAATTGAGTACTCACCCTGCACAGGAAAGGCTCTTTGACTAAACTGCTTGGAGTCTCTAAGTTGGTCTTGAGTGCCTCTAGAATCT
The DNA here is from genome assembly GCF_046254945.1 of Alosa pseudoharengus. Lineage (NCBI taxonomy): Eukaryota > Metazoa > Chordata > Actinopteri > Clupeiformes > Clupeidae > Alosa > Alosa pseudoharengus. Next base: position 24,997,770 of record NW_027468837.1, read on the forward strand.
AATGGGGACTCCTGGTCTCTGCCTTGATCTGCAGATCTGGAGGAGAAAAAAAGGAAACTGGCTTTGCATACATTCATTCACCAGTTGCTTTTCTCCAAAGTAACATACATGTCAAGCACATCATTCAAGCTGCAGTAAGTTAGGACAGTGTTTTTTAAAGTGGGGGCCGCGAGGGGGTGCCAGGGGGGCCTCAGCAAGTTGGAAGGAAAAATAAAAGCAACAAATAAATACATTTGAAATTTTTAAAATATACCTGTTACTATAAGGGGTTGTAATACAATGCCATTATAATAATTTGTCGCATATCTGAACATTATATTTTCAATGATAATGACTGGGAATAATAATAGTAGAGCGATAGCTCTCATATAGCAGAAAGCCCCAAATGCCATTTTTATGCTCCATCGCAAAGTGCTTGTGGCTAAAATAATTATTAGGATTAGCTTAATGTATTTTTACATTTGCCGTAGTATTGTCGATGGGTTTAAAAACACATCAAGGGGGTCCTTGGCCAGAACCTAGTGGTATTTGGGGGGCCTTGTCGTGGAAAAGTTTGGGAACCCCTGAGTTATGAGATGCAATGAATAAGTACCGCCAAACCAGTTCTAGTCAACCTGAGAATTCTTTGGCTTAGTACTGAAGATGTCATACAGAGATGGTCAGATTTGAGAGGGAAATGTATCTCTCCTCGTCATGGTACCCAACCTTGTAGTGTACTGTGGCTCCTGGGTAACAGCAGTGGAGGAGGCGGTTCTCTCATTTGCAACGTCTGCATTAGACGACTTGGGTTCCGCTGTGAACAGAAAGAAGAGAATTGCAAGAATTGGTGGCCAGTCATGCTAGTGACACTAAAGCTACTGTGCAATTCTGGTTGTGCTGCTGCAACAGCAGTAAAAATAACCCAACCTGTTGCACAGTGCATATCATATGATGTCTTCCTCAGTTCATATTGCATGAATTCTCCAACTTGTTTCATTTTTAAGCTTTCTTTTCCAAAATTATCTCGCAGCCTAAGGATCATGTTCTTTGTGCCTGTGGACAACACACAAAAAGGCAATGTGAAAAAAACTGTAAGCTATTATACACATGACACAATACATACAAAGGTTGGGTTCTCAGTCAATTCTGACATTTCTTTGTATATGCACCCAAGCTAAATGCCACATCATACATGAAGATCCTTAAGCTACATACACTGGACATGCTTGTGTAAATGGGGGGGAAATTACAAGATCTAAATGCCTCTGAGTCTTGAGCAGCACCTGCCACAGTGCGCTCTACACAGAAAATCATGAATCAGTTCTCTCAAAACTGCCTACTTCATAGAAGCAGGCTGAAGAATTATTCAGCATGTAAACATAAACATTGCTTCTACTTCTGATAAGAAGGAAGATTGTATACCGAACAATTATATATATATATATATATTTTTTTTTTTTTTTTTTTTTTTTTAAATATATATACTGTATGTATGTATGTATGTACTGTACATACACACACACACACACACACATATAATATATATATAAAATCAGTTAATTGCTCCATGATTCACAGACAAAAGGTAATCATATGCAGTGCCATCTTTATGGACAATTAATGAAAAGTCCTCCACAGCCATCGCCAATCAACACCTTGCTTCAGAAACTCTTTTACTGAGTGTAATTTCAATTTAAATATCAACAACAAGGCTGTAACAGTGGGCACATACCAAAGTGGTCTGGACCACCTTCATCATTTTTATCTGCCGGCAGTCTGAATGCTTTAGGCCTGTCGTGCTTGGCTGTGGATGACATATGGTCTTTGGTGTCCCAAACCCGGAAGGTGACCTTATGGTGAACCAGTTTGATGAGCATTTCTTTGGTGACATTGAGTCTGACAGACTGAGTCCAGGTCAACCATGTTTTGTCATCCTCTATCCATGGCTTTAACACCTAAAGGTGTTCCACAGAAGTAAAGAAGGGAATGTGACAAATTGTGGGTAGGACCTCAATTTTCTAACAGATGTTCTATCTGTTTGACTGTCTGTCAAAATCTGTACTTCTTTTGGAAGCATGATGCAGATAAGATTGGAACGACACCTTTGAGTCAGTTTGTCAGGCTGTAACAGTGTAGCGTGCCTCTGGACACACTGGTTAATAGAACAGGAGGTAAACCTCTACTGAAGGTTACAACAAGACAAACACTGCCTTTGAAAAAAAAAATATAATATTCATTTCAGTGTGCAAACACATTAACCATTCCACTGTAGGCTGCAATAGTATTTTCATTTTAATGTTGATTCCCTACACTGACTATTTTAATGATAATGAATGTATAGAATGATGATTCAGCTTTTGTCTCCATCCCAAACATAAATCCTATAATGACATGTGTCAGGTGATTACACCAAAGTGCATAATTGTGCCTTAATCCAGTAAGTGTTTTAAATTGAAGGATGTACAGTAAGTGACAAGTAAAGCATTCAAAAGAGACAGACAATGGTGTGTTATTCTACACCTACAGACCTGACACAATATGTGTCTATAAATATTTGATGCCTAGTAACCCTTAACTTCAGCTTGTAGTAACTTGCATTGTGATGTGAGGAAGATAACTGTGTGGGCCTCCTTCTTACACACTGGTTTAATTAATCCAAAAGAAATTATGCAATTTGCATAAGAATGGTACTTACTTTTGATTTATTGCCCTTGTAGAGCTTGGCAGCCAACCCAAACATGACAAGGTCTACTTTAGTCGGCTCTGGGTCGTGAGGAAGTAGATTGTACTGAATATGATAATAGCTTTGTGCTTTGGGGGCTTCAATCACAGTGTTTGGTACAGATTTCTTACATTTCTTCTTTGTTTTCTCCACAGCAGTCACTGAGTCATCATCTTCTGCTATTGTCAGGATAAGCACATAGTACTTAGCCTACATTTACTTAATCAAAATGGTGTGGAAAGGGAGTGAAACACATTTCCACTGTTCTCATGATTGACAGCTAGGCCTAGACTACTTACCATTTGGAATGGCCAGTGCAATGTTGACATTGAGAGTTACCTCACAACATAATCCATCTTCTGTCGATAGGCCTACTGAAATTGACTCTGGCGGTTCTATGTCCGATTCTGGATCCTCAATTTCAGGTTCTTCAATGACAGGTTCGTGTTCTCTGCCTTCAGTGTCTTCGGTTTTATATTCACGTGACAATGGGTGTTCGCTGAAGTTGTTTTCTAAGCTCTGTGATGATTCTGCATCAGTAACCTCCATTTTCAATAGCGTGCTCTGGAACGACAACAGCTAGTGTTTTATAATAGGCCTACTTCATCCCTGGACATCAAAATGAATAACTTCAAATTGTGGGTTAACACACGTATCTGTAATTTAGCCTCGAAAATGTTAAGATCTCGAAAATGTTAAACTCACCTCATCTGCTTAAAAGCGAAATAAAATGTATTCGTTTCTGCACGAAGGGCTTGTCTCTTGGCACATTTGAATCTTCGATTCGCACGCGTCAGAAATAAGTTTACATCGGACACACATTCACAGGTGTATGCATATTTTATATTTTAAGCCTCCCCCGCAATACCTAGTTCCTCGAAGAAGGTACAGTAACGAAGTCAACGAAAGGCTTCTGTAGGCTAAGCTTACATGTTTTGTTTATGTTAGGCTAATTCTCAAGGTCAGCAATGCGACAAAAAAGTGCCAACATTCCAAACGAGTTCGGTGGAGGACCTTTGTAGCATAAGGCATCATGTTGCCCTGACAACAGTTGGTGTTTCATTGTAGCAGAAATAAAAGAAGAGCTGGTGCGTTCCAACCTTTGGTTCCACCAAAGAGATAGGATACTTGCACTAATTAAAGACATTTTTTGTGTTATTTGCGCACAACAAACCATGTTGATATGTTCCCTTATTTATTTTGACAGAGTTTACCTTCAGAATGCTTTTCTAACTGTAATACAGACAACGTTTTGGTTAATCCATTACATGTATCGGATCATCACTTTATCAGATTCTCTGTGCGTCTCCTGGATAACCCAGCAGCTCCTCCTCCGATAATTTCGTTCCGGCGTAATCTCAGAAGCCTCTCAAGCGACCATTTTGCAACATTAGTAACATCTGCTTTACCTACTCCTAGCTCATTCTTGGCACTTGAGGTTAATGACGCTACAGAGACTCTCTGCTCTACACTGGCATCTTGTCTGAATGCAGCATGTCCTCTTTCCTCAAGACCTACTCGTTCTAAACCTCGCCATCCATGGCTGACGAACAGTATAGTCTCAGTACGAAAGGAACTTAGAGCTGCTGAGAGGAAATGGCGTAAATCCAGAGATGGAAATGATCTTAGTAACTACCTGTCTTTGCTGTCATCCTTTTCATCCACTGTTACACTGGCAAAAAAGACATTCTATCAAAGCAAGATTGAGAGCGCCACTGACAGTAGACAACTTTTTTCTACTTTCAAATCTCTCCTCAATCCTCCACCACCACCATCAACTACTTCACTGTCAGCAAATGACTTTGCAACATTTTTCACTGAAAAAGTTGCTAAAATAAGTGCTCAGTTTGATGCTCCTATAAGGAGGGCTTTGCCTTGTGTTAGTATGACCCCATCATTTGACTCTTTCTCTCCTCTTGATGAGGAAGCAGTCTCTCAATTGCTTCAGCGATGTCGTCCAACAACATGCCCATTAGATCCTGTCCCGTCCACTCTTCTACAGTCTATCTCACCCGCTGTTCTACCAGCAGTCACACATGTATTTAATGCTTCACTCAGTTCTGGAATAGTTCCTTATTCTTTTAAACAGGCTAGGGTTACACCTCTGCTAAAGAAAAGTACACTTAATCCAACTGAGGTGAAGAACTACAGACCTGTCTCCCTTCTTCCTTTCTTGTCAAAGGTTTTGGAGAAAGTGGTCTTCAAGCAAGTTTGTGACTTTCTTCATCAGAATAATCTACTAGACCCTATGCAGTCTGGTTTCAAGAGTGGTCATTCTACTGAAACTGCTCTTCTGTCTGTGACTGAAGCATTGAGAGTAGCTAAGTCCTCTGCTCAGTCATCAGTATTAATTCTACTAGATTTATCTGCAGCCTTTGATACTGTTAACCATGACATTCTCCTATCTATACTATCTGAACTGGGAATTTCTGGAAAAGCTCTTGACTGGTTTGAATCTTACCTTAAAGGGCGTTCTTTCAACGTGTCTTGGCAGGGACAGGTATCTAAGTCTCATGCCCTCACCACAGGTGTGCCTCAGGGATCAGTATTAGGACCCTTGCTTTTCTCTATTTACACCACTTCCTTAGGTGATACCATTCGCTCCCATGGATTTGACTATCACTGTTATGCAGACGACACTCAACTTTACCTGTCTTTCCCACCTGATGACTCTAGTGTTTCCCACCGGATTTCTGCATGCCTTAAGGATATTTCAGCCTGGATGAAAGATCGGCACCTTCAGCTTAATCTCTCAAAAACAGAGTTTTTGGTGTTTCCAGCTAAAACAGCTATTCCCCAACAGATTAACATCCAGCTTGACTCAACTTCACTGACCCCAACTAGATCGGCACGAAACTTGGGCGTTGTAATTGATGACCGACTTAACTTCTCTGAGCATATAGCTTCTATTGCAAAATCATGCCGGTTTATGCTTTACAACATTAGGAAGATCAGACCTTATCTGACACAAGATTCCACACAACTTCTTGTTCAGACCATGGTCATCTCTAAGCTGGACTATTGTAATTCACTATTAGCTGGCTTACCCGCTTGTGTAACAAGATCATTACAGCTGATTCAAAATGCTGGAGCACGCCTGGTCTTCAATCAGCCAAAGAGGACACATGTAACTCCTCTCCTAGTTACTCTCCATTGGCTCCCTATAGTAGCCAGAATTAAATTTAAATCTCTCACTTTGGCCTATAGGACACTAACTAGATCTGCTCCTAGTTATTTTAATTCAATAATCAAGCCTTACATCCCCAACCGCCCACTGCGGTCTTCTGGTGAGCGTATGTTGTGTCGACCAGTCATGAAAACTGGGTCTAATTCCAGACTCTTTTCTTCAGTGGTTCCATGTTGGTGGAATGAACTGCCCAGTGCTCTCCGTTCCTGTGGTAGTTTTGGGTCGTTTAAGAGGGGTCTAAAGACATTCCTATTCAACATATACACTGAAAGAAATGACTTGTAGAATTTACTTAATAAAATCCTTGTAAGTATTTGCACTCAAACTTTCTAAGTAAATTTTAATGCTGTAATATCAAGTATAACTTACTTACCAGTATCAAGTACAACGTACTTACTACTAACCTTAACATTTGTGATGATATTATGTAAATGTTATTTAATTATTTTCATACAGGAATATCAGTTATCAAAATATTAAGTAAATCTTACATGTCTGTAATATTTACTGTTATGAAGTGAATAAGTAGATTTTACTATATTTTTTCTGATTGAAATGTTTAATTACCTAGTTTTATTAAGTTGTTTTACTCACTATGATTCTGCAATGTTACTTATTTTCTTTTGATAAATCTTAACCTTATGCAGTTAATATACTTTTACTACATACCACACAATTAAAATGTAATGCAATTAACTGTTTATTTTGTCAAAACAGCCATGCTCACAATGTTGACACATTATATGAACTTAACGTTGGGGCGGGGGGCAACAAATAATGCCGGGGCAGTCATCACTGAAACTCAACACTGCATGTACCCACTGATATGTTTTTACTGTATTGAAAAAGTAAAACACTGTTGAATGCTCATTCAAATGACTGCTATTCTTCACCATTTAAAAAAAAAAAAAAAAAAAACTAAAATATCACTAGTGACCATACATACTGCCTGTCAAAATGTTTAACCCATGTTTAAGGCATAAAATATAAATGAGAATATCACAAGGAAAAAACAAAAAAAAACAACAGGAGGTGAAGTTTTACAGCGACAGACTAACACAACCAGAATCCTAAAAGGACAGTATGTTTTACCATTAGTAAAATTAACAATCAATGCCACTCCTACCCAATGTTTTTGTCTCCAAGTATTACAACATATCAAAGATAAAACACTCAATTCGTCGGAAAATATTGCAAAGATGTGGTTGTGTCAATATTATCTTGCTCTCAAAGACAAACACACAACATACAACACAACACAACTTAACGGGAAGCCAAAAGCATTTGACAAAAACTTAAGCCAGCAATTTCAACTTTAAAGCTTGTATTTTTGGGGACAGCTTAATGCCATCCAAATCCAAAAGTGTATCGAAGTGCTGGCGGATATGCAAGGTTGAGGGCATAAATGAGTCCCATAAGCAAGATCACGCTTTTGCGGTGCATCCACATCCTTCGATCATCTCCTTTCCTTCAACAACGATGGCCACATCAGCTAGATCCTCTGCACCATGAACCACCAGGATTTTGAGGACATGTTGCCTGGCATCACTGCGGCAGTCCTCCTGCATACAATTTACAAGAAAAAAGACAATTCTATTGAGCGACAAATCAGAATTTCCTCATTCATAATGACATAATTTCCAGAAAGTAAATCATTAAGTTGATTGTGAGCTGTAATCATACTTTACCTGGCAATCTTCAAAAAGGTCCTCCACTTTCTCACCCAGGTACACAATGAGGCTGCGGATAACAGTGTCACGTTTCTCCTCAATGCTTTGGTTCTGTTAACAGTTTAATATAGTGTCAATATTGAAGCCATATTCATAAACAATGAACTGTCTCAGGAAAACACAAGAGCATACACTAAATTGCCAAAAGTATTGGGTCACCTGCCTTGATGCGCATATGAACTTAAGTGACATCCCATTCTTAATCCATAGGGTTTAATATGACGTCAGTCCACTCTTTGCAGCTATAATAGCTTCAACTCTTCTGGAAAGGCTCCACAAGGTTTAGGAGGGTGTTTATAGGACAGAGAGCCAGTCTCCTCATCCAACATCAGTGTGTGACCTGACAAATGCGCTGGAAGAATGGTCAAACATTCCCATAAACACACTCCTAAACCTTGTGGGAAGCCTTCCCATAAGAGTTGAAGCTGTTATAGATGCAAAGGGTGGACCGACGTCATATGAAACCCTATGGATTAAGAATGGGATGTCACTTAAGTTCATATGCACATCAAGGCAGGTGACCCAATACTTTTGGCAATTTAGTGTACATGTGGAGGAGTCATGTGAGCCACAGAGTGTTGAAGCTACTGAGTGTTGAAGCTACTGAGTGTGAGAATTTGTGCTGTATATGCTTACGAATATGTGTGTGTGTGTGTGTGAGAGAAAGAGAGTCAGAAAAACTGAAGGTCTATCTTCCTACAAAAAAGTGAGCAAGCACACCTGACTGTACAAGAACGGTCTCAGCTCAGTAGCTTCAACACTCTGTGGCTCACATGACTCCTCCACATGTACACTAAATTGTCAAAAGTATTGGGTCACCTTTACATGCAGATGTGGTGTTTCAGGCAGTTTTACAGGCAGATGTGGTGATTCAGAGAATGTATTTACTTATTCAACTTGTAATGAATAAGAAACCCTTTAATCTATCCTCAACTGTCCACTACCCTCATCCTAACTGCAAGGTCACCATGTAAATCACAATTTAAGATATTAAGAGTGAATAATGGCTAATACTAACCGCAGCAGTATTATATCATGCATAGATTTTTACTTGCCTGAATGAGACTCACACTCCCTCAACTCACACTCCACTCCTGCAGAAAATCCTGCCTCCAACAAGTGACACCTCAACTCACTTCTTTCTGTTGAGAGAAATATATTAATAGCACACAATACAGATTAACTTCATAAATACAACGTTTTAAGTCTAAACTAAAGTAATGATGCGTTCTGAGTTTGTCACAGCATAAACATTAACCACCAAGCCATATTGTTTGTTTAAATACATTAAATAGGCCTATGTAAAGAGCCTATGTAAAACGAGTAACGTATTCTCTGTTCTGGAATGCTGAAAACTCAGTGAAGCTCTGATCTTACGCTGCAACACTCATGCAGAACTCCCTTATAAAGGGAAGTTTGTAGGTGTAGGATGAGTAAAGTAAATGTCACATATGTTACGGTAATGCAACATTAGGAGCCAGTTTAATTCTAAGCGTTTTAGGAAAATGTGGACTTACTTCAGCCTAAGTTAGTGCTAACTTATAAAAGTTAAGCATGGCTAACATTGCCGCCAAAAGTTTTGGAAAGTATTTTTTTTCTACTAGATGTAGACCTTAAACCCCTAAAATATATATAAAAACAACTCGTCATTTTGAGTTGAGAAATGTTACGGTAAGCGTGGTAAACGTTATTGTACTTTTTATCCAAATAAATAGCAGCTCACCTCTTTACAGACGTACGTTAACGTTGTCATAGTCTTGTCCGGACCAAAATGGCTAACGTTAGCACTAACAGTTAACGTTATGGCATCACAACTATGCTAATATGAACGTTACAGTGAGCTAGCTACGAACCTTAACGTTAACACGTATTATTGCGTCTAGCAGGCAAGACTCAAACTATCAAAATGCATAGAAATCCATATATTATCACAAATCTAAAACAGAAAGGCAATACTTACAGCTTTACTCTCAATACAACTCCAGTCTCCAGTCTCTGGTTACAGCGGTTACAGCCAGGTTACAGCCCAAAACTCTTCTGAGTGATTTTGGCGGAATTAATTGTGTCCAACGACGCATGCGCGATTTCAAATGGAACCTTTCAGAATAAAAGTTACTTGATATTTTCAGGTGTTGGTGCTATGACAATAAAGCATGTAAATGGTATGAGCAAATCTCTAATAAGATGTACTCTTCCAACTCAATGAATTAATTACCTGAATATACTGCGTATATATTTCTGTTTTTAACTAGTTCTCGCTGAAAGTTGATATTACAATGTAAAAACTACTACTTTTGAATGAATATATATTACTACACCCAAAAATCATTTTTTTGAGTGTACTTAGTTGTTTAAGCGCTTATGTGTTATGGTTTATATAATGTTGTTTTATTTTAATTGGGCTGTTAATTAATTTGACATTATTGTTTATTATTGATATTCTCCTTAATGTAGTCTTAGCATGTTATTGTTTTTATATTATTGATTGAATTGACATTATTGTTTTATTATTGCCTTTCCCCTTTTTTACATTGCTTTTTTATTAGGCTATTGATTGAATTGATATTATTGTGTACTACAACTATTCTCCTTACTATATTTGACCTACATTTTAATCTGTTCCCTGTTCATTTTGAAATATTATTATGTTGTTTTGTATTTATATGTCGCTTTGGACAAAGGCGTAACCATAACCATAACCATAACCATAAACCAAAAAATATGGAAGTTCTTTGTCCATACATATACCTTTAATTATAATGCAAACGGTGTAGAATGTGCTCTATTCTGCTCCATTTTAATCTGTATTGGAATTGCAATTAGGCCTGTGCTACACAGACCAACGGGGTGTACTATTCGTCTTCCCTGTGGCCTATTGTAAACAATGATATAGGCAACGTTGTGGCCAACATTTTCAAATTTTGGATTCTTGTAACCTCGCACTTTTTTCTTCAAACTTCTCTTCACCCCTCCTCCGCTTACTGGTGTGGGCAGAACTCTTCTCTCAGAAACGCCCCCAAGCAGAAGGCTACTTTTCAAATGAGAGAATACATTCAGCATTTGAACAAGCGGTAGAGCACCTAAATGGGACCACAGAGGACATGAGCGCACAGCTTTTAGACTTTGCAGTCCTGGTCTGTCAATTACTCAATACAATTAGATGCCGTAAATGTGTCATAAATTGGGATAATGATGGAAAAAACAGATGCATATGATCCGTACAGGCGACCAGCACGGAGAACACAATGGATAGTAAGCACTTTGGCGTACCACTATGGTTTGGATCGTGGAGTGGAGAATGAAATTATTGTCCTGGCTACAGGGCTAGATCAATATTTACAAGAGATTTTTCATCATATGGATTGTCAGGGGGATGGCAAAATTCCTGTCGAGGATTTTAATGTGTTGTGTGAGATTTTGGGACTAAGTAAAGAGACAGACTTGGAAGAGTGCGTTGGATTATTGGATAATCTTCCTAAAGAGTTGACTTTTAGACAGTTTCATGCCAAACTCTGTGGATATTTCAGTACTAAAGCGGGCTGCCAGTACGAGAACGGACGTTTGTTGGTCGGTAAGGAGAGTGAACACATCGAGACGCAAATCCGTCTCCGGAGTCCCTTGCGGCGGAGAGAGAGGTCGCTCTCCACGAGCATCAGTGGGAGAGGGAGCAGAAGTTCGTCGCCCGCTTTGAACCGCCGCCCCTCAGTGTGCAAGCAGGGCTCTTGTACAAAGGAATGCTATGAAGAAATTGTGGCACTGGAAGAAGCAGAGGACAAGATAGCTAAACTTGAGGAAGAAAACGCAAGTTTGAGAGAGTTAGTTGAGGATATGCGCGCTGCCCTGCAGAGCAGTGATGCTCGATCACTGGCTCTACAGGTAAATTAATTCCAAAATGCAAGCAAATGCATCATTAGAATTCATGTCACATTTCCTATAGTTATGATTTGTAATTTACTAATATTTTACATTTGTGCCATGTGAATTACAGTGTTATTATTCATCATCTGATCATGTTATGGTACATCTGTTCTATGTACTGTAGTAGAGAGTGGGGGATGTGTGCAGACTTTTATGTTGCCTGTGCAAAGGGTCTTCACTACAGTTGAACCATTCCCTCTCATCCTCTTTCATATGTATCTGTTAATGAGCTGCTGATTTTCATTCTGACAGTGTATGCTTGCAGTGTGTGCAGTTGTGCAGTTTATTTATCCCTATGTTGGCAGGTTGGTCTGTGGAAGAGCCATGCCAAACACAGGCCTGAGTCAGGCTGTTTCATCGCCCACCAGAAGCTGGTCGCCCAGAAGAGCGCCAGCAGCACCAACCCCTCTCCAAAAAGCCTTCAGAGCTTCCTGCACGAGATGGACATGATCCGGAACTCGCGGGACGCGCAGGTTGAGGAGGCCATGCTCTTCAACCAGAAGCTTGAGCAGGAGCTGTCACGCTCCCGGGACGCCGTCGCCCTGCTGGAGGACTGCAACCGGACGCTGAAGAGGGAGCAGCTGGAGATGAGGAAGAAGGTGGAGGAGGCCCGGCAGGCGGTCATCAGCGGCCTGGGAAAGGTCAAGGACCTGGAGGCCAAGGCCAGGCACGTGCCTGTGCTGCAGCAACACATCCAGCAGCTGGAGATGGAGCTGCTTTACTACAGGTAGGAGGATCTCTCCTGGTGCCCTCACTAGCACCTTCTGCAGTTTATGTGTTTTGCTTGTTGATTGCCTCATTACAGGGAAAAGATATTCAAATGAAATGGCAGTTTCTTTGGGTATTTTTAATGCACTATAAGCACATCCATAATGGTTGATAAGGTGTTTATCATGTCTTTTAAATCAACAGTGATAAGTTTTAAGCATCTCTAACAGGATGCCCACTTACATTCTATCTTGAGGGGAATATGCTTTACATGGCAATCAATTTCGCCTCCGTCTCATCTGTATGGCAACAATAGCAATTCCTTTCTAGAATTTAAGAAAAGAACCCAGCACCCTGGAAACAGCAGCACTGGAAGCTCATTTGTATTTCTTGCAACAGTGGTGGTGTGCAGACCTAAACTATTGTTTGACTGTATTGATACATAGCTCAGCTGAGCTTGGGACAAAGCTCTATTTTGTGCTTAACTCAACATATTAAGCTAATGGAATCACTTGAAAATATTTAGGTAAAACCGCTATGGGCCTCCCTCAATTATTACATGAGTACTGTTAATGTGTTTTGTGTCTAAACAGCATGGCCTCCTCCTGAGAGGCAAACATGGCTAGCGTGCACAGGTCTGTTGCTGGCAAAGGGCCTGGAAAAGTATGCCAGCATACATGCAATTTAGGTATGCTTGATGTGGTCCACTCGAGATTTTCAGCCTTGTTTTGTTTGGGTTCGTTTAATAGTCCATGTGTGTGGCAGTCAAGGCTCTCTCCGCTACTGTTGGAAACCATTCATTTTTTCAGGGTGTTTTAGTTTTATAGTGTGTCATTGAACCCCGCTTGCACATAACTGTTTGTATAATGTCTGCAACCTGTTTGGCTCGTCTGACTCCCCTGGTGTAATCAGTGTCTGGGGGATAAGTTCACGATGGCTATTTTCAGGAAGTGTTTGTTAATGTTCCCCTCTTTTGGGGTCTGAGAGATGGAAGGCTCATTCAAAATTGCTGTTTTTGTGCAGTAGATGCTTTTCTTTACTTCCTCCTCCCTCCCCCTTCTCTCTCTCTCTTTCTTTCTCACTCACTCACTCACTCACTCTCTCTCTCCCTTTCTATACAACTCTCTCTCACTCACTTTTAAGACATGTTGATTCAGCTGAATATTACACTTCATCCATATCAAGAAGAAAAAGATTTCTGAAGCAGTCAGCTTACTTTCTTGCTAAACTAAACAGACCAAAACAGCATAAATCATTAGCTAGAATACAACTTTTGAATTGTTCACCAGTAGAAATAATCCAAAACCAAATGCAAGTAGAAATGCAATGCAGTCCATGAAAACCTTTCTTAAATGTTTTAAGACTATGTATGGCTCTTTGTGTAAAAAAAATACATTACATTTATGTTGTGATCAAACATTCCAAAATGCTGGCATTTGATGCAAAGATAGTGTTTTGTGGTTTACCCCTTAGTTATTGGGTTTGTGAAGCCTTTTTGATTTCTAACAGCGAAAGCCATCAGTAATCTTAAGTACAGGGTTGTGCATCACAGAGGAGTCTAGGTGCTAAGTATCATATTTCACTAAAGTGAACACTGGACTGTAGAAAATTATAATATGCTACTACTGAATTTCTAAACTTAACTCAAGCAGGGCAAGAACTCCCAGACACTATTAATTAAAAGCATGCATTATGGCAATAGTCATTGTTAACTAAATATGGTAAGTAAGGTGTTTCATACGTTTCATAAGCGACTCTTTACACACATCTTTTTAAGATAATCAGAAAACAAAAAAGCCAACTAAACGTGTTTTTATTGTAATTCATTCAGTCAAAGCTGAATGGTCTAAAATAGAAACAGAAACTGTTTCTCGGGTACTTTCCACTCTGAATCACCACAGCATGTAGCCTACACTATGTGTCAACTGCGTTTTGCATTGTGTAATGTCAACTCAAGAAAAGAAAATATTTACTTAATGTTGTTGTAATTGGGACCTCTTGGCTGACACGAAGCATCTCATGCCGTGAGTGATCCATTGATTGAAACATTTTGGAGGCACAAAGCATAAACATTCCTACATACCCCTATCACAGCTCCTTCCAAATGTATGCAAAGTTCTTTGGGCGCCAGAGGGGAGGGTCTTGCTTAGCGCAGGCCCCCACTGATGCTCTTAAGCCAAATAATTCATTCAGTGACACAATGGGCTGACACATCGGCAGAGACCCCCTTTTCACTCAGGAAAAGCCCTGACCTAAACACACCAAAAGTTCCCATCAGTCTTCAAACAGTCTCTCCTGCACTCTCTGCTCTTGCCGAATAATGGATGAACACTCCCAGGGGTGTATCCTAGCAACAAGTATCTGAGCATTCTCTCTCTCTCTCTCTCTCTGTTTCTCTCTCTCTCTCTCACACACACACACACACACACACACACACACACACACACATACACATACACACATGCACTTTTGGTACAGAGACACATTCATACACATGCAGACTTATTGGCGACTGTCCATCAAAGTTTGGGCTACATATCAACACAGCCGTTGAGAAATGAGTTCTACTTTCCTTGGTAGTGCTTGAGGTATGCAGTTCATGCACACAACATGAAACAAATCGTGGGTCACACAATTTATTCCAATCCACCTGCATCTCCGAGTGAAGTTATCACTTTTGGAATTTGTTGGAATGCCAGAACACGTATTTCAATCACAAATCTCTTCCTCCTTGGCAGGTCACGGAAAGTGCGGAATTTTCACAAACACCAAAAACATTCCAGATCACTTGAGAACTCCCGGGTAGGGTTTACAGTGAATTGATTCAAGGGGTCAGTTCTTGCACAAGTTAAAAGTTAACCATTTGGGGTTTTCAACAGTTTCTGTTTTGTTCCAACCCACTATGGAGCATGGGGACAGATGTAAAGCCGTTTATCAAAATCATTAGCTTATCTGCTGTTTTACAGCACAGCCTTTATCTTGGCGTTATCGCTGCTACAGTAATTACTTATAATTAGGGAGTTGTGAAAGCGTTTACTATTCATCTTTGACGAGGAGCTCAAACAAGAACTCACAGGCACTCAGAGCTTAGCTGCGAGTGCAAGGTTGGGTTTGCCCTTTTCACTCCCCTCAACTTGGTTTTTGCTTAGCAGCAGCAACCAAGCGTTCTCAACACACAGTGTAAGCCATTAGACCTTTGAAACACTTAAAGAACTTTATGGCCTGTTCACAGGATGACTCCTCTCTGTTGTCCACTGAGCTTTGGGTAAATTATACACTTGGGTCAAGTGCAGACCTGACTGCCACCGCTCCCTTGTAGTTGGTGATAGAGGCAGTGAAATATATACTCAGTCTGAATGCGGAACACCTGAGGATGTAGATCTAATACGGTAAAAGAGTGAGATGAGTTTTTTTTGGTTGTGAAAACTGTAGCTTTTTTCTTCTGGCATGTGCCCACAACACACACACACACACATACACACACACACACACACACACACACACACACACACACACACACACACACACACACACACACACACACACACACACACATACACACATACACACACACATACACACACAGTGTGAGAGAGAAACAAAGGGAGACCACTTGAGTCTTCTCATCAGTGTCAAGGGTTTCAAGATCAGAGCCAAAAGGGGTCTCTTCCCCACATCCCCCTTATCCCCAGCGAGAGCTGTTCACCGCGTGGGCAGACAGTGGACAGCAACAGAGCTGAGCTGGAGCGCGTCTGGCTGGGGGGAAAGCCACTGTCACCCTCCCTGCTCCAGACCGACCGCTCAAAAAAAAAAAAGAGGAAGCCTTTTGATGCGGCTGCCAGGGGCGACGGGGACTCTGCTCACGCGCGGCGGGTCAGTGTCTGATCAGCCCACGGTCACCGAGCCCCTTGCCTTTTATCTGAGCCGAGAGGTGTGTCCACTGGTCATTTTTCTTCCTCCCTCTTTTCCTCCTCTTTGTATCTCTCCCTCTCTGCGGTCCCTTTTTTTTTTCTTCACCCCTCCTACAAAACATTCTCCATTGCGCCTCCATCTGCCACTAAAGCTGTTCCGCTGAAACACTAGAATCCGAAGCCTTCAAATTCCTTTTCCTTCATGTTGGCAAAGCACTCCTCACGTCCCCAGTGGCGAAGCCCGTCTCCCTGTGGACTATCTCTATGCACTAAGCCTGTTTTTATTTCTACAAAATATCATCTTGAACCTGCTTTCCATCTGCCTCCATCTGCTTGTTTTGAAACTGAAACTTCAGTCTCATTCCTCCCCTTTTCACCCCGAAGCCACATCAAAGGGACACACAATAAACTAATTATCCTCATTTTCTGCCTTCAGTAGCTATCGGGAAACATTTTTGCATTTTTCGGAGGGGTAGAGGGTGGGGAGATTTGTTTGCAAGGGGATCCGATGTCCCAGCCTGTGGGCTGGGAGCTGAAAGGTGTGTTATGAAGCAGATCAAAGTTTCCACCTTCCTCACCGCGTCTCACTTGGGTTCTCCGCCTGGGTTCTCTCATGTGAGAGAGACAGTGGCAGTGCCTGTCTGCCAGGGCACTGATTTTGAAGATGCCAAGGACTGCTTGGAGCTCTGCAGTGAGTTGAGGAGCTTTCAGTGGTATGAAAGAGAGAAGAGGTGAGGAACCTTTGCCAGAGAGAGAGAGAGAGAGAGAGAGAGAAAGAGATAAGCTACATCAGAGAGAGAGAGAGAGACAGAGATGAGTAACTTTCCTGGGGAGACATGATGTTGATGAGATTCCTATTAAATCTGAATATCAGAGACCCAGCTGTCTTCACCTGCGGAAATTGCACCAAAAATGTTCCTCTGTTGCATAAGACATTACTCCATTGGCATTCCTCTAAGATGATATAAAATTTGTTTTCGTCTGTCTGTTGCTCAAGACTGAGTTTTGCCAACGCATAAATCTAAGCAGACAACCGCTACACATTTCTGCACCTCAGTGAGACATTTAGGCAACTGCTAAATAATGTGAAAAACAGACAAATGAAAAGAAGAAGTCAGTCTATTTGGTGAGACAGAAAGCATCTTCACCGGCAATAGGGTTGCATAATCTCTCTTGCATAATATTGTATCTCCTGGAGCTTCTTGCCTGTAAGAGTTTGAGATGTGGAGGGAGTTGTGTGTGTGTGTGTGTGTGTGTGTGTGTGTGTGTGTGTGTGTATATATCAAGGAAGGAGGGACTGTCCTGGGTGGTCAGCTGGTGGGAACAGACAGACAGGAACTAGCTGTAGTTCATTACCATAGGGGATAGCAGAGACACACAGCACCTTTTAGCCCTAAGGCTCTTACAAACCCAATGAGGGGGGAAACAGAGGGAGGGAGAGAGAGAGGAAACGTTTAAATCAGCTGTGGCCATTGGTCGAGCTGTGAGCCAGGCCAGCAGACAATGGAAAGTGCTGGAAGAGGAACAAAAAGTGATCGGAGGAGAGGGGGAGTAAGGGAGGAGAGAAAAGGCTCAAACAGATCGCCATCTGGAGGAAGAGGCAAACACTCAACTGTTTGTTCTCCAGGTCCTGTCACCTCACCCCCCTGAGATGGATGTCCGGGCCCTGCACAGGAAAAGTCAGGGCCTCAACCACGACTCTCAGCGTCTTTATTTGCACAGAGGTTTCAGCCATAAATAATGTCCTGCGTTCAACAAGTAGGGGGAAAACATGTCAAGGCTCTAAAGCATGGTTCATTGACATACATGGGTGGGGGTGAGGGTGGGCTGGGTGGTCAAGGGGGTGGGCGTGGGCTGGGTGGTCAAGGGGGTGGGCGTGTGGGGTTTGTTTTCAACCTTCTGGTCTTGGATATTTGGAATGGATTCGGTTGGTCTTGGGTCTTTGGGGTTTTCATCAGGATTGTGATCTTCATTAGTGAAATGTACTCTGCTATGTCTTAATGGACACTTCCTGACGACGTGGCAGGGGTGGGATAAGAACAGATTGTTGACCTTTTTACAGCTTCTTCAATTGCACCCCAGAGAGACACTAAAACAGAGGCGCAGAAAGAGGAGACAAAAAGAGAGAGAGAGAGAGAGAGACAGAGAGAGAGAATTACAGAAAGGGAGAGTCAGACAAACAAAATGGTCTTATGGTGTCACCTCACAATAATAAGAAAGCAGAGGGCTGAGGTTCTCAGCTGTGGCAACAGTTTTGTTATTATGTAAGCTTCAGGCTAATATCCCCAAGGTTTAAAAACCAACAGAGCAACACCTAAACTAACTGAGCGAGATGCAAAGTAACACTATAGTGAGAAAAAGAAACCCTGATTACCAGTAATTATAGTGCTGTATATATAAAGAGCTGTCCTGTCTCACTCCTAGTGGTGAAATAATATCAATCATTCTTAATGACAGCATGCTGCGGACACGCGCGCGTACACACACACGCATATGCGTACACACACACACACACACACACACACACATTGGAAGGATGTCTGGGAGCAGGAGGGTTCTTTTTTGTAATGGTTCTGTTGTTCTTGCACGGGCTTCAAAACCCTCCTTAGCCAAGTGGGCTCGTTTTCAGGTTTGGAAAGTTTCCCTTTTCTCTCCTCCTTTCCCTCCGACCTCCATACACTGCCTACATCAGCATGAATCCACAATCATCACTGGCGGACACACACACACACACACACACACACACAACCACACACATTTCATAATAGTCTCGGGAACCCACCACGAAAATACCCAGAACTCTCTGCCACTCCCTCCAACCTGGCTCTTTTGGGGGGTTTTCCTTGCTGTTTTTTTTCCCTTTCAGCTGCTTGGTCATCTGGACCTGCTTGCATCCCTCTTCCAAGTATATTCACAAGGCTACAGCAGCGTAACTAGAGCGTTACTGACCCATGGGCACTCGTTTGAAAGGCCCAGCCTCACCTCAGCAGCACCCAGGTCGTCTCTCAGTTGGAGAAGAATCTGGCTGTACATTTTCTTCTTTTCTGTCTCTTCTGCAGCCCATCCGTCTAATCTAAAGCCTCACGTCGACTCGCTCTAACTCTGCACTAAGGTGAAGTTTGATTGATAAACCCCCCTAAGAGGAGCAGGCAATGCTCAACGTTTTTGTTTTTCATTTTCAGCTCTCCTTAGTTGAATTAGAGTCATGTTGTAGAGTGATACCAGTGTTGGGTTCATTCATTCATTAAACAGCTCTGACCAGAGAGTGGACTCGAGGTGGAGGGAGGATGCGGCGGCTCGTGAGGTTGAGGTGGGTGGGGGTGATGGTGGTGGAAGTTCAGCCCTTTGCTCTAATAAACACAGGAAGTGCTCTGGTGTCCTCGGTCTCTAACCACAAGCAGCTGGACTCGAGCCGCCCGGCCCTCCACCACCAAACCATCGCTCACCGTCCTGCCTAAACACGACTGTGATACAAGACCTTGTTATGAATACCTCAGCCCAATCCTGCAAATATTGCTGAGCTAAAGCTCTCGTAGCGCCAGGGTGACAAATGAGGTGACTCGGAGGTCAGCGTCTCAGAGAGGCGATTGCGTTTTGACTTACGAGCTACACGGCCCAGACGCGAGGCAAGCAGACAGGTCTGTCCAGCACCTTGCATTGATCAAATATTAAAGTTGCCCGCGGAGACACACAGGCGATTCCGACTCCTTTCCTCCTGCATCTGTTTCTGCTTTGGCCCAGAGTGCCCTTTGTTTTCCTGCTGAAAGAGAGAACGTAAATCATGTGGAACAGACTCTACTCCCAGGGGCAGAGTAAAGAAGAGGCAGATTAACATCTAGAAATCATGTATTTGCATTCATTAGTGTGTTTCAGTCGAACATAGAGCTTGTTCTTTTGTTTTAATTTCCTTCCATTAGGTCCATATATGCGTGGATGTATAGTACTATGTGTTCATATCTGTTTGTGCCCCTAGGTAAAAGTGTTCATTACTTTCAGAATGTGCATTATTGCTTAAAATGTGTAGTTTTAGCCAGTATACAGGCTTTTTTTACAATGATGTGAACTTGGCTGTAGTCAGTTTGAACTTTCTCCTTCCTGTTTGGACACGCTGAATTTCGATTATAATTTTACACATCCTCAGACTGTGGTTTTTGTTTTCCATTCCGGGGTCAGGTTGTGCCTGGATAGATGCAAGCACAGCCTGTGCAGACAGTTCTGGAAATGTCCAAATGATTATTGAGCCCCACTGCTCTGGCTAAGGAGGCCCACGGTGATGAATAATATACTCCTTCAGGTCCCTCAGCCCAAATCTTTGAAGTGCGCCTTTAGTTTCCTGTAAAAAGCTATGTGCAAAGTGCAAAGAAGTGCAAAGAAGCTCTGCAACATTCGCTTGATTTTCGAGAATCTGAGTATCAGTCACAATAATTATGAGCCCACATGCGAATATCCCATAATATGGGAAAAAAATCTTAAACAACGTGTGCATACAGACTGTGCCAACTTCTGTGCTTGCCTCCCATCAGAGTGAAGTTCACATGATGCAAGGTATGCCTTTCGGCAACATAAAGCATGGAATCAAAGAAAGGGGAATTAACAGTGACTTGACAGCTAACGTATGCCAGATGACTGCCAAGCATGTCTTTTATGGTTGTCCTTCTCCAGACCGGGGTTGGGTTGTGCTCCATCGGTGTCAGCTGTGGACGATACAGAGAGCAGAGCAAGAGCATTATGGAAAACCATGTTTGACCCCAATGGAAAACACAGGGAGAGCCTTTAACATCTATTCCATAGAGTTATTAAACTCTTACACCAGATGTATTCTAGGTTACATAACATGTTGGAAAAAGTTGTTGAGTTATACATGTTTGATGTATATGTCTGTTGTTGTCTGTTTAGTTAACTGAAAATGAGATGATTTTTCTGCATTAGAAAATACTTATGAAATACTCTGTCATCAAAAACTCCTGATGCAACTTTTCCATTCGGTATTGGCTAGACAGTTCACCCGTCGATCTCTCCTAGGCCAAGGCACGCTGGCTTGGTTTCGCAGCGAAAACCAAAATGTCTGGAGTGGTTTCAGGTGTCTGAAATGCTCCATCTACTTCAACTTGTGTGTGTTGTTTTGATAGCTTCGAATGTCGCGCAGTGAATTTAAGTCCTTGGCTGCTACCCAGAGCTTTCATCCGGGCCTCTACACATATAGGTTTCATTCATGAAGCGTCTGATAAAGCAGACCCCTAGCTTATTGCATAGCTCACACATGCACATGTGCACACACACACACACACACACACACACACACACACACACACACACACACACACACACACACACACACACACACACACACGCACTTTTTATCCCCTTTGACTAGACGTGGCATTACGCAGAGCAAGCCCGCTCCTTTCTGTTTTGTCTAAATGGGAGTCTGGCACACACACTTGAGCTCGTTGTCTCCTGAGACTCCATAGAGTCTGCCACCATTCAGTGGCAGCCCACCCCAGAGGGCTCATCCAGCGGGCCCCTCTCCCACAAGGCAGCACCCGCGCGTCCACAGGCTCCGTCAATTAAAGTTCAATTAGTTACAGTGGGCTGTGCTCTATCAACACCCCCCCCCCCAGACACCACCACCACCCCCTCCATGGTTCCAGAGATACTGCCCATTTTGGTAGCTAAAGAGATCCCCATGGAAACCTATTGGAGCCTATAGTGGGGGGTCCCCTGCCATGAAGTGTAGCAGCTGCAGAGTTTCCAAAATGAGTTATATATATATATATATATATATATATAGGGGTACCCCAATTTCACTGCAGCCCCTCTTATACTTCTCACAACCCCCCACCCCCCTCTCACACACACACACACACACACACACACACACACACACACACATATACACACACATACTACTCAGTAACTTGACTGATTGTCTAACTGGGAGCTGCAATTATTGACCTTTATGCTGAGCGCCGCAGTCTCGCCAAGCTTTTTGTACGGTGAGGTGATATTTGTAGCACTTGTGCTGAACAGATTTATCGCCATTTTATGGCGAGGTTTCCCCGATGGAGGGAGGATATGTGCACGGGGCGCTCCCAGACTCATTTAGAGTGTGCTCTCGCGGGATACATGCTGCTGAAAATGAATTTCTTTGGTGGTATTTCCACCCCCTCCCATCTCTTTTTTTCCCCTACTAAGACACTCATCTGGAAGCACTTACTGTCTGCTTCACCATGGCCCCCTATCGTATTTCCCTCCTATATAAAAGGCCAAAGGAAACTGTACAATTCAAATGATAGCAAAGTGATCGGCCTATGAGTTTATGGATTGGAATTCTGTTTATTTTCTCGCATAATATAAAAACACTTGAATATGATAGCACTGTTTAAGCCTAATTTCATTTTGGTTGCATTTCAATTTCAAACATGTCGAAAGAAAAGAACGGGATCACAATCTCCAGCCTTTTAAAGCTTCCCATTGTTTGCATTTATCTTTGAAACATGAGAATAACATAGGAAAACATTTGTTTCGCTCCGAACACCCATCCAACTGACAGAGTCCTGAAGCTGCTGCCGAGTCTTGTTTTAATTATGGTCTGCCAAAGCGCCTTCAGACAGCCGAATCCCACGTGCCAATAAAATTATTATGGTGGCTATGGGCGTGTATTATTAGAGACATCTCATGTTACTTTCTCTTTCCTTTGAAGTTATGTAATTCCTCCATTTAGTCCATTTCTTACTTTATGGACCTATTTCCTATCAAAATTACCTCTCTGCTACTATCATAGAAATGGGGATAAAAGACTTAAAATTGCAGGTATTTGTATTATGTTGAGTCAATAAATATAGGCCTATGGGTACGGATTTGTCTATAATACATACATTTCTGTATTCAGAGCACTGGGTGAAACCCCCAATTTTAGTGTTTTTCTTGCCACAATGTATTAGTCCACAGTTTGACTCTGTGGCTTTTTGACAGCCCACATGATGACTAAGTCTTTTCTCCTTGGCAGGTCAGAGGTGTCCAAAGTGACTGTGCCTTTCAGCAGTGCTATGGACCAGCAGTACCGGGAGGACAGGAGGTGCTGTCTGGACTCCCGACAGACACGCCACTCCCCCACGGGCCACGCAGAAACATCTCCTGACAACAGTAAGGCCTCCTGCCTGTACCCTCCACCTCCACCTCCCGTCAATGTTCACAGGCAGTTAACTAATTAACCAATCAATCACTAAACAAAGCCTCCGGACACACTCAATTAAACAAAACACTCAATTAAAGTAACATACTTTTTCTAGCACAATGGCCACTCAAAGTGCTTCACTCAGACATAGACAACAATAACATAAACACTCAATATTAAGTCCAATGGCACTGGGCAGAGATGATTCTCCTGGCGTGAACAACGCATTGTACTCTTGAACAGGCTAGGCCATCAGGAGAGCTCCTGAGTGGTTTCTCCGGTAAGACACTGTCAGCCCACAGATCAGCAGCTTGATTCACAGACCTCCGACAGTGATAGAGCGCAACACAAAGTGCTGTCTGTCAGAAATAGATGAACAGAATGGATGGACGTCCTAAATAAAACAAAATCACAAGTAAAAGAGTAGACATATAAATCTGTCCACATAAATCCCAGGACCAGCTGGTGTAGAGATGTACGGGATAATGGCTGCCGTGGAGGTAAGCATGAAGAGCTGTGTGAAAACCGTGTGGCTGTTCTCCTTTGCAGTGGAGGAGCAGCTTTTCCGCTCTGTGGAGGGACAGGCCGCGTCGGACGAGGAGGAGGACAGGTGGACGGGGGAGCAGCAGAAGCAGGTGGACGAGGTGAAGAGGATCCTCACCAGGCTGTCCTGCTGCGGGGACAGGTATGAGAACCGGCTCTCATTTGTCCATCACACCGCTCAGTATTTGTGTGGTGCGTCTGTCTCTGTGTTTTTCTCTCTTTTCTGCATCCTTTTTTTTATTATTTTATTCATTTCTCTAAACAGATGTAGCAGAATCCATACAATGTAGTATATTAGCTGATTCATATCAATTCAACATACATAAAGAGAGAGAGAGAGATTGAAAAAAGGAAAAGACTGATAATGATTGTCCTCTCCTCCTAAGGTGTGATGAGAAAGCTGTGAAGCGGCTGCTGTCTCACTTTGGGGGCTCGCGCAGCGAGGAGAGCCAGAGCGCTGTTCTGGAGCTGCTGGAGAGGGTCACCCGCCTCAACAAGCAGCTGGAGCTCCGCGAGAGCCAAGCCAGGAGGAGTGACCTGGACATGGACCAGGTAGTCACCACATAGCCACGTCTCACCACGTGCGACATAAACACTCATTTTTGGCTGCTGATGTGCCACAGAGCTGGTGGAGCCTCTGCAGATTGAAGTAAAGTGAGAAGGTTGTAGCAGACGCTTTTATCCAAAGCGACACTGACCGTTTCCCAGGAGGATGGAGGATGTGCTGCACCCCATCCTGGGTCAGGCCCAGAAGTAACCCATTACTGGAGGAACAATTCCACTCATATTCCTGTATGGGCACTGGGGCACGCTGGTTCACAGGAAGCACGCAGTTGAGGGAAAAGACCATGCATGGCAACCATCTATAGCAGAGAGAACCAGGTCGAGAAAACAGGCAGCAGCAGGGACCAGCCATGTCCCCACATCTCACCCCCAGCCAGAGTTAGAGTGGGTCGGTCAGGCATCTTAGCAGCATCAGCCCCCCCCTCCTCCAGGCGCTCCAACCACAACCAATTCTCTGCGAGCATCCTTTACATTATGAGTCAGTCCCGGGCTATGGGGTGTAAAATTAGATTAGAGGGGGGACAGCACAGCTAAAGGGTTGTTATGGAAATGGAGGCCTTCAAAGGGAGAAACCGCAGCGAGCAGTGCAGCCTTCCTGCTTTCTGCACCCACCCAGCAGCCCGACCGCTAGCACTGGTATGAGGAGGGAGCCACCCTGTGTGTGTGTGTGTGTGTGTGTGGTGTGGTGTGTGTGTGTGTGTAGGAGTATCCATGTGGGTGTTTGGGTCTACATGTGTATCCCTGTGTGGGCGTATATATGTGCATGTGGGTTTGTGTGTGTGTGTGTGTGTGTGTGCGTGTGTGTTTGTGTGTGTGTGGGCGTGTGTGTCTGCATGTCTGTGTGTGCATGCACACAGCTGGTTCTCGCTGCACTGACCACAGAATCACACACACCCCCGGAACCTCACACAACACCACGCTCCAGCAGTCATAAATGCAGAGCCGGCTCCAGCTGAGTTAAGCTCCACCAAACACGAACACATGCAGAACACAACAGAGCAGGAAGGAGGAAGAAAAGGATGGTGTGCTATTAACTTGTGTGTTTGTTTTAACGTGTCACTTTGGCCTGATTCAAATCCAAACCACTTAGCTGGATTAGAAACAAACTCCCCCAGAAACACAACTTGGTCCATTCTGTGTGAAAAACTAGCAGGTGAAATGTTTTAAGCGGTGAGCTCATTTCTTCCTTGTTGATGACTGTGGCCACAGAATCACTATTCTAGTAATAAAAGCTATGAACCATCTGTATAATACTTAATGAGGTATACTTCAGATTTTAGACATTATCTTGGCAATATCCAATGGCTAATTGATTGAATTGTTTTTGGTAGCATAATATGTATGTTGTCGTATGTATGTTTGTTCCTTCCTGCACAGTGCAACTGAGATATCCTGCTCACATAAGTGTTCCTCCTCCCTCTCCACCTCCTCTTCCTCCTCAGGTGAAGGACGCGCTGGTGCAGGAGCTGCAGCAGAAGGCGGAGGAGACGGAGCTTCTGCACATGGAGCTGCAGATGCTGGAGACGGAGAGGGTGCGGCTGTCACTGGTGGAGGACAAGCTGGTGGATGTGCTGCGGCTACTGCAGCAGCTGCGTGACCTGGTCAGTCCGAGAGGCACGCTGTAGCCTACATGTGCCCATATAGGGCTGTGTTGCACTGCATATTGTACCGTGAATGTATCATAAAGGTCTGTGCAGACCTGCAGGGTGGATGTCAGGGTAACTTGAGGTCACAGTGATGTCACAGTGAGGTCACAGTGATTGTGTGTGTCATTGAGACACACCTGACTGTATCTCAACTTTAGGGTGTGGGTTCCTGGGTAGAAACTGTCTATATATGATTAACCAGCATTCACTGGTGCACATGATTTTTCGACCCATCCTACATAATGTTCTGGTTTGAATCAGACAATGTGTTTGTTCAAGGTTTTCATCCAAAGAGGCAGTCTATGGTTATAGTAATGCACAGCTGTCTGTCCATACATGAGTCTTCTGTATTGCTCTCTTTAGACCATCTTTGGTTAAGTGTTTGTTATATTCATAAGCCCACTCAGGAACAGGCGTTTCATGCCTTTCAGTCCAGTCTTGTTGGAACTTTTCCCCCAGTCCCCTTTCTCCCTCAGTACTCATTCGTCAAAGGTGCAGGCCCCAGATCTTAGTTTGAAAAACTTAAATGTAATGCAGCTTAAATGAATTGAAAAGGAATTGGAAACGACTGCGTCCTCTGTGCTGTGAACTCTGTGGAGTGAGTCGTATCAGAGCATGACATGAGCCATGAGCCATCCAGGATATGAGACTCAACAGGAGCAGTCTGATCGAGTGCCAGTGCATACACCTTTTGTACTTGCAAATACGGAGGAAGCGTAGCCAGCCGCCTGCCACTCCTCACATTCATGCACTGTGCTCAGAGTGTCACCCGCCTTTAAGCTCAACCTGCACCGCAAGGCTGTCTGTTTACATAAAAACAGCCCTGAACCCGTAGGTGCTGAGACACAGACAATAGATCAAACTGTGTTTAAAAACAATGGGGCTTGCTTGCTTATTGCATGCTTTTATGCTCTACAGAACGGGTGTATTTTTACTTGCACAAAAGGGTCTTTCTTGTTCCATAAAAGTGTGTGGGTTCCTTAGAGAGAGAGAGAGCGTGTGTGTGTGTGTGTGTGTGTATGTGTTGTTCACCTCATGGTAATCATTAAGTTCCGGCTGTCCTGCATACCACTCCACCTTATGCAAACAGAAAAAAACAACTTGACCTAAAACCTTAAAAAAGCTAGTCGAGTTAGACCTTGACCAGGGAGAAAGTGTGGCAAACAGTGCTTGTGTAAAATGTTAGACATATACGTGTCCCACCTTTTCCTCTTCTTTGTTTCCAAAGATCTCTTATGTTTACACTACCATTTGGTGATAATCCTTCCTGCAATCTGAGAAGTTCTCTCCCGTTTCAGAAT
Organism: Alosa pseudoharengus; assembly: GCF_046254945.1. Taxonomy (NCBI): domain Eukaryota; kingdom Metazoa; phylum Chordata; class Actinopteri; order Clupeiformes; family Clupeidae; genus Alosa; species Alosa pseudoharengus. The sequence goes on from NW_027468837.1 coordinate 25,025,156, forward strand.
GTCTCCAGGAGGTCTCTGGGAAAGATTCTTCTGAGCACGTTGGAGTCCTGCAGCGACCCTCAACACGGTACATAACCACAACAATAGTGCACATCCACTTAAATTAACATGACTCTCGTGAAACTGTTACCACCGTCTACAAAGACACTGAGCGCCATAAAGCTTTAGAAGTACCAATGGGGTTTGTTGGAGCACAGCTGACTCTGGGTTTAGTGTCCTGGCTTTTGGAGAACTCACATCTGTGGCTTCTGTCTGTTCACAGGGAAGGCTCACATCCTGGAGGTACTTAATGCCCTATATCATGAACTGGCGGCGTGTGAGATTCTATCCAGCAGCGTGGCTCTGGAGCGGACTCAGAGTCACCAGTCGCTCACAAACGCTCTCCTCATCTCCTGCTGATCAGCACTGCCACCTAGTGGAGGAGGGTATGGACTACAGGCTATGAAATACCTTGGTCTGCTTTGCCCCCAGACACAATTTGCCAGTCAGTTTAAACGTGGTGAAAACTAAGACATGTTTGTCTGTGAAACAGAAATAATGTTTTTTATTATCCACGAAACGATAATGCAATGGCATTCATTTAAGGGCATTTCAGATATTGAGGGGAAATTTCTCTCTGTGTGTAAATTGTGTTTGACAAGAGATGCTTTCATAGGTGACAATATACTATTTCACACCTCAAACCTGGACAACTGTCATATTTGTGATAGTTTCACTTTCAAACAAAAAAAATCACTAACAAATTTTCAATAAAAGATACCTGTGGACAATGATGCCTGGTCGCACCTTGTAAATAAGACTATCGGGCATCATTACTTATGTCATGGTACATATTTTTCTATTTGTTTCATATACCATTTGGTATTTGTTATTGGTAATGTGATTACTGGGGAAATTAAAAACAGATTGCATTGAAGGTACAGGGAAAGACAATAAGCATTAGCATTTTTGTGATGACGTTGCCGCTGTGAATTTTTTTTTTTCCATACATGCATGCACCTTTCACATTGAATATATGTCTTATTTGATATTAACATTTAATTTGATACCATTATTTTAGTAAGATTTTTTTTAAAAGAATATACTGGTGATGTTATTCGATGTATATATTATAAACAGTTTGAGTTGGTTTTGGAGGATGTCTTTGTTACTCAAAACATAAAGACAGAGCATTCAGTCAAGAGACGTGTGTGGTTTTGGTTCATTAGTATCCATAGAGCATGAGTTTTCAGACTGAATATGGGCTGGGTGTAGAAATCCTATTGTTGCCTACAAACAGACTCATTTATTTGGGCAAAAATGATGAAGACTGATATGTATAATGCCATTATGAGACATAACTTGAGGCGTTTTTGATGTTTTAATTGTATATATTTGTTTGTTTCTTTGTATTTGTTTGTCCTTTTGTTTGTTTGTTGTCATTGTGAAATATCTCCATTCCTCTTGTACTGCGACTGCGTCCACATTGACATGTTTACAACTGTGTAATCCATTGGTTAGATCTGACTATATTGCCAGGTGATTTCTAGGCACTTGAGGTAGCTATTTTATTAAGCAAGCTTAAGAATACAGTATTTCTTAAATGTAAGCTACAATTTACTGAGGCTCTTTAACAAGGTTCTTTGGCAGAAAATACATGCTAAGTATTGGTGTCAGGGAAACAGCCAACTAAAACCAATAACTATAATGATGTGTGTGAACTCTGTAGCGCTTTTTCACAAAAATATTTGTATTGGCGTTCTGACACAGACTCTCAAAAGCACTCATTTATTTGTTACAGGCCTGTAAGGTACACAATGCTAAATCGACCTGTGATTTCAGTTGTCTTTTTGTTTTATTGTTAGCCTAGGCTACTGTACAAGTAGGCTACATGTTGAAAAATATGTTCAATATTCATAACCAATGAAAAGATTGTGTGATATAATGTTGAGAAGATAACACAAAAAATATATTCCATGTGTCATAGCTTGAGAAGTGATTCCAGTTTTTTATGAAAATGACGTTTAATTTGACTTTGATTAAAGGGTCAAGTGTAGCAACTTTGTATTTTCGCATGTAGTCATTCTTTGGAATGTTTTCTCAAGGGATGAAAGTAAAGAATTACTGCTCTACTTTTTATCCAATTTGTTTGAATCCTTACATCTTAGGCATGCTAATGGTCAACCAAGAGTGGTGCTGCTATTTTGGTGAATCCACATATTATATTATCTACTAGGCCTGGCAACTGGAAGATCTCTGTGATGAAACAACTTAGCAATCATTGTTAGCAGGACATTCATCATAGTCAGCAGACATCATATTATGTAGCTAGTGGAGGCGGTTGCCAGGTGTTTTTTTTTTTTTTTTTAATTATCTCTTGAGTGGTCCAGCTGCAAGTGTGTGATAAATGGGTGTTGATATTAAAGCGGGCTAATTTGAAAATAGGCCTGACAGGTAGTGGAGAGGTTGTGTCCTTTGGTTGTCACTACATTAGGCTACATACATCCAGGGTGAATGTCATGATTGCTGGGGAATACTGGTTCATTCTCATATTTCCATAGAGCTCAAGACAATAATCTTTGCTGAGAGAGAAAGGACATAAGGCTGTGGCAAGTATGATTTCAAAGGTCCTTGACTGATAATGGGCCAGGCCCTCAGAACATATTGACCCAAAACTTCTAGCAGCCCTCCATGACCTAAAATTTAGCAACATTCCATGAGAAAGACCATTCTGCAACCTAAAATTAAAAATCTGATTCAGTGAAGACATACTTAGGGGCTACATGTCTATGATTGGTAGCAGCAATGCACCCCTCAAACCACTGAGACTTCGCTCACTGCCTTGCACAACAGACAGACTGAGGAAGTCATTCGTCCCCAGGGCCATTGAACTGTTCAATGCTTCACTTAAGGGAAGAGGAGAAATAGACTTCTCCGCATAGTCTGTCTGCCTCTTCACCACCTCCATATCTTGAACTGTCTGTCCACTAGCACTTTTTACCACTGTCTTCTGCCTCACTGTTTGCGTGCTATATTAGCACATATGCACAACCCCTCCCTCCATGCCACAGCCGAACTGTGACCACACTTATACCTTCCTTAATATAGTTATATATATATATATATATAGAGAGAGAGAGATATATAGACTTTATTCTTGCACTGTTGCACTGTTTGACTTACTCATTTGCACCATCACATGACACTCATTCACACAGAGCACCTTACCTTACCTTACCTTATGCACAGAGAATCACAGGCTCAGTCCCTGCCTCAGTCATTGCAAGCGCATCTTGTTTGATTAATCACCCACTATGTGGATACTGTTTTTTTAGAATTGTGTTATTTAGTATAATTTGTATATTTTTAGTATATTTAGTATTTAGTAGGCCTATATATTTATCTTCTACTGTCCTTATTGCTTAGTTGTGTTTTTTTTATATTATATACTTTTAATTACTTTCTGCTGTTAGTGAATGTGTGTGTGTGTTGTCTGTATGCTACTGTGACCTTGAATTTCCCCTGGGGATCAATAAAGTATCTATCTATCTATCTATCTAGGCCTATCTATCTATCTATCTATCTATCACGTCAAACCGACTCTTTGGTTGTATATTTAGAAATCGGAAATCTAATATAAGGAAATAAACTGAATGGTTTGTTTACTAATGTTTAAGCTCATGATATAGGCTATATAGGCTAGGCTTCATGATATCTGCAGAACTAGTGGTAGTGTGGGTAGGGTACCCACAGTTGTCTGGTGGATATGTCTATGGATATATAATACCTTTTAACTGTTGCAGTGTTAACAGTAGGCAATTGTCCCTCCCAGCCTGAAGTGGCGCTAAAATGTACATGCTGTGTTTGTCATCAGTTCACGCGCTGCGCCAATCAATTCTACTAGCCATTACATGAAGAGAAAATGGAAGACTGACCAAATATCCAGAACGAGAACGTGGTCAACAAGTGAGTAAAGAATATGTTGCTGTGTACATGCACAAACAGAACGTGTTTACTGTTGTACACCTTCAATATTTTGTATCAGTGTTGTTCACAGAATGCGCGCAGATTACTCTGGTGTAACCTTTCTGGCTACGTTAAGCTACCTAGGAACGCCATGATGTCGATTTGGAGCCATAGCAGGCTACGTAAATCGAGTTAGCTAAGGCGATGTAGCTAACTTTATGTCAGTTATTTTACGATTTGGAACGGTAATATCTATTCCACGTGAGATTAGCCTACCATTAACGTGCATGCCCTTGTTTCTGGACATTAGACTTGGTTGAAGACTGCTAGCAGCTATGTTAACGTTAACTCTATCTAGAAGTAACGTTGAAATGTTAACGTTAGAACTACTTCCCCTAACGTTACACTGAACTCGCTTAACGCTAGTGCTACTTTGCATGTTGTTCTATTAGCGGGTTATTTTCAAATATGTATTCTAGCTTCTAGGTAAAAATGGACTTAAAACATAATTAATCTCACAAAATTAAATCAACGTAACGTTACATGGTCTCGGAAGCAAGATAACGTTAGGATACGCCCGTTCGTTCCATGCTTGGCTAACGTGACATGCTAACTTTAACATTCTTGAATACTAACGTTAACCTTTGATTACATGTCCCTGTGATGGCGCATTAACGGCAGTGCACGTGAAAACAACATGTATTCTCTACTTTCTCTGAGGTCCGCTAAATAGCGTCAAAGTAGATTAATGTTAAATGTTAAATATTTAACATTTAACTCTAACCTGTTATGATTGATGATGGTCGTTTGTTGTTGTTTTCCGCTTGGCAACAACGTTTGTCAGGCTAATAGTTAGCAGGCTAACGTTAACGTGACGGTATGAAGTGGCATTGTGCAACTTTACCTGACCTTGAGGTCAAATTGTTATAGGAGGGAAACAACATTGTCAACACCTAGCTTCTACACACTAACCGTTATTCCGATGTTGTTACCATAGAGGTTGTTACACCGAGGCGTCGCTAGCTTGGCCTCGCGCTTACGTTGCTTGCCAGTTTCGTCCTGACCACATGCCGAGCCCAATAGCTAACGTTAACGCTGCTGTCCTTGACTGGTGTCAGGTGCAATTATGGGGGCATTTCTCTACAATTTAACGTAGTGAAGCGGGTGGCTTCAGTAGTACAGCTATGTAACGTTATGCATAATTATTTGTTGGACGCATTAGCATGTTATTGATTAATCTGAAAACGTTACTTGATTATGTACAATGACGTGTTTTCGTGGGGTTGCAAATACGGAAAAAAAAAACTTAGCATAGCAGCGAATGCTGTCCTATTACTACAGCTAAATGACAGTAGTAAATCGCTTGATTCTACTGCGGACTGACTGGTGATGTGAATGCCACCTACGAGGTTAATTATGTCCATTCGGGTGGGACTAAGATTATAATCAAGAAGACTGATACAAATGCCTGCGTATGGATAGCTACTGTAGCTAACCCGAATCTTGGCCTAGTTGAGTTGCAACTGCATGTCCTTTTCCCTCCTCGCGTGGCACTCTACCGTGACCGACAGTGCACATTCTTTATTCTGGCAAAGCAAAACGTTGTTCAGTACACCAACTCTTAAGTCTTTGCATATTCACATCCAACGTTTTTGTTTTGTTTCTCGAGTTGTACATGTAGATAATATAACATCAGTGTGTGTCGGCTTGTTCCAAAATGGAGGGAGCTCAAATAACGTCAAGGCTCCATCTAGTGGTGTCCGTTAACAGTGGTCATTGGGGTTGGATTTGACATGTTTGTGAATGTCTCTTGCTTTCTGGGAGGCGACCGGATTTTGATAGATGTCTATTCTTTAACAGCTCATAAGACTACCATATTTTAGCTCTTTATAAATTAATCTTATGATGCAAAAGCTACTTGGGTGATGGCAAGTGGTGGTAAATCGATTTTTGTACGGATCAAATCACACAAAGAAAAGATGCGTAGTGCAAATGAGCATTATATAATATTTCAGAATATTAACCTTTTTTGGGTGAGAATCGTATGTGAAAATAAAATGGAGTCTTAAGAAAGTTCATTCCCCATTGTTTGGTTCAAAGTTGATTCATGTTATTATTGATGCAGTTTTATTGTTATGTTTTGGAGTGTGTTCTAGTAATTTGTCAGTATTGATGAAAAATGACTTCTGTTGATAGAAAAGTGTCATGTTGACTCAGTACAGTAAGAAGATTAGTGTAGGTTTGGAGATTATATTTTACCAATGTAATTGTGTGATTCAGGAACTTTTTGAACTAGGCAGGCGGCAGCCATTAATCCCAACATGGTATCAGCGTGGTCATAGAAAAGCTTCATTCAAGCACCTTTTAGTCGCTAGTTGATTAGCATAGTAGCTGGATAATGCTTTGCCTATTTTTTTGGCATAGCTTCTTGAACCACTGCCCCACTACCATGAACAGGTGCAACAGTAGCATGACTTTCAGATAAATATAGACCATGTGCATCTACCAAACTTAAAACCACCAGTAGGCTATGGCTCACCCAATACAAATGTCTTCTACTTATGCCTATATGGACCTGCATCAGTACATAATATGTATATGTTATCTAAGTTTTCGCATTTATAGTCCTAAATAACCTTTAGCAGAAAGAATATTATGTAATTCTTTACAATACGTGTTGTGTTATATGACTGAAATGAAAATGATGGTGGCTTGTAAGATAAGTAGGCCTAGTGTTTGTGGTGCAGCGCCAACATTCAAACTGACAAAAGAGGTTTTCCCCATCACATTCTGCCCCTTAAGATTGCTTCTGGAGAAATGTTTTCAGTTAATGAAGTCAGACTTAATAGTAAACTAGATGTTTCTCTCTTAAGAATGTCATCTCTCTCTTTTCTCTCTTTCTCTCACTTAATAGTAAACTCTCACTAATGTTGTGCTAGACTTTGCCTTCAGTGACTGACACGTTCTTGAGCATGTTTAAGCAACCACTGAATTAGTTTATCTGATTTTGTGCCTGATATTTTGCCATTATGCCCAGTGTAAGCCTGTTGCCAATTTCATCTTCGTGTAAATGTTGGCATGTGAAAGTTAGCGTTTGTATGTTGCTGGTTCACTTGTTCCTTTATCTGATTTCATGTTCTGTTCTTTTCCTACAGCTTTGTGCAGTGATGTGTTGGTGCACTGCTGTTGTAAACAGAGAGTAATTCTCAAGACTACAGTGCCAGCGGCCTTACAGAAGCAGGTAATGTAGAGTGTCACTGATCTGTTCACTTAGTCAGTGGGCAGGCTGAAAATGTGTTAATATTAGGCCTAATGCAATTTGATACTACCACAGAAGGCTCAACTTTAGTATGAATTTCAGTTTGTTCAGGAATCAAATTACTCAACTGTTGATCTGTATACCAGTTAATGGTCTGTTAAAGTGCCCTTTTCAGAATGAAGCCTTGGGCTTTGTTGTAGAACGTGCATCATTTGTGGTTCATTCATTGCATGCAAATACAAGCTTTTTGTGTCAATTGACAAACAAAAAGGTCTGATTTTTGTATGTTCTTCTAGCCATTATAAAAATAACATTTAGGTAAAGAGAATTTGTATGTATGTTGTTAGTACCTTCTTATGTGTAATCGCCATTTATTGTTAATGCATTTGATCCTGAACGCAGCCCATGAGAGATTTCTGACAGAGGATGCATAGATAGATTTGACTTTTGATATTAGTAGCTGGAAATTGGGCCCAAAAAGTAGTAGATGTTTGGTCTTAAATGAAAAGCATTTGGCACCTGTCTTGCCCTTATGGTAAGGTATAGTTATGAGAGAAATGGTAAATAATAGTTTTAATCAGTCTTGAAAAAAATCTGTCTTTGGTGATTTAAACATTCCAACTGAGCTGAACACACCATTTAAAGCCACACTACAAACATAACCTGCACGTTTCTATTGATTGTTGCCAAGGAAACAAGTGTGAATTGAGACTAATGCCTGGATTTCCTGAATAGAACATTTCATAAGACATGAAGTGTTTTTTTTAATTTCCAAGCTAATCTTTAATTACAGCTAGATTCAGACATGCTTAAAACATTATATAACGAAGTTAAGTAATTCAACCGAATATCGTTGAAACGACTGAGCCTCAGACTTGATATGAAGCCGGCCAAGTGTGCTCTACTAGGGTAACTCCCGTCTGTGTGCTGTGCTTGTCTCTCTCGCCTGTAGACTTTGTGTCTGAGGGCAGTGAGAGACTCCAGCTATGGAGGACAGCACTGGCCCAGGGCTGCCTCTATCCTCTGGGCAAGGGGCCACCCAAGAGCCTGCCGAGAGCAGCTCGCAAGGTACTCGCAGTCCCAGGCAATCACCAAGTACCTATTAAGCTAACCAGGCTTCGTTTTCTTTAATGTGGCATGACATTGGCTTCAGTGGGGGCACTGCTGAGAAGATGTCCATCTAATTTTGCCTTACAAAAATCTTTAAATGATGATAATTATTGAATTTCCCCTTGCGGATCAATAAAGTATCTATCTATCTATCTATCTATCTATCTATCTATCTATCTATCTTATTTCATGAGTGGCATAAAGTGGGTTTTAGGGTTAATAAAAAATGAAGGTGGGAGCTTAATGGGTACTACAGTTCTTGACCCTCCCCATAAGCCAACTCAGTGCTGGTGAGGGCCTGATCGTATTTTTGGCTGCAATGCTGGACCCCCGGCTGGACTGGGCTAGAGTCTTTTATTTTAAGAAAGGAGCTGCTGCTGAATGTGGTACGTGTGCTTGAGAGGCATGGCGGATTAATCAAACAAATTAATGTGGCAGCTGCTGAATTGTGTTTCTGGCTCCCATCACAACCTGCTTGGCATACCACTCATGGAATGCCTGGTTCATCTACTCTTAAATCGCTCTCATCTACTCTTAAATCGCCCTGATTTAAAGCTGGCTGTGCAACCCTCTGTAATCATTCGTGTTTGTGTGTTTGTCTCCCTCCCTCGCTTTTCATGTGTCCTACCCCCTCAATCAATGTTGCCCAGGAAAGTGCAGCTTAGTAATTTCTCTGAATCCTTAACCTGTTTTTTTTTTTTTTTTTTACCCTTCTCCACTTCTCATAGTAACCGTTACCGACAACAATAAAGACGAGCAGGAAGGCAAGGAGGCACAGGCAGGAGATAATGGTGGTGACGAGGAGAAGCTAGACGAGTCACCCGGGAAACCAGCCGAGCCAGTAGCCACTCCTGCCAGCAACGAATTCAAGAAGACCTGGGGCTTCCGGCGGACCACCATCGCCAAGCGCGAGATGCCGGGCGAAGCAGCAACGTCGCCGGCCGAGGGGCCGGTGAGGCGAAGCGGTCGGCAGGCCAAACGTACCGACAAGTTGGAAGAGTTCCTGCTCACAGCCAAGAGGGGCCGTGGTGGAGCCGGACGGCGAAGCGCTCCGGCCAACCTGGACGGTGGCGCCGGTGGGGCCGGCGGCGATCCTCCTTCTCAGACCCCCACGGACGCAGAGACGGCCTCAGAGGCGAGCTTCGACGGAAGCGCCGAGGTCAAAACATCCGGGAGCAAGACGGCCTCCCCCGAGAGGAAGAGAAAGAGGGCGGTGAGGAGAGGGGGGCGCCGGCGGCAGACGCGAAGCACCAAAGCCAAGCAGGAGGAAGAGGCGGAGGAAGAAGGAGCCAGCGAAGATGAGGAAAGCTCTGAGGATGAGGCAGCAGACGGTGCACAGGACGCTCCGAAAGTAGAGGAGAAGGAGGAGAAGAAGCCGGAAGTCCCCATTGACGCAGTCGAAGCCGTCGCCCCATCACAAGACGAGCAGACAGACTTGGAACAGACAGAGGTAAAGAAAGAGGAAGAGAAGACGGACGACGAGGAAGAGGAGAGCAAGACTAAGCCGGAGGACACAAGCAGTAGCCGCAGGCCCAGTAGGAATCCAGCCAGAGCATGTAAGGACGCCACTCCCTCCAAAAGAGATGCCAAGGCCAAGGCTCGCAAAGGGGACGACGATGATGATGATGACGACGATGATGTGTCGTCGTCGTCGTCATCGTCATCGTCTTCATCATCTGAAGATGGCGGCTCAAACGATGAGGGATATGACCCAAATGCTCTTTACTGCATCTGTAGGCAGAAGCACAACAAGAGGTAAGCCATCTAGAGTTTCTTATAGCAAACCTTTTGCAAGTTGTTAAGTATGCATCGTTACTAAAATATAGTGGCAAATTGCCGTCATTACTCAAGTTCTGGCTCCTTTTAATGGCAATCTTCAGTATTGTTTCTTTCTCTAATGCTGAGCCAAATAGGCCATATGAATACACTCACCGACAGCCTCATTAGGTACACCTTGTAAGTACCTTGTAAGTAATTCTTCGTGGCATAGATTCAGCATGGTGCGAGAATTGTTCCTCAGAGGTTTTGGTCTATATTGACATCACCGCAACAGACACAGTTGCTGCAGATTTGTGAGCTGCACCTCCATGATGTGAATCTCCTGTTCCCCCTTCCCAAGGTGCTCTATTAGATTGACATCTGGTGATTGTGGAGGCCTTTTGAGTACAGTGAACTCATTGTCATGTTCAAGAAACCAGTTTGAGGTTATTTGAGCTTTGTGACATGGCGGGTTTTCCTGCTTCAAACAGCCTTCGGAAGAGGCACTCTGGTCACGTCCTGTCTGCATGCCTAAATGCATTGAGTTGCTGCCATTTTATTGGCTGATTAGATGTTTATGTAAATGAGCAGTTTAACAATTGTACCTAATAAAGTAGCCAGTGAGTGTATATGTAATTAAGGGTACAGTTTTTCATAATTGCGGGGGAAAAAAGCCTTCCACCCTTTTCTCCATTCTTAAACTACATTCAAAAAACCTCTGACAGTTATTGTAAAATCAAACAGTCGCCTCAAAACAGTTTTAACTGTTTTGCAGTTTTACCTGCAAAATCAAACAATGGCAGGGTACCTATCCAGTGTTTTGATTAAAGTGGTTCCTTACATTTTTGAATAGATATGTATACTATATCTGTATATCAGACCTTGCCTTGATTTTGCTGCCTTGGATGAGGTGCGTTTTGTCAAGGTTTGTTAAATGCCTTTTCTGAATGGATATAAGTGAGAGTGAGATTGCTGCTCCTCTGCTGGTGTCTACTTGATGAGTGTGCGCCCTCCGATTTCACATCTTAGTTTGTTTGTCGTCCTGTATAGATCTCTTCTCTCTGTGTGTGTGTGTGTGTGTCCTGTGTGTCCTGTCCTGTTTACCTTCATGTTTTTTTTTGTTTGTTTGTTTTGGTCGTGTCCACTCAGGTTCATGATCTGCTGCGACCGCTGCGAGGAGTGGTTCCACGGCGACTGCGTGGGCATCACAGAGGCCCGCGGCCGGCTGATGGAGCGCAACGGGGAGGACTACATCTGCCCCAACTGCAACGGCAGCAAAGCCCACACCCCACGCTCCTCGGTCGCCCCGTCGTCCGTCTCCACGGAGAATGGTCGCCGGAGCGGCCCGCAGTTCAAGCGCGCCGAGCAGAGCCCGTCCACCCCCAGCAGTCAGATGGCTGAAGAAAAGGCAGGCGACGACCTGGGAATCAAAGGCAGAATAGAGAAGGCCACTAACCCCAGTGGGAAGAAGAAAATCAAGATTTTCCAGCCGGTACGTATAGAAGTGATAAGTACAGTCGGAGGCAGTTATTTAACAGCTTATGTTTACTTCAGCATATTTAGATATCCTTGTCATGTGTCAGCTTTTTATTTTTTTATATAATCAGTGGTGTCAGATTTGAGGAACAAGTAATTTTAGTGTTCATGTTAGTTTGCATATTTACAGTGTAAGGGAGAGTGGTAAGGATGCTTTTTACATGAATCCTCATCCCACAATAGGTTTGTAATGGTAATGTTACAACCGGTCTTGTACCTGCCATATACCTGTACCTGTGTTTGTATCAGGGCTGCGACACTGTATGCAATGAAGCGGTCACCTGATTAATGGCAAGTCCCTTGAGTGAATTCAAAGCAAAGTCTCAAAAACATTAATCTGTGCGCACACTTCAGGTGTGCAGACTATATTTTGAATGTCATCTCTATTAACACTGCATTCATATTTGATGGGTGTGTGTAGAGGGAGACGCCACTCACTATCAGCCCCAGCCGTCAGCTCTTTAGTTCATTGAAACGCCCTTACTGGGTGCAGTATTGTTGCCAAGCAGTGGTGGTAAACGACACTCACATTGTCATCTCAAGGATTAACCAGAGAGCCTGGCAGAAAATTGAATCTAAATTCACACACATGCTTCTGGAGTGAAGACTAGACCTGATTAGAGGTTGGAGTTGCGAGAACCATGTGGTAATTTGGACTTTTGAACAATTGAAGTGCAAAAACCCTGGAGAAGGTTTTTGTTTTGTATACTTTGCAATATGTTATTTACTGCATGAAGGATATATTACTCTAAAACGTGTTCAGAACTCTATTTTATTTTTTTAGACACAGAATTAAAAAAGTATTACATGTATTAATCTGTTAAAATATAGTAGAGAATACATGTTCAGTCAATTGACTTGCACCTTTGAAAACACGATGGTTGTTTCAGTACATTGGATGATCACTATTGTAAAATCACTCATAATGCTGCATATTTTTCACATTGTGTCTCGATGCACTTTTTGCAAAAGCCTATGCAAATGGATATATTTATAAATGATATCTTAGCAGCTTGGGGGAAGCAGATCTGTATTGTCTAATGCAAATCAAATGTTAAAGTGTGGAATGCAGCGGACTCATCCAGTGGAGGAAGTGTCTGTTCTTCTGTGCACTTTTGTAAAAACACATCTCAAATTGCAGTGTTGTAATACAATCTGAATCTAGAGCTCTACCGTAGATATGAGTCAGACAAGCTTGTATGTGTATGCATACACTCTGAATGCTTCAGTGCATGTTTTAAATGATATAGAAGACTTAAGATATTAACTTTAAAATGTATGGTTAAGACTGTGATAATGAGTTATTGAGTGTTAAAAGTTGAAGTTAAAATATGAAACTGTCTGTAAATTTCAAAAGCCGACCCTTTAGAAGCTAGCAACAGGAGCCTGTTCTTATTGTTAGTCAGTCCTGTGTACATGGTTTGTATTGAGAATTCCTGGACTTCTGCATTTCCACATGTAGCAGGCCGTTGAGACGGCGTCCTCGAATCTCCCAAAATGCATCGGGCCGGGCTGTGAGCGGAACGCGCTGCCGGACTCGGTGTACTGCGGGAATGACTGCATCCTGAGACACGCGGCAGCCGCCATGAGGTCCATCACCGACCCCAAGGAGCCCAAGGGGCAGAAGGAGAAGGCCAAGGGGCAGAAGAAGACGGGCACAAAGCCCAGGCCCAAGGTAAAACAGGACTTTGCCTGCAGCCCTCGTCAGATCAGAACAACAGTAGAGCTCCCGCTTGCGCTGTTAAGAGTTGTGAAGTGCATGGATTTTAAAGATCATTGAAAGAGGTGGAAATGGTGGGAATAGGAACTCTGGAAATTACAATAATTCTTTTTTAAAGGCTTGACCAAATGGTCCATTGAGATTGTTTAAAATTTAATTATTCATCTTAGGCCTTTTGTCCAAGTCATGGAAGAGTGTAGTCATTGTAAGTTCAAAAATGTAAGGGACAATAATGACAGGTTGAAAATTGTATAGGGTTTGTGTAACTGTTATGGCTACTCCACAAAGCTCTTGCTGAAAGTGAAACCGTGCTGTGGAAATAACTTGATATGATAAACAGTAGAGGTCCCTCTTAAGATTTTAAGATTTGTGAAGTGCTTGATGGTACTATGCGATTTCAAGAAGATAATTGAAGGAGGTAGGAATGGTGGGAACTCTGGAAATTACAATAATTCCTTGTTAAAGTCTTGACCAAATGGTCCATTTAAGTTATATATTTGAAATTAATATATATATATTAATGATTCATGAAGGCTCTTTTGTCCACATCATGGAAGGGCACAATTTTAAGGTACAATTATTGCATATTGAAAATTTTATAGTGTTTGTGTAACTGTGTTACAGCTGCTTCACTTCCAGAGATATGTGAGGTATAGTGCGTCACATCCTGGACGGTTTCTGTTTAAGAACAAAGCTTTTTCACCCCACAACATGTCATTTTAGTGTAACATTTGCCATGAGTTCTCTTAATACTGTGTAATAGTTCTATTCATAACCATACCTTGATCTACACTTTAAAAATATGTAAAGTTATGGAAAACGAGTACATGGATAAATGCTGAAATGCTCAGTGCATGGCTGGCCATTGTAAATTGTTTGTGTCCATCCATTGTAGAAGTTAATCATTTTAAAAAACAAAAAAAACATGCAGGGATATGCAGGGTGTTGGCCAGTCTTATCGGATGCTACGCAGATTAGGAATCAATGTATATCTGCACCTAAGACACAAGTCCATACCTTCACACTGATTTCTTCCCTGTCTTCATGTTTGTACAGAAGACAGAGAAGAAGGCAGGCGGGAAGTCCGCAGACGCATCAGGCGACGAGCGCAAGGGCGAAGACGACGGCAGCGACAGTGACGCAGCCAGCGGCGGTGACGACGAAGAAGACGCAAACGCTGAGGAGCACCCACCACCAGCCGCCATGTCGTCCTGGTCCAGCGATCATAATTACAATGCCGTAACGCCAGAAAAGACTGCACCCGTTGCACCATCTGTGTTAAACAAATCGTGTATGTATCTCTTTGAAGGTCTTTCACACTTAATTTACCCTCCATCTCTCCTTTCTTATTAGTGACTAGTCTGAAAGGTGAACCGATGAAATCTATGAATTTTTTTTAATGAAAACTAAGAGGTTACTCTTGATCAGGTTCGTAATGTAAAAATAGACCAGGTAAAAAATATGCTTGTTGCATATAGCACAGCCAATGCTGTGTCTGAATATGACATGTTCTTATATACCTCTGTGAGGTATTTGCAGAGGTCTTATGATGTCTGAAGTTGGTAAGTACCCATACCAGGTATAAATATGTAAGTCATATTGATTTCATATGAATGAGGGCTGTATCACAACAGTCTGTTTTTTACAGTGACAGAAAAATTTAGTTTTTAGGTCCTTTAAATGAAACAGGATATTGAAGTGCCTTGCCTTGAAATGTGATTGTGCATGAATGAGAGTGTATGTGTTTGTGTGTCTGTCTGAGAATACTTGTTTGTATCTGTTTGTCTGGGGGTGGTTTGGAGTTGCAACCTATTTCTTTGGATCCAGCATGTTCTCTACATACTATTCTGGGCAGTACTGGAGTTGAACAGGGGACTCTATGTGCCATGTTGCTCACTGAAAGGTAGGTGTCAGTGGCTTATTCTCCATAAGGTTAGCAGTTTGCACTAGTTTCAGGCCCTGGCAGAAGGCTCCAGGAATGCACATTTCCAAAGTTAGCGTAGACTGCAGCTTGACAGTATTATGTAATTATATTTAACTGCATGCAGTGCACCATAAATCCTTTTTTATTCCCTCTGAAGGATAAATGGCTCTTTTTTTACAAAAAAAAGCAAAAACAAAAAAATAAAGTGATATTACAGATACCACATTTTGCTGGCTGTGCCTGAGTTTTGAGAGAAGTCTTATTGTCGACTGACACTTTGGGGAGAAAAAAAAAAAGTCTGGCCTGTTGCGTTGCTCTGCCCTCTACTGTGCACCTACCGCCTGACACGGGAGCCTCAGCACACACGCAGGGGAATTAAAGCCATACGGATCCAGCTGATGCATCAGACCAGAAGCCAGTGGAGGAGGAGGAAGAAGAAGAGTTCAGAGCCGGCAGCTGCCAGCCCCAGCCGTGAGAATCAGCAGAGGCGCCATGTCCCCGAAGCACGGAAGACAACAGTGCAAGATTCTGAAGATTCAGAGGCTTCTCCACCCCAGACCCACCCCTTCCATCCCACAAACCACACAGATGCATACAATTTTATGGGAGCAGATTGCATAATCCTGCGTCTGTGTCTGCATATAGTGAATGTTTTAAAGATAAGAAGAATATATGTTTTGTCTGGGATTTTACACAAACAGGCAGGTGATATTTCTTGCCATGTGCAGTATGTTTGTGCCTATTACCCAAATGACTATAAGGAGTCTTATAAGCTATGGCTCCCACTGCTACATAGGTCATTCTGATCAGGAATTGAACTATCATAGTCAATTCAGGTTGGTTTATGATAGAATAGTAGAGCTATATTGACGTAGTCCTACCTTGTAATGCTTTTAAAAATAGATCTTTACAATACTATGAATTATTCATTAGATTTACTGTGAATGGGAAGGGTTGTCATGCTATCTTGACTAAAGATTCAGGAAGGTGTGTTGATATACATGCCATAGTTAACCATGCTAAGGACACAAGGCAAATTAGCACCTTGAAAAGCACCTTTGACTTCCATTTCTAATCAATCAGATGGTTACTTGTGTGTACAAGGACCTAAAAAGTACAGGAGATGTTACTGAATCATTGAACTCAGTACAATATTTTAGAATTTTATCTCAAGGTGGGAACAGCAATGGGGCCTGAAATTTGATGTGCTTTGCCATTGTTCATTTCTATATAGAAAGAACTGATTGTTCCTTAACCTGTAGTAGGTGGCACAGAAGGAATTATCTTTGTTTAAAATGCATTTTTGTGATGCAGGAAATGAAGAATTGATAACAATATCACCCTAATTTGCATGGTGATTGAGATGCTAATCATGACCAAACCTGTTGACTTTCGCAAGTCTCGATAAACTGTGGAATTCTCTTGTTCACAATCAGTTTTTTTAATAATGGTTGGTTATCATAGCTGTTTGTCTAAACATTTTTGAAGCCACTGAGATGGTGATGTGTGCCGGGTACCTCCCCTTGCTCAAAGATAATTGAACTGTAGAGATAATATTGAATGACTATTATTGGTGTGTGGATATGACAATGGATTCAATGTAGTTGATTCAACAGCAGTTTATACAAGCGCTAGTGACGGAATGATCTCTGTCTAGGTATGACAGTGGTTTCAGTGTAGTTGATTCAGTAGTTTATACAAGCACTTGTTTTTAAAGCAAAATCTGTCATGAAACAACAGCATAAAAAACAAAAGGCAACAGCATTTGTATAGAATTATTTGTTACAGTTTCTGACATGGACAGTACATATAAAAATATGTTAACATTGAGCTGTTGTGTTGGGATATCCCCATCTTGACATTTGTCAGATTTATCTTAAAATTCTACAATAATTGAGATTTTACTTTTTTGGTTGCTGCTTTTGTAGCCTCTTTCTATGGTGTAGGAGATGGTTACTCTTGAGGGTCAAAGTCAGTTTTCATAACCACAAAGTCACAGTTCAAAACCACACGTTCCTATAAATTGATTTATTTATATATTTCTTTGTATTTGTAAACCTAGTAGAAACTGCTTCTAGTCACCAGTGATTTAGAAAATGTAGTCAGGCCATAATTAAATAAACACTACTGCAAACAAAATTTTGTCTTGTTTTTTTCTTTGACTTTCTTTTCTTTTCTATAAAGGCTTCTTATTCCTGTTGTGTGACAACAAATACTGAAGGCAAGGCACAGAAGGGAATCATAGTTTGTTTTAATGTGGAAAACCCCTGCTGAGCTTAAAATGTACCCCATTTATTTCACAGATTATTCCCATCATGAATTTATCTGTATAGGTTTTTGTGAATTTAGGAATTGCAAGTTGCGTTGCGCAATGACATGCTATGTGAGATCCACGTTCTCAAGACATGACTGGGCAGTGTTTGTGTACTGCTCAACATTTGAGAATGACCGGTCCCCTTTATTGAGTTGTTTGTGAATGCTCTTCAGTTAGGTGATGTGTCTGTTTTTGTCTTTTTAGCTGCAGGAAAGGAGGAGAAGGCGAGTGAAGAGGAGCAGAGTGACAAGGAGCCCGTCCCCGCTGAGAAGAAGCCTGCCCCACCCTCCGTGTCCCCCAAAGGACCGAAGAAATCCCCCGGCGCTAAAGGCACCAAGCCTGGCCCCAAAGGCAAAGCATCAGCCCCTCCACCCAGCGCGGTCAAAGATGGCAAAAAACAACCTCCGACCCCAATCAAGCCCTCTAAGTCCAAAAAGCCGGGTCCGCCACCCCCAGCTGTGCCCACCCTTGCCCCTTCTGGCCCGCCTGGCTCCCGCCATCACGTCACCGGGGCTCTGCGCGTGGCCAAGAGCACTTTTGTCATCCCCAAGAAGCAGCCTCAACAGCAGGGCCAGCAAAAGGAAGGTTCCAGTTCCGGTTCCGGGTCCACGTCGTCTTCCGCCTCCAAGAACCCCCCAACATCATCCGCCTCTGCGCCCCCTAGCCAGCCTCCTGCATCCAAGACGTCCCATCCACCCACCTCGGCAGCTCCACCCCCACCGCCCCCTAACAACCAGATGAGGCAGAACATCAGGCGCTCCCTCACAGATATCCTCTACAAAAGGCAAGTGTTTGCTCTCCCACTCACAAGTAAATCATACGAGTAACTCAGTGCAAGATGTGATTAGATGTCAATTTAACACTTCAAAGGTAAAAAATAATTAATAAGTGTCAATCACTTAAAATGTGCTTGAAGGTATTTTTTTTTTTTTTGGAAGAAATTTTGTTGGAATTTAGGCAGAAATAAACCAAGAACACTCATTAAACTTTGACTAAATTACCTTTGATTATTGTTTGCTTAATTAAAGGGTAAGTGACAGTGATGACTTGTCCATGTCGGAGAGTGAGGTGGGGAAACTAGCCGTCTCCATTGAGAAGGAGATGTTCAACCTCTACATGAATACTGACAGCAGATACAAGAACAAGTACAGATCACTCATGTTCAACCTGAAGGACCCAAAGAACAAGGTTTGTCCACTACACACGCACACACAAACACAGTGCTTAATGTGTAATGTTGTGTATTGTATGTGGTTGTGGGCTGTTTATTTAGACTTCTCTTCACCCTAGACTGCATCTATACAGTCTGTCTGGGCCATAGGCGTTCTTCCTCTTAGTCATTTGAATTGATTGTTTGTGTGTGTGCGTTGCAGGGACTGTTCTATCGGGTGATTGGTAATGAGGTTAGTCCCTTCAGGCTGGTGAGACTGACACCAGAGGAGCTGCTCTCCAAAGAGACCTCTGGCTGGAGAAAAGCAGAAAACACTGAGGTAACCGCTGTTTACTAACATACACGCACTGACACCTTATGCCGTTTTAAGATTTGAGCTGGCTGTCTGAATGATTCGTAATGTTGTGGGGGTTATTTCTGAAACTGCTTCAAATAACCTGTTAAAATGATGTGTCAGTGTATCTTGTCCTGGTGTCCTCAGTTTGGACCTATTTGATCAGAATCAATGACCTCAGTCAATCAGTCGATGAAGTGATCCATTTACTTTAAACTCATAAGCAGCAGAGTTGGGTTCATTGGTTTTGACTTCCTCAGGAGGGTGGGAGGAGTCACACGGGGTCGACCAAGCCAGGTCACAAACAGGACACAGCGCCACCTGATGTTGATATGGAGGAGGCGCCGCCCACGTCAGAAGGAGATGTATGTATTCCTGCCAGCTCTGCGACAGCTCGCATGGCTTCAGGGGCAGTAAGTGGTGGCTTCCTCCTTTCCTCTCTTTCCTTCACTCTATCACCTCTTATTCACCTTTTTGTGCTCACTTTTGTGGTTCACTGCTACCCATAGGGAAAAGCTCTGTAAGACCATAATGGGAATCACACTTGTCATGTGCATTACTCGCATACTGAAATGCCTTTTAACATACAAAGTAGGCCATAAAAATGAAATGAAAGGGGGCACAATTACATGTCAACACACTGTTATTGTATACGATGCAATACAACAACATATGTAAAAAAGAAAATTAATGACTTTATCAGCTTTTTCCTTATGGGTTGGCTCTGAACTCCTCTGCTTTAAAATACAATTCTTAGTTTTGACTGGGTAGTCTGTCCCCTTGAGCATCTCTTGCGATTTCTGTCTTTACTTTTCCTGTCCAAATCTCTGCTTTGTCGCACTAAGTTATGCATGGGTAGTTATTAAGAGTTAGTAGAGGAAGTGTTGTCTAATGGACAGAAATGTATACCCTGTGTGTGTGTGTTTGCTCCATTTTCAGGAACAGGAAGAGAGTCATCCTCCTCCTGCCTCGACCCCAGGTTCCTCTTCTTCAGGGAAGGCCAGCAGTGCGATGCCCGACATCTTCAGCAAAATGCTCAAGGACACCACAGCCGAACACAGGGCTCACCTATTCGACCTCAACTGCAAGATTTGCACTGGTAAAGATGGATGATGATGTGAAACGGAGTGACAAAGGAAATACTATTCAATTCAGCACAGTAATGTGATTCTTCTTCATGTGTGTATATGTGTTAGTTTTTTAATTGAGCTACCATTTGTTTTTGCCCCTTGCATTGGTGAAAACAAATGAGACATTTAATGAAACCTCCATGATTACACAATGAAGAATTTCACAGTTTTGGCATGAATTGCACGTATGTATTTAAGTATAGATACTCTTTTGATCCCATGAGGAAAATTCGATCTCTGCATTTTTCCCATCCGTGAATTAGTGAAACACACACAGTGAACAGAACACGGTGAACACACAGTGAGGTGAAGCACAAACTAACCCGGAGCAGTGAGCTGCCTGCTACAGCGGCGCTCAGCGAGCAGTGAGGGGTTGGGTGCCTTGCTCAAGGGCACTTCAGTCGTGTATGTGGGCATGGGAGAGCAGTGCTCAACCACTTTCCCCGCACACATTTTTCCTATTAGTCGAGGATCGAACCGGCAACCCTTCGGTTTTAAGCCCGAATCCCTGACCAGTAGGCCACAGCTGCCCCGTAATGATGTGTTAGAGTTACAGTGTCTGTTTTCCACACAAGAATGTCCGCTCTATTCTGAAATGGTGGTGGTTAGTGAAGTTCCCCCTTCACTGTAAAGCACTTTGGGTGCCTTGATAAAGCTATATAAATGCAAGTTGTTGTTGTTAAAACCTCACTAGTCTTGGTAATGTCCCCAAAACCACCCACCCCCTGCAGGTCAGAAATCGGCAGATGATGAACCCACTTCCAAGAAGCCCAAGATGTCTATCCCCAAGAAGCCAGAGCCAGTCAAGGCCAAACCAGACCCACGCACCTCCAGACTATCCTCCTCAGAGGGCACATTCACCCACCAGGCTGCCAGCGAGGTGCCTGTCACCGATTACCCGATGCCCATGGAGGATGTCAGCACCAGTATGCCACCTGTTGCCCCAATGCCAGTGGTCACCCCGGCCGTCTCGTCCGTAACGATCACCCGCAGGGACCCGCGCATGGCGAGCCATCGCTCGGGCATCACAGTGACGCAGCCCATGCTAGAGGTGGTTATGCCCGCTCCTGTGGCTGAGCCGGTAATACCAGCAACTCCAGAAGTCAAGGGGCCTCTTCCAATGCCACCGGCACCCCCACCATCAATCCCCAGATCGACGCCCAAAGCGGCAGCTCCAAGGTGCTCAGAAAACCCATTGAGTTACAGTAATAGCAATGTCTCTAGTAATTAAATTAATTATTGTAGTAATAAATATTAACAGAGTCGAAGATCAGTCTTATTTTGTGAGTCATGGTAATTGTCCACGGTAGCTGAGGGGTATCTGTAAATGCATGTTATTAATTAATATTTCTCTATAGTGCCGACACCCACCCCCCTCCGGAAGGTGAAACAGCCCTCTTCCTGTCTGGACAGGAAATGATGTGGAAAGGGTTCATCAACATGCACACAGTGGCTAAGTTTGTCACCAAGGCATACCTGGTCTCAGGCTCATTTGAGCATCTCAAGGAGGTTGGTGTATTTTTTTAAATAAATATAAATGAAGATGCAGATATGTGAAGATGTGCAAATATTTTTAACCATCATCACCAAGTTTTTAACCATGGTAAATACTCGGTGACCCTTTTATCCCTCAGGATTTGCCAGACACCATCCATATTGGAGGCAGAATCTCCCCACATACAGTTTGGGACTATGTGGGCAAACTGAAGACCTCCCTCTCAAAGGTATGAAAAGGCAACAATACTACAATCTCAAGCAATAGGGCTGTTGGTTAGTTGTTAACTATACAGGAATTACAACTATGTTTATATCCCCTTCTGTTTGATTTCAGGAGCTGTGTCTTATCCGCTTCCATCCCGCCACGGAAGAGGAAGAGGTGGCGTACGTGTCTCTCTTTTCTTATTTCAGCAGCCGCAAGCGCTTTGGCGTGGTCGCAAACAACAACCGGCGCATCAAAGACCTCTACCTCATCCCGCTGAGTTCAAAGGACCCCCTGCCTTCCAAACTGTTACCCTTCGATGGGCCAGGTAAGCATAAACAAGGAAAGAATCTGTCATCTGTATAATGACGACCACACAATGATCCAAATCTAAATTTCTATCCCTTTGTAGAAGAATGCAGACGGTAAGTATAGTGAATCAGAAGGTTTGTGTGAGATCAGAGCTTGTTCATTCACAACAAAGTGTCTTTATGTAATTGGGAACTTTTCTGTGTTTTCCTGTTTCTTGTTCACACTGTCTGTATCTTGCCTGTAATACCCTGTATCATAAGTAAACTTTAATAAAACATGTTGCATCTCACGTGGATGCTGTTCTAGATGTGATCAGTCTCAGCCTTTTGTTTATATGATCTTCCATCCATTGCAAGATCCTATTTGTAATGGTGAGCCTATATTAGGTAGAAATGAGCCTCATTGACTGATACGTTGGACAAAACATGTTTTTCCTATCAGGTACAGATATGTATAAAGGTGCTGGTCAATAAGGAAGTGTAATTAAATCTGATTATGCTGTGAGGTGAGAGTTTGTCAGTGTTAGTAGGACAGTGTAGTTGAAACATGCAGAAAAAATATATCCAAGTTGTGTGGTTGAATGCTTAGACTCTACTGCCCCCACTGGACTGAAGTCCAGCTGAAAGTTTTGAGTTGCAGCCACGGTAAGTCACATGAAGCTTCCATCTTAAAGTACCCTGGAGAAAATGGATGCAGTTTCCATGCTGGAAGTGATCCTGTTCACATTTTGCCATCTGAACATCAAAAGAAGAGGATTCCATCACACTGAAAATATGAATGAGCGCTGACACACACTTGCCAAATGTATTTTGCAAGAATGTTATGGACTTGTATAATCCCAATACATAAACCCAAACTTCACATGAAGCCAAGAAGGGTCTTCTCGTCAAGCATAAAGACTCTTTAAAACTGTTCTGTGTTTTTTTAAATTATGGATGCCTCAATTGAACTGAATTGAACTTCACTTGATGTATTATTCTCATTACTATAAAAAAAAGTGTGTTGCTCTTTGCTAAATATTCTTGGTGGGCAGCATTAACTCAGCATTAACTCATGCATTCATTCACAAGAAGTGGGGTGTTTCTTGTGAAGGTAATCCGTGTATATTCCATGTAAAGTCTTGGAAATGTATTTTTTTTCTTCTGTTTTTTGTTTGTTTGAACTAGCTCTCATCTCACTATCTATAAAACTGCATACAAGTTGGATATTATCAGGACTTAATATGTTGCACGAGTCGTTGGATTATAGTTTAGTTGATATATATTATTTTTGTGATGTACTTTGATTTGACTACTTATCTTTAATCAATCTCTAAAATCTAATCTTGACCTTTTGTCTTCATTTTAGGACTGGAGCCAGCTCGACCCAACCTTTTGCTAGGCCTTGTGATTTGCCAGAAGGACAAGAAGAGAGCTGGTGCGCCTCTGGAAGGGGAGGAGAAGCGCTCCAAAACAACCAGAGACCCTGATGACACTGGCCTGCCTAAGCTTTTGACCAAGGCTGATGTAAAACAGGACAAAGCCTCCCGGCACAGCCTGGACGCCATGATCAGTACCACTCCCCCTGGCACTCCACCCCCATTGAGCAGCTCTGAGATGGCTGCCACCAATGTCCTCTCTCTCCTCTCCTCAGTCAAAGCAGGAACCTCCAGCAGTGCTGCTGCTTCTACCACTACAGGCACAGACTCCCCATCTGCGCCTGGTTCCTCTGCCACACCTCTTCAGACCATCCTGAAAACATTGTTTGGCAAGAAGAAGCAGGATTCAGAGGCCTCCATGTCTCCATCAGACCCACATTCGACTGAAGTCACCATGTCCGCAGTGCCCCTGTTAGACCCAATAGTCCAGCAGTTTGGCCAGAAGAAAGAGAATGCTGACGAGTATGAAGATGACCGGCCTTATGACCCTGAAGAGGAGTATGACCCCAGTATGGGCTACACAGCTGAGAAAGTTCCTTCAACTGTTAAACACCAAGAGGTAGCAAAGCCTGCAGAAACTACTGGTAACTCAGAAGTGGATGATGTGGCCTACGACCCTGAGGACGACTCCATCTTTGATGAGGTGCGTGTTGAAGGCGGAGGCAATACCACAGGAATTCTGGACAGTCTCAATAAACAGATTGAAGATCAAAAGCGTCAGTTGGAGGAGCAGGAGGCATTGCTCACCTCTGTTCCAGGCTCACTGATTTCCCAACCTACAAAATCATTACTGTCCAGCAGCCAGTTGCTCCAGCTTGGTAAAAAAGTGGAGGAGCTAGTAGGAAAGCCGTCAACAGTTCCTGTTATCAACCAAAGACGTGACCCTAGGCAGAGCAGGGACCCCAGGCAAGCGGCAGCAGGTCGAAGGTCAACCACTGAATCTGTTGACAAAGAGGAGTCCCCCCCTCAGGCATCTGCTCCTGTCCCTGTTGCTGAGGCAACACCTCCACAGATTTCTCCACAAGAAACAGATACTGCACAGACACCACTAGAGGAAGTCAAGAGTGAATCACTACCTTTCCTTGAAACTGACAGTACAGAGATATCGATTCCCTTACTGGGTGAGAAGATAGAACCCGAAATGGTGGAAGATTACATGCCTGCAGAGTCAGCTGTGATATCCAGTGAGGTCATTACCTCCGCGACTGACCCAGAGAACAGCAACAGCTTTAGCCTTTGGCCAAACTCTGCAAGCATTTTGAAGGAGGTTAACGCAAGTCTAGAAAAAATAGCTGAAGTTACCTCTACTCAGTCACCACCCTTAGTGTCTTCTGAGAGCAACCCTGTGCAGTCAATTACCAGCCTGGCTAATTTCTCACAGGATATGAATCAAGGCAGCTCATCCAGTATGGACACTCATACACCACATATGTCCCACTTGCCAATACCCAGCACCCAAGCCGACTACAACAGAGGCCCGCAGGATGTTCCACCACCCATGTCCTTCCAACCTCCAGTTGGGCCCCCTCCAATTCGTGGCATGCCACCAATGCAGGGGCCGCCACCTATTCAAGTGCCCCTACCCATGCATGTTCCCCCAGCAATGCAGGGCCCTCCATCAATGCAAGGCCCACATCCCACAATGGGTGGTCCACCTCCAATGCAGGTGCCCCCACCCATGCAAGGTCCTCCCCCTGTGCAGGGTGATGGATATCCACCTTTCTCCAACCAGTGGGGAGGTTCCCAACAGCAATTTGATGGCCCAAGAGGTCCTCCACCACAAGCTATGATGGCTCCAAGAGGTCCCCCACCTCCATTCCCACCTCCTGTAGGCCCAAGAGGTCCCCCTCACCAGATGTTTGATAGCAATATACCTCCACATCACATGGGGCCTAGAGGGCCACCCCCTGGTCAGTTTATGGAAGGGCATGCCCCTCCTCCCTATGATGGACAGAACGGCATGATGCCACCCAGGTTCGGAGGTCCCCCTCCACCTCCGTTCAACTTCTCTGGACCCAGAGGGCCTCCGCTGCCATTCTCTGGCCCTCCACCAGGTCATTTTGAGAACCGAGCACCACCTCCAGCCCACTTCAGTGGACCACGAGGCCCACCACCCCCTCACCACATTGGTGGTGACCACAGCTCCTCTAACTCCATGAGGGATATGCCGAGAGCCCCAGGCGACCAGTATGACAATGACGGTGGGGGATCCTACCAGTCGGGTATGGACCAACACCAAGGCCAACCACCCCCATACCGAGAAAACCAAGCTCCTTCTCAAGGCCCTCCTTACAGAGGACCCCCACCTAATGCGTACGATGGACGCAGAGGTCCTCCTCCTGCTGGGGAGGGGCCAGGCCAACGATTCCCCCCTCCAGGTCAGTTCCGGGGCTCCCGAGCCCCCTCGCCACCCCGAAGGGGATCTTTTGAAGACCAAAGGGGCCCTCCTCAAGACTTCCCAGGCCACAGGGGTCCAGCGCCACAGTTTGGTGGGCCTAGAGGTGCAAGCCCAGCCATGCACTTTCCAGAGAGCGGTTCAGGAGGTCCGCCAAGGTATCACTTTGACAATAGCTCCAGCGACATAAGACCAGTCAGACACACAGGACCTCTGCTGCCTACTCCTCCCGAGGGTCCTATTCCATTACCGGGTCGCATGGGAGGGCATAGCCCAGAGCCCCACCGGGATGACCACTGGCGCAGGCACTCACCAGAACTCAGGAGAAGGAGCAGTTCCACCCGGGATGACTCCGAGCCACGAGAGAGGCCCAGCAGAGAGCCCAGGTTTGAAGGTGGCCACCGTGACCGGCTATCTGAAGAGAGGCAGCGGGATCTCTCTGAAGACCGCAGGAGGGAGCGGGAGAGGGAGGGTCCCCACGCAGGCAGGCAGTGGGACAGGGGCCAAGGCCCCAAGCGCTGGAGCCGAGAGCGTGAGTGGGATCGCGGGAGAGAGAGAGAGCGGGAGGGGGACCGGAGCAGGGAGAGAGGAAGGGAAGGAGAGAGGCACAAGGAACCGGAAAGAGACGCAGACAAGAGGAGAGAGCATGACAAGGAGAGAGAAAGAGAGCGGGAGCGTGAAAGGGGCCGAGAGAGAGGCAGAGAGAGAGAGCCTGAACGCAGGGATCACGACCGAGACCGGGCCAAAAACAGAGACCGGGAGCGTGAACGGGACCGAGATAGGGACCGTGAGCGTGACCGCGAACGGGACAGACGGCGAGAGAGGTCACGGAGCAGAGAGAGAGATCGGGGGAAGGACCGTGACCGAGGAAGAGAGCGTGAACGAGACCGTGATCGGGACAGAGAGAGAGACAGGGACAAAGACAGAGACAGACGAGAGAGAAGCAAAAGCAAAGATCGTAGAGACGACAAAAAAGAAGTCAGATCTGAAGCTTCAAAGGACACTGAAAAGTCTGCTGAGCCTGAGACTGTTTCTGATAAAGGCTCATCCTGATTGTCTTGTTTATCTTTATACTGGATCCTTGTTTGCTCTGTCTCATTGACACATTTCTAATTTCAGAACACAAAAGTGGACTGCATATTTCCTTTTTTGACATGAAAAGGTACTCTTGTTGCTCTTTTGTATTTACTTTTGCCTCCTCACTTATGTTTTATGCTTTTATCTCTTTCTAAGTCATCTTGTCATCCAAGTCCTGGTGCTCTGTAAGGACACTGATACCATGTTGTACTTTACTGCTGTTCGGTAACCCTTTTAAAATCAATATGAAATCACTCAACATGATAAATCTGGTGTAAATATGTATGTATATGTATATACAGCTGTTTTTAATTCTCATTTTTTTCTATATAGAGAAAGAAGCCATATAGCATTTATGGGTATACACAAGATGGATGTAGTTGCCCTCATCAAAGGTCATTTGTATGCTTGTCTTTCTGCATTTAAACTCTGAATGGATGCATCATTACAATACTGTCAATTAATTCTACACTTTGTTCACAGCTGGGCAATTAAAACATACTTTAAGACTTGCATTATGTCTAAAGTTTGTGACTTTGGGGAAGCAGTGCAAATCTTGGACTTGGCAATATTGATTTAGCTGTTTGTCTTTTAAAGCATCTCATTGCCTTGACACAAGAAAGTGGTGAACTGTGCAGGTGAATGAATAAAGACTGTATTGTTCATCCATAACATGACAACAAAATAACATTAAACAATGAAAAACATTTTCTGAACACTTAAGTGAGCCTGTACAGAAAAGGTGAGAGATGCCACACTTTTGTGTTAAAACTTTTAATGAAACAATCATGATGCCTAATGGTACCAAAACTGGTGTATCGTGGAATTTTTCAAAGGCAGGACTTTTTCAGATAATCTCAGTTTATGATATAGTAACTTTCTAATGGATCTCCAATACATTATAAGTACTTCTTTCTCTGAATTGCTTGTGGACCAATGCAAAGACAAACTACATGACAGCAGTATATACAATACTTTCTCCATAGAACTGGGTAGGGTACTTATATAACTATGAATGCATTTTTGTTTTACATTTACATGTCTTTTACATAGTTCATAGTAGCAGGGTTCCCACGGGTCATGGAATTTCTGGAAAATCATGGAATTTTGGAAGAAAAGTCAGGGATCATTTTTGGGGCAAAGTCATGGAATATCAGGATATGCAGAATTGGCGTATATCTGGTTTTTAGCTTTACAGCTTGCTTGAATAGCCCAACTTTGTTTATTCAATGCCCATTCATTCATCTCCTGCTCTAAAAAAGTAAAAGATTCTTGAACGCTTTGTGGCTGCTCTAAAAATCATTGGTCGGTATATTGTACCATTCATAGTAAGTCATAGAAATTTCATTTTTTTTGTCAGGGAAAAGTCATGGAATTTTACATTTGACTTAGAGTGGGAACCCTGTAGTGCTGTCCACTGAACAGACCAATATTAACAGTTAAACCAGCCATGTGTATCTGTGGATAGATCTTATTGATTCACTGTATCTAACCAAGTAACTTTTAATGTAATGCAGATCACACTGATTCCCTGTGAACAGCCAGATATACAGTTTAATGCTGAAAACGGCTGATGTTCTAAGAGCAAACCTCAGTATTTTGCAGTGTTAATGTTACATTTCTAGTCAATTATTGTTTTTTATTCAACTCTGAGCCATCAACACAAAAACAGAAAACAGTCAAAAGTAAAGTACAATACAACACCACTTATTGGTTAATGTGCATGCTTTCACTGCACTCAAGTCAAAATGTAGAGCCTACTCGAAACAAAAACAGTGCATAGAAAGGTAAAAGATTCTCTGAACACAAAATATTTCCAGTGTCTAGCCTATACTCAATCCTCATTGCAAAATATATCAATGGCCATAAATAACTTCTAACACTGGTGACTATGGCAGGAAGAACAGCCATCTCCTTTCCCTGATTCTCAGGTGGAGTTTGCTGAATTTCAATGACATTGTTTTCTCCAGCTCAGTGCCTGAATTCTCAGCTAAATGAACCACCTTCTTTTTGCTGCACTCACCCTTTGGCGCATTCCCTGAATGAAACCTATACCCACATGTCTATTTGGTGCTACTTGGCGTGGCTACTGATAGATCATCCCCTGACTTGGAATTCTCAACTGACAAATCAACAGACTTCTCATCAGTATCTTTGTTATTTTTCTCCCTTTGCACTTTGTTTTCATTAACCTGATCAGAACCATCAGCGCTGGATTGGTTCCTACCACTATTTATTTGACAATCTGAGGACAAGTTGTCATTATCTGACTCTAATGTTGTTTTAGTTGGTTCAGTAGGGCTCCCTGTTGGCCTAACTCCCTGGTTTCCCTGTTCTGGACTACCTTCAGGTCTGTCCTGAGAAGTTGTAAGAACTGCTGAGGTTTCATCTTCTATTATTGTTTTTGATGATAATGGTTGATTGGATCTACTGGCTGAGCTGTCATTCCTAGCCGTTGGCTTGTTTGCACTTTGTCCCACTTGTTTGTCACTAATGTTGCTCTGTACATCCACTGCATCATTTGCCACTTCAGTATTTTTATATTCTTCACCATCTCCCTTACTGGCTGAAGTTGCATCATCCTTATCTGAGCGCTTGCTCTCTAAAGATTCACTGCCCATATTGGAACCATCTGGTCTGCCTTTGTTCTCTTGTTTGTCACTAATGTTGTTCTTTGCCTTCATACCATCACCTGCCTCTTCAGTATTTTGATGTTGTTTTTCACCATCTCCTTTATTGGCTGAAGTTTCATCATCTTTATCTGAGTGCTTGCTCTCTAAAGATGCACTACCCAAACTGGTATCATCATTGTTATGGACCTGTGTTTTTGTAATTAAACCTTTCTCCTCTTCTAACTGTGAATCATTTTGCTCACAAGAGTTTCCCTCAGTGGCAGGCTGAATTTCTTTCACAGAGTCAAGACTATTTGTCCCTTTTTCCACCCTATTGAGCTCCTCCTGGAACTTTTTCTGGACCCACTTAGGGCACCATTTAAATTTTTTTTTGCTCTTTTCATTTCCCTGGCTACTTTGGAACATTATGAAAGCTTCCTTGACCAGTTCTTTGCGCTTTGCTTTGTCAAGGATAGAAAACAAAAAGTAGTCCAGGACGCTCTCCTTCACATTTGGAAGCTCCCTGTTCTCAATAGTCTCCTTCAGGAAAAAACGAACCAAAGGTGCTTGATAGTTTGCAAATCCCAAGGTGCCCAAACACTTCAGGATACGAGTGATGCGAAGGCTGTTGTGTGTATACCTGTCAAAAAAGATGGGCTTAATAGGTTTACTGTTTCTCGGTTGGTATATCTGGAACCTTTTACAAGTGTCTTAAATGCATATTTTGCATTAAGGGAAAAAATGTCTATAATGGACAACATAAAGATAGTCATTCAACTTACTTATTGAGGTTGTGATATCGCTCCTTCCAGTTTTCTGCCCGTTGTACATCCCCTGTCTGATGGTCCACCAGTTTTATGCCATAAAAATCCAGCATCAGCTCATACGATCTTCTCAATCTTTCTTTTGCTGTCTCATCTTCTGTGAATGCCTTGAACAAGAAATAGAGAAAAATCTTCAACTCATACAATGATAATATTCAAATTGTAAAAGGTATTTTCTCCATCACATTTGCATTGCATGGAGATGTCTGGTAGATTGTACATGTTTTCATATTTGACTAACCTTTATCTCATTTTTTGTGAGTTTATATGCTTGAAAGTTCATACCATCCTCTCGTATTGGGAAGAGCCTGGCAATACAAAAATGTTGAGGTCAATGTTTTATTTTAAATGTTTAGATGGTAAATGTTGTGCTAAATGTACACAAACTGACTGACCACTGGATGAATGTGTGCACTCTTTCCAGCCTTGAATAATCACCCTTCCATTTATTGTGGAAGTCTAATATTGAGAGATCTGAAAACAAAAAGGACAGAAGTTAATGTATTTTTTTGAGAAGGGCTTTAATAGAAATTAATTCTAATTATATTTGCCTTACCATCAGGTTGAGATTTTTCTTCATTTTTGTAGAACTTCAAATTGGGATGCTGTAAATATGTATTGTAACAAAACAATTGTCACTGAACTTCAATTTAAACTTGGGAGAAGTGCTGAATGAAATGTCCTCTCTTATACATTTTTTTATTTCCACAATGAAGTTGTAAAATAACATGTAAAGAAAACAGTGCATATAGGAACACATTTACATTTAGACCGATGGTACAGTCTACTCACAAAATCCTGACAAGATGGAGGATCCCCCTGATCCTGTGGTAAAAAAAAACAGCACTTAATGGGCAGGAGTTGGTCATGAATGAAAAATAACATTTTTAAAAACTACCAAATCTGATGCAAATGTTATAAAGTGTGATATATGACTCACTGGATAGTCATGTCTGTAAGTCTGCATGTCCTTGGCAGCACGTGTGTTTCTTCCATCCCTTAACCATGCCCAAGTCTGTGTCTGCTTCTCAGGCTTCTTCTTCCTGGTATGAGTCTGTAATAATGGTAATATAAGAACAAAATGGTGTTAATGTGTATGTTGAATTCCAGTGTGGCAACTACAGTATAAAGCAAATCGGTCATCGGTTCGCCGGACCTAGCTGTGACTAGATACTTTAGTTGCCACACTGGAATTCAACATAGTAACACACAAATATCAGATCTAGGTAATCCACAGTGTTAGTGGTCTCTTCATTTATTAAAAACAATACTAAAAAATATACTGCTGTCAACGGCAGGTCCTCGAATTTAATATGCAGAGGACCATACGTCTCACTTTAAATGCCTAATGTTACTCCAAATCAGCATTCAGCACCTTGATTGGCCAAATGTTTTGTCTGTCGAGTGCCCGCCCCCTAGCGCTATAGATACAGATTCTATGACTCTGGCTACAGGTACAAATCAGTTTTGCACCAAATATCTCAATCACGTGTGGTGCAAAAGTGAGAAAGTTAAACAGCATTTGAGACTCCTAGCGGCAGATTCAAGCAGTCAGGGCCGTTTCAAGGAATTTGGGGACCCCAAGCAAAATGGACATGGAGGCCCCTCCCCCCCCACCGCCTGCAAAGACTACAGGAACCACAGCCAGAGACTTTCTAATGTGGAGACACAGCACTCAAAAAATACTCCATAGAAATGCATGGGGCTAGTTTGTCATGCCAATATGGTCGTTGTCTACACATATCCCACCCCTTCCTCGGCAAAACGTCGACATGTGAATACATTGAGCCAATCATATGGTGTGTTGTGAAGACATTGTGCCAATCATGTGTTGTGATCTCGCCGCTGGAGCAAGATTGGTGTCGTGAAGCCTTGCGCACGCGCATTTCTGCCGAAATGGATGCCCGACGAGTGCCCAAAAAGCGTTGTCAAATGGCCGCCGAGTGGAGGGACTTGCCACAGCATAGCCATACAGTTTAAGTTCACCCACTTGTCGTTGCACTTTACTGCATTGACTATCAAAGGGGCGCTCACAGTTTGTCGTTGCATTTTATTCTTAACCAGTCGTTGTCTTGGGGCCCCTGGCCAGCTTGGGGCCCCAAGCAATTGCTTGGTTTGCTTGCCTTCTAGCGACGGGCCTGCCTCGAGAAACTGAGATCTTTATGAAAACTCGCCGGATTTCCCCTTTAACAGCAATAACTGCTGACTTGCATACATTGGGCAATTTGCCTAATCAAATATAATATAATTATTACAATATATGGACCTACATTTCAGAATTAAGATAGCTCATTGTTATTGGTGTAAATGTTGAAATATTTCTTTAAAAATGCAGTCTTATTCTATATTTCTTCAATGGCCACAGCTTACTGTCTTTTTGAACCAACACTAAGCAGTGGCATTGGCACACGTACAATGACAATGTTGTGCAGCAAAAAGGCAAGCAGAACTCAAGATATTTCAAGAACTATTAGCCTACGTCCCAACAGTCACTCTAATGGTGATGAGCACTATGGATTCTTTTACAAATCATAATTTGTGAAGTAAACATTTTATAAACAGCAATTTATAGTCTAAATGCTGAGGACCCATAATGTAGGCCTACCTTTCTGGCAATAAAACCAAAGATTCTAGAGCGGAGCTCTGTTCTAGAATATTTGAATAAAACGTAGAGCTCTGGCAAATCTGTTAATCTGTGGCCAGCATCCTGCGCGGCTTCCCTTATTAGTTGAAGATGGTGCCCTCTACCGGCACACTTGAAACTTGACTCGACACACTAGGCTACCAGTAGCGTAATCTACAAAAATCGGAGACACTTGAGGGCAAGGCCTAATGCCCAGAATGGTATAGCCTATCCTACTCATCATGCTGCCTATTTATGAAACAGCTACTGCAAGAAGATGGGCAACATAAATGTGAGTCTAGCTCACAAAAAAATGTAAGATATCCGAATCTGACATTAGCTTCACTTCCGTTAATGACACCGATAAGTTCGACAAAATAGTAGCCTATGGCCTATAGGCCTAAACTACCATCTCCCACCTTGATGAGTTTTGCAGTAGTCAAGCTGGACTAAATAATAAGAAGAACCCACAGCATGGCTTGCTTGATCAAGCCCATAAGTGGTTACCTTCGAGGTTGCATTTGTGTCGTCCTCAATATTGTCTTCATCGTCCCACGTAGAGTCATATTCACAAGTGAATGATTCTTCAGAGTCGCTGTCGACATTGTACAAACTTTTTGAATCGTTGCCTTTAGGACTACTGTAATTTGCCTGAAGAGGTCTAGGCCTAGGTGAGTTTTCAGAGTCGGAGCTTTCAGAGTCATTTCTGACCGCGGGCCTCAAGTCAGCCATAAATGACATTACCTGGTGTGGTAGTAGGCGTAGGCGGCCTACCAAAAAAAACACAGGACGAGCGAAGTAGGAAAGAACATATACAACGCAGTTGACCAAACGTTTGAGGGAGATCATTCCTCGTCTTGTAAATTGATCTCCATAGACCGCGTCATTGACTCAGAAAGGAAACCGAAAGTAGAGTCACTTCACGTAAATGAAAGTATCAGGAAGAAGACAGTTCGGCATTTTAGATATGCATGCATGCATGCATGGCTCCTGCTCAATCACTGCCTCTTCTGACTTGATGCTCTTGCAGGACAGTATTATATATCTTTTTTTATGGTAAGCCTATTATAAGGTATGGCACATATCAATTGGCCTAAAATATAGGTATATATAATGCTACTGTAGTCAAGTCAAGTCAAGTTTATTTTTATAGCGCATCAACCAGAGGTCATTCAATGTGCTTTACATAAACAAAAGCCAACAGTAATAGCAAATCAAATAAAAACATATAGAAGGGCAACAGTCAAAGAATAGTTTAAAAGGTAAAGACCATAATAAAAAGGAAAATATAAAACGCACAAGGTAAAATCCTTTAAAAATAAAGAATAATTAAAAAGACAAAATAAAAGACACAAGGTAGAATAATTTTCAAGGCAGATTCAGGATTTATAACTCAGTGCAGTTAGCAGAAAGCATTTGAGAACAGTTTGGTCTTAAGTCTAGACTTAAAACTGGTACAGTTGGGGCCTTATTGATGTCATCCAAAAGTTGGTTCCAGAGCTGAGCCGCATAGCAGCCAAAAGCCGCTTCACCATGTTTAGTTCTAACAGCAGGTTTTACTAACAGGTTTTTCTCCTGAGGCCTGAGAGGACGAGAAGGTGTGTACTGCTGAAGCATGTCTGATAGGTATTTAGGTCCTGCTCCATTTACTGATTTATAAACAAGCAGTCAATTCTGGAAGCTAGTGCAGGGACTTAAAAATTGGAGTATAATGTGGTGTTCTTTTTGTTTTTGTGAAAATCCTAGCTGCTGCATTTTGTATCATCTGAAGCTGTGATAGTCTTTAGGGAGACCTGTGAAAATTCCATTGCAGTAATCAACCCTGCTGGAGATAAATGCATGCATGAGTTTTTCTAAATAATTTTTTGACATCAGCCCTCTAAGTTTGCCAATATTTTGAGGTGGTAAAAAGCTGATTTAGCTTTCATGTGACTGTTGAAATTTAGATCACTGTCAATTAATACATGTTTATCACCCGGAGAGAAGAAATACTCTTTTCTGATTGGCTGGCGGGTGGCCTTTAAAGGAATTATCTGGAGTAAAATGCACTTTAGATCGATTTCCGGATGATTGGGGGTACATACGTTGAGTTGACATCAAAATTATGTCATTCGGATGTGTTTTGAGAAAGTTTTATTGTACCGTTTTCAGTCACAACTCATAGCCTGGAAGTGAGCGGGGCATTTCAATTGCGCCGCTACAAAACGCTATTTCTATACCTCTTCTACAGTTCCAAACAACATAACACTTATGTGGTAGTTAGTAGAGGGTCCCTAAAGCCAAACCGAAGTATCCCGAGGTCTTTATGTGGTCGAATAGAGAGTCCAGAAGGAATTTCATCAAGCCAGTACCTTTCCGGGAATGTTGCCATCTTTGCCGCCACCTTGAGGGGAAAGTCCGTAGGAGTCTTATTGCTGTGTAACACGCTCTGGAAATTCACAATTTCGTCGCCGTTTAAAAAAAAAAAAACATAGTCCAGTCCATACAACTTCATTTCAATTTCGAAAGAAATACTGGACTATGTTTTTTTTTTTTTTTTTAAAACGGCGAAGAAATTGTGAATTTCCAGAGCGTGTTACAACACACTCAGCAATAAGACTCCTACGGACTTTCCCCTCAAAGTGGCGGCAAAGATGGCAACATTTCTGTAAAGGTACTGGCTTGATGAAATTAATTCTGAATGGTAACTATAACAACCATACTAGGACGACGGTTGCAGCGCTCTAGAATCTTTTGGTTGCAGGCTTCCCAACAATGGAATCAACTGTAAACAAGCTAACTGTCCATGCTAAAGTTGTACAACAAGCTGAACTAGTGAGCTTCTTTTTAAACATAACCGCGTGTTTACAGTGGCAACCGGGTGATAAGCGGGATAACGGCCTTCGAGGTGTGTCCAGTTATACGGAATTAATGGACTTGGGCGGAGGCCCCTCCCCTCGTCCATTAATTCCGTATAACAGGACACCTCGGCGGCCGTTATCCCTTACTTAACCCTTACAGGTGGGAATGTAGGAAAATGTTCTAAAGAATATCTGGGTTTATTGAATTAAACATAGAATTTTAGAACCTTCAATTGTTGCAGAACGGAATCTTATGTTGCTTTCAACCCTTTTGTTCCAAGGAGAGTGGCAACTCTAAGTAACACCCCCAATTATCATCACTTTTGTTCGGAAATTCTAAAACAATGTTTTTTAACACTTCAAAATAACATTTGCTAAATGAACCTTACATTTTTCAGTAGCCATAGGTGTGTAGATTTGAACAAAATCTGGTTTTGGGAGCATTTACTGCCTGAAATATCCAATTTTGTTTACCACGCTTGGAGTTATATTGCTGGCCTTATGGGTCGCCTATTTATGCCGTTTCAACGGGACATGAACGGAAATTAAAATTCCACTAGACCTCCAAGCGGTTGTGTACGCGCAGCCTTGCAACACTGTTTACAGCTCTTCGAGTCACGGTAAAATGTCATTTTTGGTACATAGCTAATTTAGATACACCTATGATGTGGGTGGTTGCGTTTCTTTAGGAGTCCGCTGTCTTGGTTTGTATAGAAATGGATATTAAGTGACACATACACGCAAGACGGCGGACATACTGGACCGACGGTAATAGGGGGAGTTCCGATATAGAGATTGAATAATAGTGGCCCCAAGACAGGGATGGATTACTGCACAGGCCTACCGGGCCCAGGCCCAGGGGCCCAAGGGGTCAGGGGGCCCTGAAGCCCAAGCCTTTGCATGGAATCATTGCCTCAATATCAATAAATCAGGATGTAAGCTATGAATCTGATTGAATTTAGTATTGGCAAAATGGATATTAAGTGACATTATCCCCAAAATGCACCAGAATACAGGAAATAACATCAAACAAATTAAAAATGTTCTGGGGGAGGACCCCCAAACCCCCCCTCCGACATATACGACAATTAGTGGGGGGCCCTTAATACATCTGGGCCCAGGGGCCCAAAAGTTCATAATCTGCCCATGGCTTCTTTGCTGCTAAAGGTCTTGGGCTAGTAAAACACTGTAGGTTGACAGGCTACTAAAAAGCTGCAAGGCAACTGGAAGCAGTCTTTCCATTCTTGTAGGGAACATCATGTGCTTGGATGGGGATGGTGATGGGTATTCAGGGGATCCTGGGGAGTTTGATTGGGTGATGGGGTGGGGATGGTGATGAAAGATTAGGGGGGTTTGGGTAGCCTGGGGAGTTTGATTGGGTGGGGAGGTAATTGGTTGTGGATGGTGATGGGAAATCAAGGAGGTTGGGGTTGAATATTGGTCCAGAGTCTCCATCTGCCTGCTGAGGTCCTGGGGAACTTGTTGCAGACGCTTCGCTTTCAGCAAGTATTCCAGTAGTGGTCATGTTGTTGTGTCTTTGTGGTGGCAAGGAGTCGACGGACATGGGGAGGGATATTTGTACTAGTGTTCCAACATGACCTATCCTTTATGATAGCCTCTCAGCAGCTTTGATAGGTGCTATCTCCTATCTCCTCCTATCTCCTCATTACATCCATTTGTTTGCTGAGATTCCAGGGAGTTTGACGCCAGTGATTGACTTTGAGTCATTTCAGCAGCACCCTCCTTATCGTGTCCAGTGGACGTGGCTGGACATTGTTGAGCTGTTTTTTTATGTTTCTCCAAGGTCTGCATTTCAGTGGAGGCTACTGGGTGATTACCAGAGGGCCCCACAGCAGGGGGGGTTGGGCATACTGTATCTCTTTCAGCTTGTGCAGAGTGTTTTGGTTAAGCTGAGTTGTTGATGTCATCAGCTTGTTCAGTTTGTGTGGCTACTGAGCTTATAGTTTTCGTTTATAGTTTTCGGTTTATAGTTTGTATGGCTACTGAGCTTATAGTTTTCGTTTATAGTTTTCGGTTTATAGTTTGTATGGCTACTGAGCTTATAGTTTTTAGTTCTTGGGCCCAGTCCAGCTCAGCTCTGTGCTATTTGGTATGAAATATTCCCTGCAATTCCAGAAAAGGTTCAAATTTTCAATAAAATTCATCCCAACTGAAAAGCATGTTCTTGCAAGCCAGGTGTTTAAACTGAATAGTCTGATAAATACAAAGCTTGTAGTAGGCTAATTAGGCTAAGTAGGCGTAACCTAGGCTACGCTATGCCTGAAACTATTGGGTTCTACCTTAAGACCGCTTTTCGCTTCCATTTCCCCATGGCAGTGCAAATGATGTACGCAATTATAATGCCCTGCCCAACAACTGTTTATTGTTAGGCTATTTCTTTCAACTCCTGTTAGGCTACACCTTTCCAGTTGAACCCTGATATAGCTAGTCATGGAAGAAGGCCTATATGGTAAGAAAATGTACTAGGCTACTAGCCTAAGCTTACTAAAGACATTCCAACCTGCAAAAAGTCATTTCAGAGAGGTAAACCAAAGCCCTCCTCCCGCCCCCTTACACCAAATAAGGGAGGCCTGTAGATAGAAATTGTAACAATTAAATATGTACATTTTGGCATTTTGATCTTTTTATGTATAGCCTTGGCAACTAGCCATCTGGTATAGGCCTGAATAATATGCACATGAAATGACACTTGTTAAACTCAAATTACATGTATTTTATAATAATTTAACCTGCCATGGGCAATGCTAAAGTCACAGTTATAAACAGTGCAGTGTGCAAGACTATCATTATATTTTACTCTCAAGGGTACACTTTTGTGTAGTCTGATGTGAAATGGGTCTTAAACTTTCCTTTTTTAAGAAACTCTGCCATGACACTCATGTTCCTGGATCACCTGAAATGATTAATTTAGTTCAGGAGAAAAGAGATAAAAGCCTGCCTACACTGACAACTGATTGGTTGATTTAGCGAAACAGGTCAAACGTGTGCACACTACACTCAGATGCACAAGCGATTTGAACTCTCGGTCTCGCGTGCGCGCCCTTGCTCGCTCGCTCTAGGTTCCAGGAGATTTTATCTAATTTGCGGGCATCAGGGAGCTGCTATCAATATGCAGGAGACTTCCGCAACTTCAGGGAGACTTGGGATGTCTGCTACTATCTGGGTAACAATGACGAAACAGAAGAATGAAGAAACAGACTTTTAATTCCCTTTTGCAAAATACAAACCAAGTTAATTTTTCTTTTACTTCCTCACTATGCAGTTTTACCCTATCTGAGTATGCAGATTTACCAATCCCACCCCATGTCTCTCTTTCACTTGCTTCCTGTCACTCTTCACTGTCCTGACTGAATACAGGCAAGAAAAGGAAACGTGTGCATTTGCATTTTATGATACTGATTTGTTTGTGGTAATTTAGTCTTTTATTTCTCTCTCTTAGTTTTGCACCACACCACTAAGATGTCACTGTGAATACCCCTTGCATGTGAAAAGGTGAGATGATTAGGTCCTCATGCATTACATGAGATTCACAAAGCATGAGATGGTGGAGGTTGCCTTTAGCCTGGGAGAGCCCACACCAACCTGTTAGCAAATCTGAATTTGTTCTGCAGGTCTGGCAAGGAGATTGACACCCATTTCCAACGTTCCCATTTTCTTCGTAATTGAGTAAACTGTATTTAAAAGTTTTACAAGAAAGATTTGATTGTTGCATTTCTGAAACGATTTGTTAAGAGTTCAACGCACCAGTTTAAGCCCCTGGAAGTCGTAAGTCAATAAAACCTTTCCAGGCCCACTCCCAATCTCAGTTGCCTTATAAATGTCACACATATTTGTATGGAGAAGATATGTTTCTGTTTTTTACTATTGTTTCTTCATGTTCTAAAACTTAAAATAAAAAGTTAAACATACATAGTACAACAAGATAAACACAGTGATCATGTAATGCTCCTATCTCCAAAAACAGATTTTTGATGGTCATATACAAAACAGTAGCTGTACCCTGGCATTTAACATATTACGTACGTACAGTAATTGCTTTTAAAAAACGTAAATGGTGACTAAGGAACTTAGTAATGCTGTTCTCTATTTTTCTACATTTGCAATGACAAGCTGTTCTTTCAAAAAACCACTGCACCGAGAACAATCAACGTCAAAAGGACAGAATCACCAACCATCTCAATAAAGCCTGCAATACCAAGTTGCTTGACTTGCCACACCCTGTTAGTTCTGCTGTCAGGCAGCTTGAACAGATAAATATGGATTATGCTCACATGTCATGGTGCTTTGGCTTGAAACATATTTTAATCAGCCAGCTGCTTAGACTGCCTTCTTTATCAGATGCAACAATAAACTTAAAAGAAACTATGACAAATGTATTGACAGACAAACCAGAGATGTCTTGATCTATAATGACTAGTTTGTTATTGATATAATTCTACTTCATATCATATTTCATTTCCCTTTCACTGAATTACAACTTATAAAGCTGTTGTAGGAATACAAATACTTTTACTCCTGTTCTTTTTTTTGCTGTGCTGTTGATTTCCCCTTCCAGTTTGGTGGTTTAAGGGCCAAGGACACCAAGATTGATAACTATAACGATAAAAAAATATTGTTCTCGGATATGAATGACGTTGTTCACACATAAACTATAATGATGACATGAAGAACGATATCATTGGGGATCACTTTCAGAGTGATTTTGAGAAAGATAAAAAGCTAACAGCCAATCAGAACCTATCATATTTTAGCCATTACATTCATTAACGCAAGTAGAGACTTTGCTTATCGTTGGTCAGTGTGGACGCTTTTATCGTTATGGTTATAGTTATCATTCTTGGTGTGAACAGCCCTTTATCCTCCGAAAACTCGCCCTGTCACAGTTGGTCATGTTAGGCAATGTTGTCCCTGCTGATACACGGACCTTGCCTAATTAAGTCCATTCATGTATAACAGATTATGTACAATAGTGTCTTAGTAGTCAGTTGCACAATTTATTTACTGACTGTATGATGAACAGTAGGTTGATGTGGAGTTAGATATTCAAACACATGTCACAGTTGCCAGTGCACCATGGGAATCCATCCTCCCTGCAAAAGGTGAGGGTCCAGGGGAATTAAAGATCAGTGGCTTTGCCCTTTGGATAACAAGCTTGACTGTGTTGCTCACCTCTGTGGTAAAGTTCAAGTTCTGGGTTGTTTTGACATAGAGTGTGTGTTCCTGTGGGGTAAATGCAAATTAATAGTCCTCATCACAACAAGAAAACTATTTCACTGTATAATGTGTAATTCAATACAACTTTTGTAAAATTCAGCCAATTGCTTCGCACTTTTCTGTGTGTTATACGACAAGCCTTTTTAGCTGAATTCTTCTACACTCACTGATAGTGTTCAAAGAGTCAAATGTTTTAATTTGTCAAGAACAGTTCATGTGGATTAATGCCATTTTCCCTGCAAGATGATAACAATACATAAAAAAGATAGCAGAATCAAGGTAAAAGCAAGGAGTGCTTGCTTCATTTACCATAGAAAAAAGAACCAGTCTCACATCTAATCAGGAATATGATATGTACACACATGACTATATTGAAAGCACGCAATGTCAAACACAATTGCAAATGCAATTTCATTGAAAGTGAGTCTGGTTGGCTTTTTCTTTTTCCAAAGCTGAATGACCATCCATTGTGCTGAAACAACATTGATTAATCACAGGGCTTTGCTATAATGCAGTGTCGACAGTGGGTAAACAGAACAAAAAGACATGTTCTTTCCTGTGATACTGGTATCAGCAGAGTGACAGGCCATGGGGAATTTAGAAGGATAGAAGGAGGCACTCGGTGTACTAACGATAGTGCATAAGGAGGGGCATGAAAAGACATATGTCTCACAGGAGTGGGGCCATAAATGTAGATTTTAATAGAGATAATAACACT
Organism: Alosa pseudoharengus; assembly: GCF_046254945.1. Lineage (NCBI taxonomy): Eukaryota > Metazoa > Chordata > Actinopteri > Clupeiformes > Clupeidae > Alosa > Alosa pseudoharengus. The sequence continues at coordinate 25,067,109 of NW_027468837.1, forward strand.
CATGATGGAAGGGTCATAAAATCCACATGGCTAGTGGGACTCTCAGGTGCAGAAGCAGCTGTGCTAGCTATTTCAGGTTGTCTGTTATTGGTGCATATGATAGCTGTAGGTCTACCTATAGCCTTCAAATGTAAAAGGATCCAGTGTTATTTCATATGAAAAATCCATAAATGAATTGGATGTTTAGTTTTGCTGTTTGTTTTGTTGCCTAAGGTAGAACCTAAACTAGAAATATACTTGTTGTTTACCAAACTCTTATTTTGTGGAAATGTTCCCTTTTGTACACGTGATGTATGCCGTGGTTGCTATCAATGACCAATAGGATTTGGGAGACGCAAAGACATTAAAGGTCAGTTGCACTTGTTCTATACTCTCGTTCTGTCTATGAGTGTCTCACTCATTGGTTAATAATGATTAACGGCGGATTTATCACCCTTGGACTAGGTGTGCTCTCTTAAAGGTTAAACATGGCAGTCCACCTCGCCATTGCTCACACACACAGTAATAAATTACCACCATGTGCTGTGAATACTTCGCCCATGTACGCATGAGAAAGCACTGCCATTAAGATAGCGGGGTATGTAAAGGCCAGCTGTCTATAGTAAGATGTTTCTCAGTTATTGCGAGATACAGCTACAGCATATGTTTTCCATTCTCTTTTTTCTAATTATGTTAAACAAACACATAAAAAACGGTGTTTGACAGCCTAATGCTGTAATTGTAATATTGATCGAACGGGACTTTGCTTAAGTACTTGTTCATCACTTTGTCAATGCAAGACACTTCAGCACCCTGGCCAGCGCCAACTCAGGACTGTGGAGCGATACTGGGCATAGATAGTCTACTTTAAAGCAACACCAAAGAACATTTCCCTCTGTCGCACGCACTATTTGTTTATCCAACACCTGCTTTGTAAATAACAATGTCCACAGACAAGGTAGAATATGTTGAATGCTTTTACGAAAGTACGATGTATTGCGACATCAGATGCAAGTCAAATTTGTAGTTTCTTATGTCTCATTCCACCGAACTACAGATCCGCTACCCGATCTGGCAAACTTACGTGCGGTTATAGCCGATAGAGGGCCGCGAAGCGAATGGAGAAGTGCCGTTCAGTGACAAGTGACGAGTTGATGAACCACTGAAACGATTTTGGAAACATTATTTTAAGGTACAAAAAACTCTTTGGTGTTGCTTTAAAAAGGTACTAGTGCTACTAATGATATAGGCTACTGCTCTATACTCACGCCAAAGTGTTTTCGTCGCAATTTTTTATTCTAGTAATAATACTAATGCAAACCATGATTAAAAAGCGAGTTGACTGAATTTACTTGATACTCATTTACTCGTATTACATTTCTTCGGTGACGCCCCTCACCAACTCTACCACGTGTATTTTTGGAGAGGCGCCCGAACGAGCATCTCCTCCCTTCCCCAACAGAACACCATCCTAAATCCCTACAGTTTTCAAATTATGTCCATCCGAGAGGTGAGCTGTGCCTACCTAGCTTTAGGAAACAAAGTCTCATGTCGCATAGGCTACTCATGTTTTCCCCGAAGAACATGCAAAACATTCGAACTCTTTGCTTGATTGTTTGCATGCTCTCTTACCTACTTGTTGGAGCCGCTGTGTTCGACGCCCTTGAGTCTGAGACGGAAAGTTCCCGAAAGAAAATGTTGGAGCTTAAACTGAACGAGTTGAAGAAAAAATATGGTTTCTCTGATGAGGACTACCGCGAAATTGAAAAGGTGGTTTTACAATGGGAGCCTCATCGAGGAGGAATACAATGGAAATTCGCGGGCTCTTTCTACTTTGCAATCACTGTTATCACCACGATAGGTAAGAATTCATATTTTATACCATTGCATATTACAAAGCACGATTCTGTAGTAGATCATTCAATTATTGTGTAGAACACTGTGAATGAAGTCCATTTACTGTCTAGCAGGCTCTGTTGGTTATTTCCAGAACTACAGTCTGTGTGATTTCCCTTTTATTGCCACAAGTGATTTCCATAAACAATTCTTTATATAAAACTCACTTAGTCACTTCATATGACTTTTGTGTGCATTGCCTGCAGGCTATGGGCACGCTGCCCCTGGCACTGATGCGGGTAAAGCTTTCTGCATGTTCTACGCCGTCCTGGGCATCCCGCTGACTCTGGTGATGTTCCAGAGCCTGGGGGAGCGCATGAACACCTGCACGCGCTACCTGCTCAGCCGGACCAAGCGCTGCCTGGGGCTTCGCCGCTCTGAGGTCTCCATGGGCAACATGGTGCTGATGGGCTTCCTGTCGTGCCTGAGTGTGCTGTGCGTGGGTGCCGGCGCCTTCTCCTACTTCGAGGGCTGGAGCTTCTTCCATGCCTACTACTATTGTTTCATCACGCTGACCACCATCGGCTTCGGCGACTTTGTGGCGCTGCTCAAGCGCGAGGACTTGCAGACCAACACGGTCTACGTGGCCTTCAGCTTCCTCTACATCCTGGTGGGGCTGACCGTGATCGGGGCCTTCCTCAACCTGGTGGTGCTGAGGTTCCTCACCGTCAGCTCAGAGCGGCCGCTGCAGGCAGCAGCGGTGGAGGAGGCAGGAGAGGGAGGAAGAGGAGGAGGAGGAAGAGGAGGAGGAGGAAGGCGGAGAGGGGAAGGGGGGGACATGGGAAGGGAGGGAGGTGACCTGGAGGAGGGTCGGGGTGCTCCGGCTGCGGGACACAGGAAGGAGGAGGAGACAGAACAGGCGCCTCTACCGCCAGGTGCGGTGGAGAACGGATCGTGCCGGAACAGCAGCCTGTCCTTGCCCACCGACAGGGGCAGCAGCCGCGCCAACCTCATCCCATCCCCCGAGAACCCTCGAGGGTCAACCTTGAGGAGGAAGAAGAGGAGGATGACCCCGGCGAGGCCATCACCGGCCCGTCTCCTCTCATTCTGCTCGGCCGTCTGCTGCCATCGCCATGGTCAGACCGGGGAGAGAAGCCCACTGTCCTCCCAGCATGAGCTGCATAGTGGAGGAGGAGGAGGAGGAAGAGGAGGCCATATCAATCCCGTCTTCTACAACTCCATCTCCTACAGGGTGGACGGAGCTCCCACCTCCCACGGCTCCTGGGCCTCCTCTTCCCCGAGTGGCTCCCTGTGCCCGCGGCAACACTGCACCCCCATCCACACATACGCACGCAGGAGGTCTGTCTAGCTGGACCAAACACGTGCGTTTCCTTTTCATTCCCATTCATTTTATTCATTTAGCGAACTCTTCTAGTCAAAGTGACTTACAGAACAGATGGGCATTTTCATGAGTATGTCTGCTCTCTGGGTACTGAATCCTTGTGTTTAGCCCTTTGCTCTGCGACTTGCTCCAATAACATGCTTGGCTACAGAAACTATGTTCTATATGTGGTTTATCATGTTTGAGTCATATGACATGACAGAAACACTTGCTATAGATGATGTAAGTTCTTTTTTTCTGTTTTACACACACAATTGTATAGATTTGTACAGATGTTTTGTACATTGTGAGTGTTTATTTATAGACTGCCATTGTGAAAAAAATGGCAATAAATGATTAAATTATGGGTTATGCATTGTTTAGGTCTGGACATGTCATCAAGTTCAAGATGCCTTATCTGTACTGTTTGGTCATTTGTTTTTCATCAGATCTCTATCACGAGTCAGCACCCAAATTTAGCCTGTTAATGAGGACCACAGCCATGAATAAAGCCTTCTCATCCAATTACAGGATATTTAAATTATATCTTGTTTTAAAATGAGAGGACGGGCAAGAGCAAAAGAGCTAAGAATTAAACATTTATCTGGATACTTTGATGTTCACAGACGACTTGGGAAAATGTTACAAAATGCAGCAGGGTGATGGTAGTCTGAAATATCTTCCATTCCTTGTTTTCCATATTGTTTTGTTCAATGTGCAGTTTGGGTGTTCCTGTTGGGTGTTTCAACATTGCCTTTCTGGATTTCTCACCGTTCCTCTTATACCCAGACTCACCGATGAAAGAGCGTCCCTAAAAAGTAGTGATTTCCCCAGCCACAGACTTCCATTTTGTGTCTTAAAATGAATCACTTAATATTTAATCATCTAATATATTGGCAGTTATATTATATTTATGCATGAAAGTTTCATCCTCATCAAAAGCAGTTTCCCTCCAAGCCAAAGTTAATATTTCATGGGATGCGGCAGACAAGAGTTACTCTGTGTCACTTTAAGCAAACTTCCTGTATCTTTCTGTTCGGTAGACATATACATACATTGCCCACAAATCCACAGGGAGCATAATGCATTAAGTCCCCCTGCAAACTTTGAGCAATGAGAATAGAAAGTAGTTTTGAGTCTACACCAAACTCTAACCAGTACTGCTGTGCCTCTTGCAGACCTCTAGGACTAATAGACTAGGTGCACGACAGGCTCTTCCTGTATGCTCATTTATTTCCGGTGGAGCGTTAACTGTGTTGTAACGGCATCTTTTGTTATATTCTGCTCCTTACATCTTCACACCGACACACTGCGGCCAGTAATAACAATTTTAACACATGCATAAATCCTTCTTTATCGTAACATGCTGATTCCCCATTGCAACATCCAACCAGGTCCGTGTAGACTCTAATTACATTAACAATAGCGGCAGGTTCAAACAGACCTGGTTCCACCGGAATCAAACAAGTGTACACACATAGCCTTTCGTGCATGTAGCCTATTATACTGTATTGAGTGTCTGTCTGCTCCGCTGTCACCTGAATCTGTCTCACAGGCAGAAAGAATGAGCTGAAGTCCTCTCGCCACTATGAGCTCATTGGCTTGGGTTTGTTCCCTTGGCAACATTGTCTATCTCAGCTTGTGTTTAAGTTAGGTATGTGTGCGCCTCAGCTAAAGTGGGGGCTGGAAATGTGATGACAGCTGTTCTTGTCTTGCAGCCAGCCAATGGATACACTGGGTTTGGTTAGTACGTTAGAAAATGAAGCCGCTGCTCGAAGTGGTGTTGGTGGGTGGCTATTATAGGTGGCAATCTTCCCTCTTGCCAAAGGTCAATCTCAATGCCCCAGGGCAGCGATGGGAACACTGTGCTGTAAGAGATAACTAAGGTTTTGACTCACAACAGTCATAAAATATCCAAAGGCACTTATTGCAAAGAGAAGGGGTTCCCCGGTGTCCTGGCTACATTCCCAACCTGGCTCATTCAATCTTTTCCTTATTCATTCCCCAGTGTAATTGGCTCATTTATTTATTCCCTCACTCGACACCTCAAGCTGGAGTGTGGTGAGCGTTCTGGTGCATAATGGCTGCCATGCATCACCCAGGTGGGTGCTACACATACTGTATGTGGTGGGTTCCCATTTCACTGGAAAGTGCTTTGGGTGCCTTAATAAAGCGCTATATAAATATAATGTGTTGTTGTCGTTGTTGTTGTTGTAAAAAGTGATGATTGGTTCACCTCTAGCAAAAACATTAAAATATCTGAGATGTAAGAGAAACTGACAAGTGCTAGTGGTGAAACACTAGTTGGTCATAATCAGAAGGTAATGTAAGTTAGTGATTTGATTGAGACGCTTGTCGTTAATTGTTAATTGTCAATTGTCATTTTTCTAAATACAGACTGATAATAGTATTATATGACAATGCTATATTATAGTGCATGCTAAGTGAAATGCTACAATGTAGATCATAATTTTTCCATGGGGCAGTATGTCATAGGGTGACAGTGGTACAATACACAGCAGTACAAATACCAGCTGCACAGCTGGCTCCAGATAAGATGGAGACAGATGCTGTCCTACAGATAAGAGACCGCGGGCAGTCCCCAGAAACCACTTGGACACAGGAAGTTCCATTTGGTTAATAGACCTGTCTGGATCTTTTTTGATCACTCTAACTACCTGTTATTAACATCCTCACGAAGGACTTGCTCGCAGTAAATCTTTAATTCAATTGTAATGATTGATGAAGTAATTACCTCAAGGCAATGCTGTACTCATATCTGTGGGCATGGATGGCATTTGAATCTGTGCACAAGCCACAATCACTAACACACTGACATCTCCCATTATTTAGGATGTCATCATACATTCTGCCATCTGGGGGCACCATTGGACCAGAAATGATTTATCGCAAGGCTGGCACTGATTACCCCATATTGCCCTGAGCAGCCCTCAAATGGATCTATTTGAATAATGATGCTTTCTAAAAGCAAGGAAGCCACACTCTAATTTTCTACTCCAGTGGCAGAACATTTTTGTCATGTAAAGTAATACGGACATTTAGGTTTTGCCTGCTCAACTTGCCTTGATATTTTTTTTATTTTATTTTTTTATTGGTGTTTACAACATAGAAGACAGACAAGTAAACAACAGTAATGAAGAAAACAAACAAACAAACAACAACAACCAAAATCATACACCCCAAATTATATTGATTGTTGTTATTGGTAAGTCAAGTCCTTGCTCAGACAGCCAAGCTGCCACCTTGCACCAAAAAAGCATGACATCTGGACAGTACCAAAACAAATGCATGGTGTCTTCCTCTTCTTCACCACAATATCTACACAACTTGTCTTCATTTATTCTCCAAATCTTTGTTCTTTGTTGGTAGAATCTTGGTTGGTAGAAAATTTCAACTTGAAAGGCCCATACATAGATAGATAGATAGATAGATAGATAGATAGATAGATAGATACTTTATTGATCCCCAGGGGAAATTCAAGGTCAAGGTCAAGGTCAACATATGTTGAACAGGATGATTTGTACAGATTCTTAAAGACATCCAACCAACTTGCCTTGATATTTCAGGTTCTACATTTCAGTTACATGTGAACACGCACGCACACACACACACACACACACACACACACACACACACACACACTCTCTCTCTCTCTCTCTCTTTCTCTCACAAACACAGACACCCACACACACACACATACACACACACACACTATCTATCTCTGTCTCTATCTCTCTCTCTCTCACCTACACACACACACACACAAATACACACACACAAGCACACACACACACACACAGAGAAAGAGACACACACACACACAGGGGATCCTCATTCATTTGTTTATACGATCGATCTGGGCTGCAGTTTTCCGTAAATAGTGAATAGAGGAACTCATTAAGGAATGGATTTAACTGATATTACCGCACAAACCTTTCCACTGTTTGCCCATTATTTCCCATTATTACCATAAATGCCTGCCCGCTTCCTGTGTTCTGTTTGTTTTAAATGGCCTACACACCTTTTAAAGTACATACCGTGAATGAGGCCACCTAAAATGTGAAGGATGTAGCGTGTGGCAGGAACCGCTTGTAAATGTTTATGACCTCATGGCAACAAAGCACACGGCAGGACAGCGCGCGACGCACGGCCACAGGAGGGACGAGAAGTGGAGCACACGTCTCCTAATAGCATGGCCACTACAGACTGTTGTTCCGCACATCAACGGGCTAATATGATGATGAAACACTTATACAAGCTCGCAGGATGCACTCTGCCAGAGGATAAACAGGCCCAATTAATCTTCACTTGCGCCATGTACTGTACACTGGGCCCTTTTGTAACTAATGGACCTTGTTAAATCATCTACATATCCAGGGCATTAGCATTGCAGCTGTGAGCGCTTGACTTTGCTTTGTGCCGGCAGACCACTGTGTCTTGGCCTGAGAGGTCTGCATGGAGGCGGTCTGCCCTTCATGGTTGGGCGCCCAGTGCAAACGTCGGGGCCGCGAAACCTCATCTCTTTTCCGTGAAGACTTCATTTATTTGCCAGTGCAGTAGTTAACGGGTAGTGTTATTCAAAGCGAATTGACCAGCGATGGGAAGCCCTCACGTCTGCTCTGGCAACCTGGGCTCTGAGACTTCTCACCTGAAGTGCTCTCATCACTTACTGGCAGAGGTACAGATTGTTTTCTTTTCCACACCTGTATCTGTCCTCGGCTTTAAGTTGTGGGAGGCTTCATCATCAGTGTAACAGTGCTCCTGATACAGGCTGTTTGATTTGGGAAAGTGTGTGGTCTTTTTCTACCACTTTTGTTCTTTAGCTTTTAGAGTGAACCTACCTGAACAGGGGAAGAGACAGGAAGAATAATGCATCTCTCTCTCTCTCTCCCTCTCTCTTCTCTCTCTCTCTCTTTCTGTCCACCTGTGTGTGTGTGTGTGTGTGTGTGTGTGTGTGTATGTTTGTGTCTGTGAAAGAGAGGGAAAGGGATGGAACAAAGCCCCCAGGATATCACACCTAAAGAAAGAAGAGAGAGACATGTTCTTTTCACATGATGTCAATGATTCCCAACAGGATAACCATGTCTCTTTCTCTGTGTGTATGTGTGAGTGTGAGTGTGGTGGGTGGGGGGGGGGGGGGTGTAGAGAGAATTGAGTGTTGACTCCTCCACCTGCTTGCTCAGCGTTATGGCTGTGGGGGGCAGTGGCACTCCTTAGAAAGAAAACACACTCACAAAGCGCGCATTCACACACAGAACACACACTCACAAAGCGCGCATTCACACACAGAACAAGCCATACAATTGTTTCTCCGCTCTCCCAGTTATGACCGGCAGTTTGATTTTTTTTATCTTCTCACAAATGGCTCCGGCAGTGACCCTTCCTCATACTCTAGTCCAGCTTCTCATTATTCCTGAAACTCCATTTCATGGAGCCATTTTCTGCTTGCGTCACACTGCCAAAGGACCCTTGTCCATAGCGTTTACAGTTTTATGTTACCCTGTGGGTTTATGTGCCATGCCAACAAAGAGAGGGTGGTGTTAATAATTGATGACATTGCCTGATTTCTCCATTTGTGCTGTACGGAACCTCAGCCCCCCCCCCCCCCCACACACACACACACATGTTAAGCTCTTCAAAGCTGTGCCTGTTTTAAAGGGGTATTTTCACAGTGCCCGTGGCCTATGCTGGAATTAATGACACTGAAAGGAGAGGAAATGTTGGTTCAAGTAAAGTGCATGGCGACAGTTTTCAGAGGGGGAAACTTTGCAGGACGTTAATATTGAATAAGGCCTGGCGCTGCATTACAGCAAGCATGTGAAGCAAACACAAAGAGATGCCTTTGTTCCTCTCTTCCACTCACTCTTTGTGTGTGATGTCCTGTTCAAAAAGGGCCCCGACTCTCTCTGTGTCTTTCCACTCTGAAGACATCATGCTGGAGTACTCAAATCCAACAATCCGGAAATGAGTTGCTCTCCCTGATAATGAATGTTTAAAAGGTTTTGTTACAAATGCCATAAGACAGCAAGAGGTTTTTCCCTTGAAGTTACTGGGTTTGTTCTTGCTCACGTTTTTGGAGAAAGTAAATTCTATAGGACTGCTGATTTGTGAGCACTACCATGCATGGTAGCAGTCATCTCGTCTCTGTTGGCAAAGCACACACACACACACAAACTCAACTTGATGGTACAGATTCAACAAAGCACATTCCCCTTTGATTGACTGAGCAATACCACATTTAGCTTACTCGCCAATAAATAGTCTTCACTGTGTAAAGGCAAAAAATGGCCTATTAGAAATCAGAAAATGCAAATGTGTACAGCAGTTTCTGCTGTTGGGTGATGAGCGAAGGTGAGACCAGCGAGGCTGACATGGAACTGCAGAGGTGGCAAGATATTTACACAAACAAAATACACGACTGTCTTAATAGCTCATTAGTGCCAGTGCTTATGAGATGTCTTGCTCTGTCTGTTGCTTGGTGCCATAACTTTCATATGTGTCATTGATTAGTGCCTCAATGGAAGTAACAAACAAACTTTATATTTTAATGAAGGGAGAATAATTGCCTGAAACAATCAGGGCCGTTTAATCTGGAGTTAAGATTAAGCATTATGTGGATGACTTCTATTGTCTCCTGAATTACTTCTGATTAAAACAAACAACAACAACAAAGACAAACCATAGTCTGCAACAAATTATGGTAAAATAGGTGCACAAACATTTATTATTTTTATTCATTATTATTAATAACTATTAGCTGAGTATCTTCAGTGTAAATGAGCCATGTAGTAAAACAGCCATGTAGTAAAATGTGGAGTGAAATGATTGAATGAGTAGGCTATACCAACCCACACCATGGATGCGCATATATGCAAATGTGTTCTCACTGCACACTTATTATTAATGCACACAGTAAACATGCATGTGTAATAAAAATAATAAAAAAGGAGATGAACTGCCCAGATTTATGAGGACGATCTATTCTCATTCATCACTCCTGCACTGCTGTTGCCGGGGCACACTGGGGAGTGTCCACCAAGCCCTCCTGTGATTGTTTGCCTTGCCTGGTATAGTAGCCACCATTCTCCTGTCCCTGCGGTACTACTGTCATCTCAAGTGTGTGTGATACTCTGAGGTCCTCCAAGATGGATGCTGCAGTTGGACTCATGCTCTTGAGATCAGCTGTCAGCCTTCAACCTTGATAAAGTACATGGAGATGGACGATAATGTGACCTACACAAGGCTTTGGGGGTATTTGATTGGACAGTACCATGTCACATGTGACGCTTTTGCATCATATCCACACCCTGAAACACCCTGATGGCCTGTTGATTAATCTTTATAACTACTATATGACACACCTCAGTGCTCCACTGATACTTCTAGTTGTTCAACGGAGGCATGCTCTTGTAAGTAGTTTTAGATGTACAGTATTGTTGGTTGAGCACTGTTTCCTGCAGTACAATAGCAGATATCTTGTCAGTGCCTCTGCACAGTTGAAATGTATTGTTTTTTTTCTTCAACATGAAATCAATGATTTCTTTGTTATGAAGCTGCTCAATAAGCAGGGTTACTGTATGTCAAATTAGACAGTCCTCATAAAAGACAGTCTTACTTGTTTCCCTGTGTCTCACAGGGAAAGAAATTAGCTTTGCTCAACATTTCATAAAAATGAGAGAGGAGTAATACGGCCTGTTAGCATGCCACATTACCACAACCAAAGGCATTTTGGCAACAATATGCTGCGGCTTTTTATTGCTTTCCTTCTATTAACATTATTGAAATGTCCTTAATTTTACATCCAACAAACAAAATGTTGGAATACACTCAACACTTGAATGCAAAACAACTACTGAGAAAAATGTGATATTCTTCTGGAAATCACAGACTCTCAACCAAGCAGGAACTGGGGTGGACAACTAAGATTGAATGGACATTGTCCCTTTTGTACGTCAAAAGGCCAGCTGCCGTATTACATGAATGAGTGTTTCCTTCCCAATTGTGTTCTCAGGAATTTGTTCAGGTCCACCATATCTTCTCTCATGTCAGTGTCAGAAAAGTCCAGAGGTGGGATTCATCATAGTGGGGAAATATGGTGATAGCCAATGACTATACACTGGTCACTATTTTGGATCAGTGCAGGAATAAGAGCAGGTAGGCAGGTGGTTTCCAGGATACTGCATTTACCGGACCAGATTTGATACAGGAAATGTACATGTTTTGTTCACCAGCGTCATTCTCAGCGTCATGCCTTCTCTCTTATGTGTGTTCCGTCTCTCTTTCATCACTTCTCCTCATATTCAGTCATCACATTATTGTACAAATTATTGCCTTATGATATATTACAGACCGCTCACTGTTTGTACCTTGTTCCTTTTCATCGATTAACATAAATTGTCGTTGGTCTTTATAAATTGTTCAGTTGGATCTTTGATTCATTTTTCTTCAATTTTATTGAATTACCCCGAGATGCTACCTCTCTTGGACCATATTCTAAATTGAAAGCAGATAGTAATGGAGTCAGATTTATTAACATTCAGGAACTGGCACAGTAATGCATCACATACACTCCCATGTTGCAAAAGACATCCTTCAAGCCTTCCAGTAGAATATTATTTGATGTGTTTGTTGCTGTTTGTAGCACTCTGTCAGTCTTATTTTCCACTGGATGTATGTGAGTGATTAGGAGTTTCAGCCTGGGTTTGTTCACACAGCATTCAATTTCCCTGCAGATTTGGCAGAACGACTGGGAATTCTAAAAACAGAAACACAAACACAAACAGACAGAAATGTTGTTTCTCTCACCCACTGACTGCCTTCACAGGAGCCGGAACACATTGCACCATGACCTTTGACCCATGTTGCGGATGACGAGGCAGAGTGCTACAGTATGTGCTTGAAGGCTTGGCTACCAGTGGCACTGAGGGCAAGTATGTCTAATTGTGTGTGTGTGTGTGTGTGTGTGTGTGTGTGTATGTCTGTGTGTGCGTGTGTGTGTGTGTGTGTGTGTGTGTGTGTGTGTGTGTGTGTGTGTGTGTGTGTGTGTGTGTGTGTGTGTGTGTGTGTGTGTGTGTGTGTGTAGACAGAAAGGGAGAAGTGTAGGGGGGAGTGAGTGAGAGGAGGCAGCCTAAAATGAGCCGAGTTGAACCAAACCATGCTTTCGGCCTTGTGTGTGTGTGTGTGTGTGTGTGTGTGTGTGTGTGTGTGTGTGTGTGTGTGTGCATGAGCAAGGTCATCTGTAATTAACAGTGATGGGAGAGTGTGGGGGCTTCTCTTGTGAAGAGGAGTCGTGACTGGCGCTGCAGAGGTCTGCAAGAGCCATGTGCTCAATTAGTGTTTAGAACATGGAGCGAAAAGTTTAGCATTCATGCATATTGCCCAAAATGGCCCTGATGAGGTGGGTGGTGAGAGTCATCAGAGGAATAGGTCACTCAGAGCCAGAGATACTGGTCAAAGGTGGGCAATGATTGTACTGTCATTAGATATAATTTCACATAGGGTTGCTTTGGTGCTGTGGAGGTCTCTGTTTAGTATAAACAGAAAATGTTGGTATTTTCATTGGATCTTTTAACTGTGAGCAATGTATTAGGTTTGCAGTGAACCAACATTATTTATTTATTTATTGATAGATTGATTGATTGATGTATTGTACTAACAAATGGATGCAACCCTTTAGCTCACTGCTGTGCTCTTCCAACATCAAAGGAAGCTAAATAAAATGTTTCTTCAGATTTGCATCACATGATCATACAGCTCTCATGTACACATGTTATATTAAAGTGAGCACGGTTGACATAGAATATCAGTTATCGACATTTGATGAGAACATTAATATCCCAGGCTCTGCAAATAACCTGGGATCTAAACCAGGAAAATATTATCAAGGTCAGTATGACATCACATCTGAACATTTCTTGTGAACCAAGAGAGCATGTTCCTAGTAAACATCCAATATACTGTGTATTGGTCTATCTAACCAGCGTCAAGGTGTCTACACTCTTGGGTGGCCAGACTAAAAACATGCCATCACTACTGATCAATAGCGTCCCGGTGCCAGGAAATCCTGAGGATCGTGCTGACTTAACCTATAACTCAATTTGTATGGTCTGGCTAATTTCATTAAACTGTTGAGCCTCTGGCTCAGGATGCTTTCTCACACAAGTGTCATTATAGTACATTCGTAGGAGTAAGACTGGAATCATTACGCATTCTGTCCTACTTGATATCACGCCTGTTATGAAAAGTAAATATGCCTACTTGTAACCCATGCAGAATATCTCTCATGAGAAGAAATAGTATTCCACAAATAATCATAATTCGGAAAATTCCCTAATCCTCTAAACCAGTGGTTCTCAAATGGGGGTACGTGAAGGCACTCCAGGGGGTACGTGAGATTTAAAAAAATACATATAATTTGCAAAATATACAATCATTTGCAATAAATTTAGTCATGGATTATTAACATTTAAAATGTTCAAAATAGTTTTTTCCAAATGTTTAAATTTTGTATGTGTTTATCAGTTCCAAAGTTTAATAAATTAGACACTGATGGCACCGTGCTCTGTTTTAAGTCTTTTTTCTCAACTTCTCAGCTGGTTAGGGGGTACTTGGCTGAAAAAATATTTCACAGGGAGTACATCACTGAATATAAATTTATTATGGGTGCTCAGTCATCACTTCTGTCATCGATACCTACAGTAGGTTCTCCTGACATGACCTCAACCCCTGACACAAGCGTCTGACCTGCACCTTTGCCCACAACACTGGGTGTGCTGCACCCTCTAGTGGTGTAATGTTGTACTCAAGTCCCTTGAGTATACATGGCTGTTCTTGGTGGAATTACAGTTGACCATGTTTGCGGGTTGTAGCCAATGTAGTTTGCTGCAAACTTCTCTTGTCTGTATAGAATACAAACAATGGGAAGTTTTTGGCAAACTCTATAGACCTATTCCATTTACAACTGTGTTTTCAACCACTGGGCTGCGCAGTGCCTCCCAGTGGGCCAGGAAATGTTTTCAAATTGAAGCAATTCTTTTGCAATTTTTTTTTTTTTTTTAATGAAAATTAGATGTTTTAGAGTATAGTTATGGTTATGGTCATGGAATTTAGAAGACGCTTTTGTCTGACTTGCAGAATATGTACATTACAATAGTTAAAATGAACAGTGAACAGTTTTAAGTTGTTAAGCCTGCATTAAGCAAATTAGTAATAATAACAACAAATTAGTATGATTATTATTGTATTATCTCTTCATATGTAGGCATTTTGTATTTTATTATTATTTTATTATTGTTATTTTATTATTTGGAATTTGGACGAATGTCTGAGAAACTCCATCGCTACCTTTTTCTAGCCGGTGCCTGGCATGTATGTGTATTTGAATGCAGTAAAGCAATTCGTTACACTCGTTATACTTCCTGACACTGAGGCCGTCGGCCCGCCGGCCCACAGTTGCAAGGATGGTTTTTCCGCTCACAGGCGCTAGGGGGAAGCGAGACGGCCACCATTCAACTCGAAAAAAGTCATATAACCATTCCAATGACTCTGAAGCTGTTAAATGAAGGTAAATTAAGCTAAAAAAAACGTGCATATTAAGCTAAAAAACCTGCATAGTGTGCCTTTAAAACATTACAACTAGCATTCTAGAACTCTGCCGACATCACCATTTGGAATCCTCTGAACATTCTAAGTAGCGCAAAGTAGAACACTTAGGTAGAACACCGAATCAGTTTGACCTGGCTGCACCAGAGAGCTTTCTGCTGGAAATTTCTTATTCATCAATCATCTGTTTTCATAATTGTTTGATATTGTTATTCTAGTGTTTCCTCATCTATTACTACAAAAAGACTTTATACCAAATAGAGGCCTATTTGAAGATGGAGGTGAGAGGAGAGTTGAGAGGAGAACGTGGCTGCTTCATGGAAGCCATGAGAGCCATCTTCAACACCATCCGAGACCGGCTCAGACCAAGAAGAGCGCGACAGAAGACCAAGAATTATAGGATCTGTCGCAACTCCGCCATGGCCAAGATTGAGTTGGAGAAACAGAGAAACCTGAAGAAACTGTCATCTGGGCTGAACACCACCAAGAGAAACCACTCAGCTAACATTACAACTGCTAACATGGACACTGCTGAGAGAAGGGTGCATGATGGAGCTCCAGTAGAACTCAAGGAAAGACATAAGTCTTCTTTACAGGCTTTTCAAGTAAGGCGCAAGCCCCACTGGGTGCTCCAGAAAGGCTGGGGACAAAACAACATGGATGACCTAAACATGGATTACAGGCCGGAGAGGATCTTCTGCCTACTGAACCAGCCAGTGAGAAAGTGAATATGGCAGATACTCTGGCTGAGGAGGATCTTCAGCCTTCTGGCTCCAGCTACAATATACCAGCTGAATGGGCCATTGACCACCTGGAGGAGCAGAGGTCATCAGTGAACAAGGAGGAACCAGTAAGCGAGAAGGCAAACATGGAGACTGAGGCCGTAGAGGATGTGCAGCCTGGTGAACCAGCAAGTAGGAATGGCATAGACTCCACACTGCTAACTTGCCCACAGTTGACCTTTTATGGGAAAAGTATAGATAGCCAATAAACTGCTTAGTCAAGTCATGTTCACACAGTTAGCTTTTTAAAAAAAAATTGTAACAGGCTGGGTTGTGGCCTAAGGCCAGATGTGGTGGGAAATGACCGAGCAACATGGTCCTGTGCTTTGCAACAACATGCCCATAATACTGTAAGTGAAACGTTATTTTCAGTGGAGTACAACTATATTTTCAATGGAGATCTTCAGTGAAGTTATCTTGTAGTGTAAAACTAGGCTCTACCCATGTACAGGAAACCAGACATTTGGTCATCTGCCATCGTTATTAAACATATTGAGAAAATATGTTGAATGTTGCTGCATGTTTGACTCAAGTGTTGTTGTTGTTGTTGTTACAGCTGGCTTTGGCTTCAGATACCATTTCCCCGCTGAATGGGGCCTTGACCACCTTGCTTAACCTAGCAAATGACCTCCAATTATAATAAGCCTAAGGTAATCTTTGTCAAATGTCATCATCATTGGGTGACCAACCATAGCATTCAATTGGCACTGTACCAAGAATACAATACAATATAAAAACATTTTAAATCAGTATCGTAATGCTCCAGGGTGGCTGAGTTTTGTGAACTTGGACAGGTGAGTAGAGCATTGAGAGCAGGACAGACCTTACATCCTTGTGACAGTCAAGAAACATCTACTGTCAAGCAACATCTACTCAACTGCTCAGATGCCCTTCAGCTGACCAATATTACAACATTATTACATTATTATCAGTACCATTGATATGATGTATTACATTGATATCTGATTAAGATTCTACATCAAATAAATATGTTTACATACAGATTAACCTGTCTTCAAGCGTGTGTGTGTGTGTGTGTGTGTGTGTGTGTGTGTGTTACTTTCTGCCGATTTAATTTGGTTCTAAGTGCTGCTTGCTAAATTCAGGCAATAATAAAGACGAAAAACCTACATAACTAGATGTACCGCATAGCGGTACGAAATATGACCGCCGCTCAGTCCTGTACATCCATTCCGCAAAAATAAATCACATTAATCTATTTGTCTCCATCTTCTACTCCATCCCCCACTCTTGAAACTTTTGTGTATGCTTGTTTGGCATGTGTGTTTGCGGGCTGCACAGAAAGTAGCCTACTGGCGCTGCAAAGGTGAATAGATTTGTAGCACTTGCCAAAAAATTTGTAGCATTGTTATAAAACCTTTAAAATCTCTAAACAATCACAAGTAGGGCAGTTCATCACAGTCCATCCATTGCAACTGGACTGATGAAAGGTACACCTGTAGGCTACATTGTATTTGGGAAAAGCAGAAGGTAGCATCATAATGTATTTATTTGTTTATTTATTTATTTATTATTAAACAAAACAATCCCTGTCAGATCCATGCAGTTTTCAACAGCTATCAAGAGGAGAGGTCATGTCATGGATTTTTGTGAATGAAGAGTTTACTCATCTAGTTAATATGATATTCAACTTTATTGTCAATACACAAATTAAATACCTGTAGTCTAAAACAAAATGCAGTTTTACCCAGTGGTGCAAATAACTGACATGTCCAAAAGGGCCTTCATGAAATGCGTCGCTAGACTGTTCATACACATTTTAACGGGCCAAGTTGAAGAGCTACTGTCCGTTATTGTTCGTGCAAATATATGCTGATTCATGTTCCCTTGCATTTTGCAACTGTGAGGTCCATGGTTTATCTGGGTTTCGCCAGACCAAGCTCAATCTTTTAAGAAATCGAAAAAGAAATCACCGGCAGATCAGGCTGGGTTCACCCAGCCTAGTCCATGGTAGGCGCCCGATAGCAATATTGTTTAATTTTGCTATTGAGATATCCACGCACTGGCGCCCCCTCTGCGACGTTCGCCCCTCAGTTTCAAAGCTATTCTAAATGCAAAAATGCACAGAGGGAGTTATGACAAAACCGTGACTGTTAACAAACTATAAGCTATATAAGGTAGGCACTATGCTAGGCCTATTACACAACATACATTGTCACTAGGCTATGCTGGCGACCCAAATAAAATCTCCTTTGGGAACCAAGCGGACTTAAGCTGCCACCTCTTGGCGAAAAGTTAATAGTTAATACATTTCACGCAGCTGCGTGAATCACGGAAAGCGCGAATGAAGTGGACACTTCTAAATGGGACCACTGTACAGTAGCTGAAGGTCTGTGGCTAAAGCAGCCATAATGAAAGTGTTATCATTGTTTGAATACTTCACACATACATGCTTTTTAATCGCATAGACTACAACTACCAAGCTGGAATCAAAGCACATCGACTCCCCTCTCACACCCTAAACACGCACTTCGAACAAACAAAAATATCAGTTCAAACATATCAGTTTTACTTGCTCTATGCTTTTCTGGGTTAATGAAGCATGGCATACTTCCTGGATCCATGTTATCTGTCTTGCTGGTACCTGTAGTTAAAAATAAGACTGGTAAATGAACTAGTATAGATAACTATAGACCTATTGCACTTGCAAGTATACTATCCAAGGTATTAGAGGGGATCCTTATGGATAGGCTTGCAGAATACATAGCGTCAACAGATAATCAGTTTGGCTTTAAGAACTGATCTGTGTATTTATGCACTTAAAGAAATTGTCCATAGGTACAGATCACGCAGTAGTACAGTCTTCATGTGCTTCCTGGATGCGTCAAAGGCTTTTGATCGTATAAATCATGGAAAACTGTTTGGTAAACTGCATGAGCGTGGTGTCCCTTCTTACCTAATCAGGATACTGCAGTTCTGGTACTCTCACCAAACTATGCAAGTCAGGTGGGGGAGGAGTTTGTCAACACCCTTCCATGTCTCCAATGGAGTGCAGCAGGGTGGAATTCTGTCTCCACTGCTATTCAATCTATACATGGATAATTTATCTATGGAACTGAAGGGATGTAGAACTGGCTGCTTGGTGGGGGATAGTCTCATTAATCATATGCTTTATGCTGATGATTTGGTGGTACTGTCTCCTTCCAGTGCTGGCCTGCAGCAACTTCTTAGAATATGCTCTCAATATGGAGTAATGTTTGATATAAAATTTAACTCAATGAAGAGTGTGATACTGATCGCCAGAACCAAGGAGGACATGAAGTGTGTCTATCCTTCTTTCTCATTGGCAGGTGAACCGCTAGAGGTTGTAAAGAAAGTTAAATATCTGGGACATGTGATAAGAGATGACCTCTGTGATGATGATGATGTGCAGCGTCAGTGTGGAAAACTGGGCAGGCAAACATGCTGGCACGCAAATTCCACATGTGCACTCCTGATGTTAAAATCTCACTCTTCAAAACCTATTGCACTCCACTGTATACTGCCCTCCTGTGGTGTAATTTTAGTGAGTCAAAAATGAAAAAACTTCAAGTGGCTTATAATGATGCACTGAGAATTGTGCTTAAAATCCCTAGGTGGAGTAGTGCCAGTGAAATGTTTGTGTCTAACAATTTGCACACTTTTAACGCTGTTTTAATAAATTTTATGTATAGATTCATGTGCAGACTGAAAGGGTCTAAGAATATGATTATTGTGTCAGGAAAATTCAAATTCAGGAAGTAGATGACAGGAAAAAAAATAAAAAAAAGAATAAAAAAAACTTTGACAATCCCTATATCCCTAAACTTTACCACAAACATCCAGCAACAAGGATATGTTTGCCGCAAAATTGTGAACTGAAAAGTTTGCAGCAAACATCCAGCACAATTCTAGCCTGGAAAATCCAGACCCTGGAAATCTAGAAAGATTAAGGGTCTATCCTAATGTAATGGCCCAACTCCAGCACCAAACATGCATTTTGGATAACACTATGACCAATGTTTAGTGACTGATTCGTTGCAGCGCTGTCGTCATCTGTTTGGCCCGCCTATATCAGATACACAGATGTGATTTGGTGCCCCACGATACAAGGGACATAAGTAATGAGCATCATTACTCATTGCCAGAGTGACTCGCTGAGCAAATTCAAATTGTGCTCCCACGAGAACTCTGGATTTCCAGGGTAGCTATATGCTTAGTTAGGTTGAAACTCTGAAGACCAGCCCCAGTCGCGGCGCAACTGACCCGGGTTCGATTCCCGTCCCGTGGTCCTTTCAGGATCCCACCCTGACTCTCTCTCCCACTCACTTCCTGTTAACTAGTGGACATTTCTGCCTCTCACTAGTTAACTAGTGAAGCCAAAAATGTGTTCACTAGTGAGCATTTTGGCTCCCACTAGTTAACTAGTGTGCATATTCAGTGTATGGCAAGCCGATTGAGCATCAGAATAAATGCTCAATCGGATTGCCATACAATACTGTGTGTATATAATTGAAGATGGTTTGGTTTGTTTTGAACATGAGATTGTACAGAAAAAAAAACAAGAATAATAGTTTCTGGCCCTAGCCTTTTTTTCCAGTGAAAAACATTTGAATGAAAACCAATACCCCTGTGCAATTATTCTTCATAAGAGGTTTGCCTCAAACTGACACCAATACACACAGAGACACAGAAATACACAGAATCACACGAACACACACACACACACACACACACACACACACACACACACACACACACACACACACGTGTTACACACTCTTACTCAGTCACTTACACACACATGCAACAATATCGTTAACCTCTGTAGGGTTGGGTCCCCTGCACAATGTTATTCATAACATTGTAAACACCTTCAAATCTGCACAGATATAAAGTATAGCGCTACCTGACAGTGTATAAGACTGGAGATTGAGGACAGATTTAGGCAAATACTCTCTGCTCAGAGAGCCATGGAACTAGGACTGGAAGAAAGTATGGTATCAGATTTGTTGGGAATGGAGATATAATGAATCTTTACATGCATCTTTATTTTTCTAATGATTTTAAATGCCTAAATAATGTCTCAGGTCAATTTCACCTGAACAGGTCTGAAAGGGGGCCAATTGTGAACATATACAGTGCGTACATGTGTTAAACGTAACCAGGAGGGCCCAGAATTATTGTCTGTCATAGGGCCCAAATTATCTAGCAGCGCCCCTACACGTAACCAACGAGTAAAATTACAATATCAAGAAATGTGAAAGTTGTTTTCCTGCCAACTCACTGACAATGAGTCACACACGTTCTCCTGAGGCGACCTCCGAATCACCCTCATGATTTCATAATTACGTGCATGTAGGAATTCCAAATTGAGAGTAATTTTAGTAAGTGATGTGCTATGTTATTTAAACTGGCCTTTCTGGCAGAACTTGAATGAAAAAAGATAAAGTCCCGTCGAAAATAGATAAAATTAATCATTCCACTGGCGTTCAGTCTGCGAGATAACAAAAGCAAGGCTTCTTCTTTATTTTTAGAAAATATGAAGAAAAAAAACTGAAAGGGCAAAGAAAAGCTGCAACACACAAAGAAGCTGTGTTCTCTTGTAGATATGAAAGGAGAATTATTCATAGTTTCAGTCCGAAGAAAACTTGTAAAAGAGTGACACTGCAACGATTTGTCGGCACAGTTAATCTTCTTAAACGAGGGAGCAGTCGGATCTTTGGCGAGGACTGCACTCTAAATAATTCACCACACTGAGATGTTTCATTCCATTTACTGTATCTAACTCTCACTTGAGTTGACAACTGCCAAACGCCCAATTTCTGCTGTTTGTAGCTGGCTGTGTTTTCAGAAGCTATGCATTGATTTCGCCCTCAAACAGCGAGTGATTAGCAGGAACACTTCAGCGTACACTTACACACCCACAAACACATATACACACGCGTGTGCGCTCCCACATGTACTAACACACACACACACACACACACTTGTGCACACATGCATACATCAAAGATAATTACTTAAAAATGAAGTGGCGAGACAATTTAAATACCTGTTCTTCCTCTCTCAGTTTAGCTAGTGCTCAGTTGTTACCCAGATACATGAGCTACAAGAACAAAACAAAACTTTTGTCATGTTGTCTGATCTATCCCTCTCTTTTCTCTCTCTCTCTCTCTCTCTCTCTCTCCAATACTCTCATCCACTCTAAACATATAAAACCACACAGGATATTTTCAGTTTTATTATGAATGTTATTAGTTTTTCATCATTTAATGGAACTCTGAAAAGGGAACATTGCCTTGAATTTTATATACTGCTCGCCAATTACCCTTTATGGTGTTCCCACAAAAGAGAGGGCTATTAAGTGGTTACCCAGCCATCAAAATATACCTCCGTTTGAACATTAAGTAGCCCAAAAGAACAAATCATTACTAGATGTATTCATGTTTATTTTCATTTCATTTCCAAGGGTGCCTCGATTGAAAGGATGGCACTCTTCCTCCAGAGAAGCAATAAGATACTGAAGATGAAGCCTCAGGTGTGCTTTAATGCTGTCAGTCTACATCTCCATTGGGGTTCACAGGGAAATACAACCAGCAGAGCAAGCCAGAATCCAGCTGTCACCAATAGAGATGATGAAAAACATGAAACACACACACACACCTACCTGCACGCCTACACACACACACACACACACACACACAAACACTTGGGTTTGATTTGTTTCCCACGTGGCTCACAGACAGTGTGTGACCTAATGGCACTTTTAGATAAAAGAGTCTGACAAGTACACAACATGTACAGTAAATGGTGAAGGCTGCTGGTGTATGGATGGACAGAAAGAACCTGGGAGAGAAGGACTCTCTCAGCCATTTATTTTCATTAGCATCGGCGTTTGTAATGCCAGTTCAGACAGGATAACTTCCAGGGATGCAGTAAGAGCATTTATGAATGTGCTGTTGTGACAGTCCGGTGAGGTTTGGTCTCGGCACGTCTGATCTGCTTTAAGAAGACGCTGATGCTCTGGCAGATGCAATAATGTGACAAAGAGACAAGCTGTTGCAGCACTAAGTAGACAGGGAATAGGCAGAGACCCCACCACCACCGGGTGCTTAAAGCTGATCTACACCTTCAGCGAGAGTGTCATTTCAGATTATAATATAATGCAATTACATAACGACTTTGCAGAAGTGGTAGAGGGGTGTGTGAGTGTGTGTGTGTGTGTGTGTGTGTGTGGGGGGGGTGATGGTGGGAGGAGGGCACTTGGTTACCATGGATATTTTTATTTTACACGTCAGTAAAACTTTAAGTGCTTGGCAAAAGTTATGTCAAAGTGCGACAGTTATGCAATCTCTAATTGCTGCAATTGTGTACCTATTATGCCTACATTATATATCAGGCATAGTGTGCACGTCTATGCAGAAATGCCAACATTTTTTAGACACTTTGACCTGCTGTATATATTTTTTATTTATCTCATTTTTATATATTTATCTCTATTTTTACTCATCTATCATCTTTCCTCTGACCTTTCATCTATCATCTTTGTATCAAGCAGTGTTAACTGGGCGTCAGGAGATCTTAACCTAAAGGTGACATTGTGGGAGTCCCACAGGGAAGCAGTGGCATGCTGAATCTGCTTAAGGGGAGCGTCACACAATCACTCACTTCAAACGGATGCTGTGCAATTCACGTGGCCGCGCCACGAAAGGCAATATCCATCAGCAGCCAGCCAAGCGTTATCAGCAAACACAATTTAGACATCGCAAGCCTTATTGTTTTGCTCTACCATTCTCTTCATCCTCCATCTCACTGCTTGAACGAGAAGGATGAGGGTGTTTTTTTTGATGAACAAGATACTTGTGACAATGCATTATGAACTCGCTCTATTGCTCTCTTTCTCACTCTCTCTCTGTCTCTCTTGCTCTGTCAGTTTTGCCATCAAACACTGCATAATCTTTGGGTGTTTCAGACAAAAATTAAATCATGTTCTTTGTTTTGATCAATCTTGCTATGTTTTATCATTAGCTGAATGTTTCTGTCGTCAGAGACATTTAGATTTAGGGTGAAGATTTATTGGTGTGTGTGTGTGTGTGGTGTGGTGTGTGTGTGTGTGTGTGTGTGTGTGTGTGTACGTGTGTGTGTATGTACGTGTGTGTGTGTGCGCGCGTATATGTGTGTGTGCGTGCGTGTGTGTGCGTGCGTGTGTGTGTGTGTTTGTATCAGGGGGTGAATTATATTTGTTTAAAGTGGTTCTGGGAGACCATGTGTGCCTTGGTTTGATTTGAAATCGGGAAAAGACATATTTTCCCCCCAAATATGTCATAGGAGTCCTTTTATCTTACCAAAGGGTCTAAAGTAAACAGAGAGCATGATAGTCAAGACATTTCAAGCCAGAAACCAAATCTCCAAAGCTGCAGTAGAGAGCTGAAGCTTCTCTAATCACACACTGTGTCTAGCTGTGCTAGCTGTGCTAACACCCCAGAAATCAGACTCTAAAGCATTCTCCGTCTCAAAATTATTAAGGGTATTGACTTCATTAAACCATCACTAAGAGAGAGGAAAAATCATGGCACTATAGCCATGACCATGATTTTGTTTCATGTGTGCAGTCTGCGCGGTCTTCTTTTCAACAATGCCTTCTAATGAACCAACGAGCTGTTAAATGTGCGACCCGCGCCTGTGGTTACCTCTGGTTTCATTGCGCCCTTAATACTCTGATTGATACGACGTTTGATGTCAAATTACCACAACAGAGTGAATGTATGGCCACTGTTCAGAGGGCCAACTGTAGGGAACCGTATGTAATCTTCAATAGCACTTTTGAACTGGCCCCTCAAGGGGACAGAGAGAGAGAGAGAGAGTGAGAGAGATAGAGAGATAGAGAGAGAGAGAGAGAAAGAGAAAGAGAGAGGAAGGAGATTGTATATTTCTTTTAGCTATTCCTCTGCCTCTCCTGGGGCATGTCCCGTACTGTAATTTGCTCTTTTTTTTTTTTTGCATGACGGGTGGGTGGGATGGGGGTTGGGAATGCTGTTTGAACAAATGAGCGGCTGTGGCAAGGAGGAGGGACCACCTCTCTGATGGACGGCTGTGATTAAAGTGGCCGTCTCCCACGTCTCAGATCTCACCAAGGCCATCGGGGGGAATAGATTTACTCTGCGCGAATGAAAGCCGGGGCCACCGGACAACAACAGCATCAACAACAATAACAGCATCAGCAGCAGCAGCTGCAGTGAAAAATACACTCTCACTTGGAAGTCTGTGTAGATACCGAAAGCCAGAGATGTCCCAAAGGTCTCCAGCTGTGTATGTGTGATCTACGTTCTCCAGAGTCAGAGACAAACAGTACATCAACAGTGAATATGGTGGACAGACTCAGTGGCTGCTGAGTGCGTTGAATGTATACTAATGTTACCATTAGCCAGAAAGGTGCTGTAGGCTACTCGTCAATTTAGTCGTCCAGACGTACAAGTCAAGTCTGTTCTGCACGAGAGTGTCACTCTCTGAAAAACAAATTACCGGTAAGCTCTTCAACCCATCAGCTTCAACAGGTTTGTCTGGGAATACCTTGCAAGCTAATCAAAACTAATCCTCAAACTGACAGCTCTTGCCTGCATGAGACTGGAGTCGTCAACATGGATGTTTCCGTTGTCTGTACCGCCTTGGGCATGTATTTCTCTCACTCGTGATCACCTGCTCCTTGCTGGGTTTTTATCTGTGGAATATTGAAAATGTTAATTGTCAGCCCTCTGTGTGTCTTCATGGGGGGGGCAGTTTTCTGGCCTGTTAAAATGTGATTTGTTTTCTCAGCATTGGGAATCAACTTCAAGATGTCGTGTGTGTGTGTGTGTGGAGGGGGGGAGGGTAGGGTGTGGGGATTGTTGTGTCCATACAGGCATTGACCATGGTAGCGCACACACACACACACACACACACACACACAAACACACACACACACACAGAGGAGCAAAATTGTCTCATATTCAAAGGAGTCAGTAGTCTCTGTCTGTGTGTGTGTGATCTCTGTATGGCCATTAGGTGTGGCCCCCCGCTGAACACTGAAAAGCCCTTTGCCCAGCTTCACACCAGATCCATAGGAAGCTCTCAAAATTAGCCCCCACTGGACCAATTACCCTGTGAACAGTCAAGCACCAGTGGCCAGGCGGGTCCACTGCCTGTGATACGGCTCTCACAACAGCACAGCACAGCAGCCAGCACAGAACCATGGGCCTGCTGGGCTGCGTGGGATCACACTAGCTGCTGTACTAAGTGTAAAATTACTTACACTAACACTGGCTGTACAAGTGGAAAAAGGCATGGTATAGCTGTGTGAGGTGACGGAAGAAAGCAAGGTAGCTCTAATGCTATCACAGTTGAATTGTGAAGTAGTAGGCTATCATATTAGTTATGCATGTTGTTACAGTGGAAATGAGCAAAAGTGCAGAGTAACAGCAAAAGTGTAAAGCATGGTCATGGTGTTGCCATTGTGACAGGTAGAAGTATATCCATTTACTGGTGGATTCCTCACTCTTTAAAGAAACAAGCTGGGACATTTATAACATTACAACTTATTATTATTTACAGATTCTAAACCAACAAGATATTCAGTCAATGTTTCAGCTTACAGTAATAACAGTAGGAGCAGCAGTAGTGATGGGGGCAGTGATGTGTGTGTGTTGTAAGCAGAGGTGGTTCTCATCATGTATGGACTTATCAAAGGTTCCCTTCATTAGTCTGATGCAAAGTATAGGCGGCACACGTACAAAATACCTCATGGCTCCATAGTGGTTTTGTCCAGCATTATCAATGGGACAATGATTAAAGATGATGGAGAAACCTGATGGAATAAGTTGTATGGAATAGGATGGAATAGTGTAGCTTCATGGTGATGTCAACCAACCGTTTTTGTAGGAAATCTGTTGCAGTAAATTCAAACAAATGTTAGATTATATCTGTCTATCTATCTATCTATCTATCTATCTATCTATCTATCTATTTTTCATTTCATTTTCATACATAAGGGTCAGTTCCAAGACCAAATGAACAAACAAACAAATAAATAAATAAACACCTACCAGAAACAAAAACTAAACATGAGATAATGATTCATTTCTTTATTTCCCCCATAAGCACAATCAGCTTCATTAACTGTACCGTTTGCACTTCCGCTGTGCATCATTAACACTCTTTGTGGTGCTTGCATCCTTTGAATCTGTGCGCAGCCTCGGCGGTGCCCGGCGAATAAATCACGAGGCCCCCGGCCCTGGGGCCGCTTGTTAGCGATGCACTCTTTTAATCAGATAAAGCAACGGCTTCTTCCCAATTTGGCGCCTGCTTAAGCACTGGATGAAGTGGATGGACGGATGAGAGAGAGAGAGGGGTGGGGGATGCCTCGGAGCGTCTGTAATCATCTGTTGCTTGTGCGGAGTGTCAAGACAGACCCCTGTGGACAGACTCAGCAGGGGATCTGGGTTGAGACTCACCAGTGAAGCAGGGCAGGACTCATCAGTGAAGCAGGTCAAGGCTCACCAGTGAAGCAGGACAGGGCTCACTAGTGAGGGGGATCGCAAGGCCATAGGATCGCAAGGAATCCTCTCTCTCATAGTGTGAGGGGATCCACAGAGAGAGAGAGAGAGAGAGAGAGAGAGCATGTGTATGTGTGTGTGTCTGTGTCAGGGGTTTTGCCTGTGTGTGTCTGTTTGCATTGATGTGAGCGTATGTGTGTGTGTGAGATAGAACCACACACTAGCACGAAGGCTTGTATGTCAAAATGTCTGTATTGCTTTTACACCCGCCAGCCATTTTTAAAAACTCTTGCCGGGTCTCTTGACTGTCTAAGCCTCTAGTTTTTGTCTTCAAAGTCTAAAGTCAGGCTGTGTGTGTGTCTGTGTACACATTAATGTCTGTGTGTTTGTGAGTGTGCGTATGTGTGTGTATGTGGGTTACACTTTACTTGATAGTATCGACCAAAGATTCTAGAGTGGAGCTCTGTTCTAGAATCTTTGGTATCGACATAAGAGTGACATGACACTGTCATGAATGTGTCATCAACAAGTCATAAACGTTTATGACATAACGCTTCTGTTATTAAGTGACATTTTGCTAGGATTAGGATTAGGTTTAGGGTTAGGGTTAAAGTTAGGATTAGGGTTAGGTTTAGAGTTCATGTGTCATGACAGTGTCATATGTTCATGACAGTGTCATGTCACTCTTATGTCGATACTGTCAAGTAAAGTGTTTGTTTTCTGCTCTAAGATTCCACAACAGCAATGATGTGATGTGAATGAAGGGGTCGCAGAACTTCCTGGCTCTCCACATCCGTCCCAGCTGGCTGGGTGGTGATGGTGGAGAGGCTAGCGGAGAACCACTCTGATTAGCAATAATGAGATCTCTCCCTATCTGCGCCTGGTAAACAGCACCAGGCCTGTGCCCTGGTATCTGACCACATGGCAGGGTGGGAGGGTGGAGGGTGCTGGCCTGTGTGGAAGTCGAGGCTGGAGAGGGGTGATAAGGGGCTCCCCAAGCTGGATCCAGTGCCCGCGGCAGATCAGTACGCAGTCTGTGCCTCCGTATGGATCTGGTAAACAGTCTGGTAGCTGACACTACATAGCTGACCCTGTTGTGTATTGCAGTACTGTGTGTGTGTGTGTGTGTGTGGGGGGGGGGGGGGGGGGGATGGGGTGGCAGGATGCTATGCTGTATAATATTGTACCAATAATGTGCTTCCTTTTCTCTTTCTCTCTCCTTTTCTCTCTTATTTCATACCTAATGGCTCTTGAGACTCATTGAAACCCTACAGCAGATGCAGTGTATTGACATGAGCGTCTAAAGCAAACTGTGTGTATGACCTGTGATAGTGCTAGAGACGGCCATTTTCACTCTCTTAATCAATCCACCATACATTTTCTGCAACACTTAATTGATTGATTTTGTTCTCTCTCTCTTGTCTGTGCAAGCAGTTCAGCCAGGCCCTGAAGAGAAACTGTATCAAATGGCTGTTCAGAAGTTGCACCGAATCTCGATGGATCGATCATACTGCTCGAGAGGGAAACGTAGTCTGGTGCCCAGAGGGTGCTATGTCAGCAGTCCTTCTCCTGGAGCTTCGGATATATATATATATATATATATATATATAAATAGAGAGAGAGAGAGAGAGAGAGAGAGAGAGAGAGAGAGAGAGAGAGAGAAAGAGACTGCTGAAAGAGCTTCACATGCAGTGCCTTAAACTGAAAAAGGGAGGAAACGTGTTGTCGACGTGGACATGTGTGTCAGCGTGGACATCTGTCTGACTTGCAGTCCTATGACAAAGACACCAAGCACACATAAGAAAAGTACGGCCGAAGGAAACTGCATATGGATATTCAATGCATATGCAAATCAAAGTGTCTATAATATAACTCTGATATCAATTTGATGTTAATTAAAGCCATAATTATCACATTAAAAGATGTCTTTGCAAAAGCATCTCATTTCAACAGGAGGTTAAAGGATAATTTATTGAGATAACAGCATAAAACCATGTAAGAGGATTTGCAACTTAAGATTTGATATCTCATTAACAGTTTTAATGTGTGAATGTCTAATGAAGGGATCCTCCAGAAACCCATCAAGTGCTGTGATTTACACTTCTGTATTAATTAGCTGAAATGGACTATTAAGATTTGGGGTGTTGAAGTAAGCAAGTTTACGTAAATGGACCTCCTGACATAATAATATTCCGTTTACCTGACTCTTGTGAATAACAGTTTAATCATCTCTGTTTTCAAGTGGACTACTAGTAGGCTCAAACAAAGAATTGAATCATTGAATTTCAAAGTATACTCTAGATACAGTACCTTTTCACTTAATTTTCATGGATATATTTCAGTATACTGTACATGATCATTTTCTATTATACTCAGTTCCTACCCTTGCCAAAATATACTTAAAGTTAATTTTGTCAAGTAAACTGAAGTGCAATTGAAGTATAATTCCCAAGTTTACAGTACTTTAGGTAGTAAGTTTATTAGTATAAATGTACTTGTGATACACTTGTACATGTACTATGTTTATACTTCTTCGGACTAAATTGGCCCACTTTCAGTTTATAATAGTAAACTCGTAAGTACTGAAAACTATACTGTAAATAAACTAGTGAAGATACCAGTTATATACTTCTAGCGCACCGTTTAGTTCATTATATTATATGTGCAAACTGCATTCATATTACTTATTACATATTATATTTATGTACTGAATTTATATTACACACACACACCAATGGCATAGGCTGGCATGCAGGGCACCAACCTGCATCGGAATCACTTTTGGGGTTAAGTGTTTTGTTAGGAGGAGCTGGGCTCGACCTGGATGACTCCTCTACCTCCTGAGCCACTGCCGCCCATTGCTGATAGTATATTTCTAGCCCAATTTTTCATTTTCATGATAGTATACTTAACGTATATATCATCAGTAAAATATAAGTTTAGCGGAAGGGTAATACTAGAATCTGCTAAGTGAATAAAATGAAATGAGAATCTGTCATGCGGCCTCTCTGGCTACAAGTACAAGTAAATATACACAGTACTTAGACTTTTTCGGTATAAGTCTATTAATTAAGTATAAGTACCAAGTATAGGCTAGATATACTTAAACCTTTATGTATACTTCAGTATGAGCCAAGTATAATTCAACTTAGCGTATCTCTGATCAGTACACAAAAAGTAAGCTATACGTATGCTTAGTTCAAAATAAATAGACCAACAGTACACTTCCATGAACTTCTTCTTGCTAAGGGTAACCATTCTAACCTTCTCTTTCATTTTATTTTACTAGTTGCTTTATGGAGGAGGCCAACAACCAGCTGAGTATGCTATCACCTATCATCTGTTAGAAGTAAAGGCTTTCGGCCAACTTTGAAACGCTCCCATGCTGGGAGGCTGGGTTTTAGTGCTGACTTCCAAATGGACCCATCTTAGTGCCAGATGCTTGCAGATATGGCAGTGAAATTACCTTCTTTGGCTGGCCCTGTCATCAACAAACATGCCAATTTTTGGGGCCAGGGGACCAATTAGGTGAGAATGTGTTGAATTTTTTCTGCTGTGCTTCATACATAACATGCCATTTAATAGACCCACGACCTCCGCTCGGAATGGGTTACATGTGGCCTCATTTCAGATTAAATTAGAGTTTGTCAAAAGTAATCAATGAGACGAAGCTAAATAATCCCATTCCCATTGATTCATGTGCCACTGAAAAGGGCTGAGCAGAGAGATTGTTCTAGAATAATGAGTGATTGATTATGCATCAAATGCAGCTGTATGTCATATTCACCTTTAAAACAGGCCTGTGTGGCAGGTCTGGGCTAATAATCACCTGAAGCGGAGGGGTGCGTGGGTGGGTGAAGGCAACAATGAACTAAACCAAAAGGCTGCATGCAAAGCTTAAATCAGTCGGTGTCATCGGTGGAGGTTCTGGTAGGACTTTCTTTTTTTTAAGACACTTAGAGAGGAAGAGAGAGAAGTGCATGTTGTGTGGGGTGTGGAGCTGCTTTAATTTACGGTACACGGCTCCTCCTCGCTGTCTGTGGAGTGCACTGGAGCTCATAGATTTCATAGAGTGACACTCGACAGCGTATGTGAGAAATTGTGCTGAACCACCTGGAAGACTTCCAGTGGCCTGGTGTAGGGCCATCAATATTGTTGCCTCTGATTTGGGGGAAAATTCCTTTCCCGACTCCAGCAAAAGGCCACTTGGGCTCAATGAAAGATAACAAGCCACAATGCAAGTGACTACAAGCCGCCACTAAAGGTGCCACGGACAATTCCTGAGTGGTGACAGGCAGTGAGTATCCTTTCTTTGTCCAACACCATATCTGAAATTCCTTTGACTATCATAAAAAAAACACAGATAAAAAAACAACCCCTGAAAAGGTAGCTAACATAGACATTGAATGTCCTCTTTTGTCAGTCCTCTCCCATATTGACATAGATTTGGGATTGCCTTTTGAATGTCTACCCTCTCAAACCAGTGCCAGCCCTTTCTGAGCAAATACCACAGATGCCAATCATTCTCCACCACATCCTCAAGTGTGGCCAGAGCTGAAGCGAGGGAGGGCTCGGGGGTGTGGACCGCGCTGAAAATGTAAAGCTGCAGAGGGCATGATAGGCCTGGGGAGCAGAGGCGAGGAGGAGCGCTCGACTCCCCGGAGGCGTCCACTCAACGAGCCGATTCACCCCAGGACGTCATTCTCACTCGATGTTGTCTCCTTCTCAAGCTGAGAGGCGATTCAGAAGCCCTGGGGAGAGACAATGATGAAGATCCCTTGTGGGCGTGCTGACCGTGGTTCAGTTGAGACCCGTGCCAGGCGCGGCTGTAGTCGAGCCAAATGTTTTCTTGAACAATTTTTGCTTACGAAACACACACACACAAACGCCATTCATCAATATCATGACTACTATTACTAATATTACTACTATAATTACTCTTATTAAATTACTGTGACTATTGCTATTACTATAACTAGTCTGTGCTTGTGAACCATGTCTGCTTACAACACACACACACACACACAATATGTAATAAGCCTCCTTTGTGAGACTTGTGAATCGATGAGTCCTGGATCTATGCTGCGGCAGCGATCTGTGGCAATGCCACTGGGAGTCGCAGGCGCATCCAAAAAGCCCGCCTGTTGCCACACAGCCCAGGATTAGTTAGGCACAGTGACCGGATGAGGGGAATTCGGCCGCCTTTGGCCAGAGCCAGCGCCATATGCGGCAGGATATTTCCTTAGCTCCTCAAACACAGCTCTTGCAGCACGGCGCCAGAAGGGGTCCCAGAGCTGTGTGCTGCTTTTTCGACTGGGTGTGTGAGGTTCTCGCACGCTGGTGCTTTGGCAGCGATATGCCAGTGTGCCTGGGAGTCATGTTTATACCCGGCATTTCCTGAATTTTAAGCACAGCACGCTCGCATACTCAAGAGAGCGTGTACAAAAGCCCAGAGCAGATCCCCACCAACGTCCTGCATTCACACTGACTCAACGCACAACTACAGCATTCCCAGTGTGCTGTTGCTGCTGCATCGCCTCCGTGTGTCCTGCATGTGCGTCATGATGAGTTAGGAAGGCCACTCTTGTCATGACATCATGCTGTTTTTGCCATGCAACTTTTGAGTAATGACAGCAGCCACAGGTGTATACACACATTTTTAACCTCCCCTTACACACCAACACCAACACCATTCCCAATCCTACCCTGCCCCTGTGCCCCCCACACCCTCAACCAAAGCCACACCGCCACCCTTCCTTTGGTCCCACCCCACACCATAGCACCTTACTATTCGATCATGCACGCACGCTCGCACGCACACACACACACACACACACAAAGCACACAGGCAAGCACATACGCACACACACACACGCACATATGCACATGTACACACTACACATGCACGTACGTATGCACACACAAACACACACACACATGCATACCCCCCCCCCCCCCCCCCACACTGCCCTGGCGAGTATTGCTTGCTGGAGCTCCCAGCCATATCCATTACTTGCAGCGGCTGGCATGATAAATCGGGGCCTGTCAGCACGGCATCATAATCAGATTGTTTCAGAGGTCGTTTAACATCGAAGCGGAGAGGAGCGTGGCGGCGGCCGGCCCCTCCGAGGATCCGGCTCAAACACAATTTATGTGTCAGAGATGAATCACGCAGCGAAACATTTATGGAGAAAATGAACTGCCCGGACCCGGTTATGACTGTCTTTGTGTCACTCTATCTGGGCAAAAGTTTCCGCTTTTTATACGTTATCATAAATAACCGTGACTTCATCCTCCCTCTGGCACCGGTAAGAGGTTCTGCATGCGAGGAAGGGGGGGAGAGAGGGGAATACAATTCTTACACACACTGCAGAGTTGTTTTATGACTGGAACAGGTGGAGCACGAAGTTTCATTTGTTTGGGATTGCAGGAATTCTACTCATCTAGCATTTACAGAAAGTAGGCTGTGTAACCGCAACTTTCACTTACTGCTCAACCAATTCTGCTTAGCAAATCTGTCACATATAGAGTCTTACTATAGAGATCCAGACTTGATTATTCGGTAACACTTGACAGGTGAGTTAATAACACATTCATAGCAGCTGTCATAAACTGCACATAAAGCATTCATGACTGTTTCATGCAGTGTTGCCAACTATTTAAAATGGAAAGTAGCTAAAGCCAGCTCCAAAAGTCGCTAAATGTCGTTAGATGACGTCACATACTAATTTGCATATCAATTACATCACCACGTCGTGTACCCCCCCCCCAAAAAAAATAAAAAACGGTGATGGCCCTTTAACTCCCTTTTACATCTGTTTGCTTTTGTCCTACTCAAATAGTCAACTTTAAATATATTTCATTTACTATACTTGTATATTAAAGGAATTATCCGGAGTAAAATGCACTCGATTTCCGGATGATTGGGGGTACATACGTTGAGTTGACATCAAAATTATGTAATTCGGATGTGTTTTGAGAAAGTTTGATTGTACCGTTTTCAGTCACAACTCGTAGCCTGGAAGTGAGCGGGGCATTTCAATTGCGCCGCTACAAAACGCTATTTCTATACCTCTTCTACAGTTCCAAACAACATAACACTTACGTGGTAGTGAGTAGAGGGTCCCTAAAGCCAAACCGAAGTATCCCGAGGTCTTTATGTGGTCGAATAGAGAGTCCAGAATGAATTTCATCAAGCCAGTACCTTTCCGGGAATGTTGCCATCTTTGCCGCCACCTTGAGGGGAAAGTCCGTAGGAGTCTTATTGCTGTGTAACAAGCTCTGGAAATTCACAATTTCGTTGCCGTTTAAAAAAAAAAAAAAACATAGTCCAGTCCATACAACTTCATTTCAATTTCGAAAGAAATACTGGACTATGTTTTTTTTTTTTTTTTAAAACGGCGACGAAATTGTGAATACACTCAGCAATAAGACTACTACGGACTTTCCCCTCAAAGTGGCGGCAAAGATGGCAACATTTCTGTAAAGGTACTGGCTTGATGAAATTCATTCTGGACTCTCTATTCGACCACATAAAGACCTCGGGATACTTTGGTTTGGCTTTAGGGACCCTCTACTCACTACCACGTAAGTGTTATGTTGTTTGGAACTGTAGAAGAGGTAGCCTATAGAAATAGCGTTTTGTAGCGGCGCAATTGAAATGCCCCGCTCACTTCCAGGCTACGAGTTGTGACTGAAAACGGTACAATCGAACTTTCTCAAAACACATCCGAATGACATAATTTTGATGTCAACTCAACGTATGTACCCCCAATCATCCGGAAATCGATCTAAAGTGCATTTTACTCCGGATAATTCCTTTAATTGAGACACTTTACACTTCTGTACACTATCTCGTCATAGCCTACACCAGAATGAGCATCAAGTGGCTGAAAAGCAGTCCAACCTATTCCCAACTGCTCCATCTGCTTTGCACTGCTTGAAGTCTGATTATAACTTCACCATAGGCTACACACAATTTAACCTTACTGGCTATATTTTGGATATATTTAGGCTTAATGTCACTAGGACAGACCAACAGATTTTTTCCCCCTCAGCCGACAGTCTGTCCTGCATTGACAACATTGAGGCTACATAGGCTAAACGAATGCTATATTTTCCTAACCTGTATGTTCGATTTTGAACTGCTTGTGAATGAAGTTGGCAGCGTGTCCTTGTCATCGTGTCATTGCTCTCGTCTCGTTGATTCTGGTTGTAATCTCACCCGAAGTTGCGGCCATAGAGTTGCGGCACCTTCCAATAACGTTGTCTGAGCTGTTAGATCTATAGAATATCTACTTCCGTGTAATAACATGGGCTGATACTACAGGCCAGTCATTACTTTTATAATCATGGGGCAACGCTTCGGGCGAACTCGATGTAATTCACAAATGAAACAGGCATGAGACTTTCACACAGCACGAACTCACTGCTCACACAGAGGAGTAAAAAGGGATGTTACATGCCATCACATCAAAGTCTCCAAAAGTCTCCAAGAACGCCAGAAAAAGTAGCTAGATTTGTCGCTAGTCGCTTTTTACAAAAAAAGTCGCTTGGGGGGTCTGAAATCTCGCTAAATATGGCGACAAAGTCGCTAAGTTGGCAACACTGGTTTCATGAGACATGACTCAACATTCATACCAAACCTTTCATGAATGTGGAAGACAGAACGACAACAACTTGTCAAAATAAAAGTCCAAGAAATGCAAAGCAGCATTGCCGTTTTTATTCCAAACCTACCTGATCATGTCACATCTGAGTCAATGGGCTACTCCAGCTCCAGTGCCAAAAAGACAGAACATGGTCAAGCAAATAACTTTTGTTTCATAAAAATTTATTTGTTTTATGATGTAACCTTTGCAGATGATTTCTCATCTTTTGCTACTGGGAATGTCCAACCGTTCCAGGCTACACAAATACGGTCAGCTGAATGTAGGCTAGTTTACCTCCCAGTGTTAAACTCAGTGATTTACGAATATTTCACTACTTGTATAGTAAAGTAACATTTGATGTAGACTTCATACGATATTCATGAAATATTTACAAAGGCTGGATAGAAAAATTGCAATGCTGCTTTGCGATTGTTGGACTTTTATTTTGACAAGTTGTCGTCGTTCTGTCTTCCACATTCATGAAAGGTTTGGTATGAATGTTGAGTCATGTCTCATGAAACAGTCATTAATGCTTTATGTGCAGTTTATGACAGCTGCTATGAATGTGTTATGAACTCACCCGTCAAGTAAAGTGTTACCGATTGTTCTAATAAATGCCAATAAATCTATTTCGATTTTTGTACTATTTCGATTTTGTCCGGTCTGTATTGCCCACACAGTATTTTTGTACCTTATTATGACTTTGGTTTTATGGTAAGGCATTAAGACATCTGGACAAGCTATATGTTGTCGCCTGGTTCAAATGTTACAACCAGAACTAGGGAGGGCAAATACAGAAAGGCCCATTATAAGATTTTATTTTCCAAAAATAAAACAAACGATAAAGTGTCTGTGTCAGTAATGTGAGGTCAGTAAGTCAGTATGTCAGCAAAAGTGTATGGGAGTAATGTGGACTAAGATCTGAGTGCATGGGTGCCAAAAAAGACAAAGAAAAACGCATCTCTCCAAAACCCCACAAGGTTAAAAACCAGCAATAAGGCCCCCCTCCAGAGGAGCACACAGCGCCTTGTATGCACTTGTTACTCAGCACAACCACATACATTCACCAGCTCACCCAACCAATTCTATTTGTTCAGTATAAATACAATCTTCTCTATGGAGTAAAACTTGTGCCACCTTAAACCGAATTTGAATATGTTGTATTTGCATTTGAATTGCTGAATTTGAACAATTGTATTGGAAAAACGAATTTGAATAGTATATG
This sequence comes from Alosa pseudoharengus, assembly GCF_046254945.1. Lineage (NCBI taxonomy): Eukaryota > Metazoa > Chordata > Actinopteri > Clupeiformes > Clupeidae > Alosa > Alosa pseudoharengus. The sequence continues at coordinate 25,104,095 of NW_027468837.1, forward strand.
TTGAAACTGAATTCATTAGATTGTAACTGAATCTCAGTCAACTTGAAATTGAATATAATATTTTGAAATTGAACTCATTTGCTCTGATACATAAATTATCCTGACTGAAAATGTCGCTCTTGGAACTTTCACATTCAGTTCTCACAATTCAGTTTCAAAACGTGAAATTCAATTTCAGTCTACCGAGACAAAAACAGCTGGTAGCTCAGGAAAAGCAATCGAGTGCAGAGCTATTGTGATCGCGTGACTAGTGCCGAGCGCGAAGCAGAGCATAGTGTGGGCACTTGGTTTGCACGGTTATTAGATCTGCACGCACGATTCATAAAACACATTCCGATTGTAGGCCTACTGTCTCACCTACCGTTTATGTAATTTTAAACAAATAAAACATTTGTTGCAGTATTATTTCAAACTTCTAGCTTGTCAATCCTTGAAATACAGAACTAGCCTACCCAGCCATCAAACATCGATGTAGCCTAGGCCTACTTACCTACCGTTTTTGTAATTTTAAACAAATAAAACATTTTTTGCAGCATTACATCTAAAACTTCTAGCCTGTCAATCCTTGAAGTAGCCTACAGAACTACCCAGCTAGCCATCAAACATCGATGTATGGTCTTACCTACCGTTTTTGTAATTTTAAATAGGCTAAAACATTTTTTACAGTATTACATTTCAAACTTCCAGCCTGTCAGTCCATACAGAACTACTCAGCTAGCCATCAAACATCAATGTACTGTCTACCAATTGCAGTACTAAATTGCAAACTTCTAGCCTGTCATTCTTTAATGTCATGGGCATAACTTTCTCTCGTTTTCGTTTTTCCTACTCAACTACTGCTCTATTTCTTATCCTGGACTGCCACCTACTGGATAGAAAAGGCAACAACCTAGTAATTATGTGAATAAAAATCTACATGTTTGAATGACCAAAAAAGGACAAATCATTACCGTTTTCTTACGTTTAAAGCCACTCTTGTAATACTATGATGTGTAGGCTACCTTTATTTGCTTCCAATTACATATGGTTATGGTTACGCTTTTGTCCAAAGCAACATAAATACAAAACAATATAATACTTAAAATTTAACAGGGAACAAATGAAGATGTTGGTCAGACTATAATAAAGAGAATAGCAATAATAAACAACCATGTCAATTCAATCAATAGCCTGACATAAACAATGAGAAAAAAGGGAAAATAGTAATAATAAACAATAATGTACATTCAGTCAATAATATAATAAAAATAACAATAGCATGGTAAGACATTATGGAGAATATCAATAATAAACAACAATGTCAAATTAATCAACAGCCTAATGAAAATGAAACAATACTATACACACCATAAGTGTTAATGAACTAAGTGCATGTTCAACAGATGCGTCTGTTAAAAGACCCAAAACTATCACAGGAACAGAGAGCACTGGGCAACTCATTCCACCAACATGGAACCACTGAGGAAAAGTCTTGAATTTGACCTATGTCTGGTCGACACAACAGACACTCTTCAGAAGACCACAGTGGGCAGTTGGGGATGTACGTCTTGATCATTGAATTAAAATAACAAGGAGCAGATCCGGTCAGTGTCCTATAGGCCAAAGTGAGAGATTTAAATTTAATTCTGCCTAATAGGGAGCCAATGGAGAGTAACTAGGAGAGGAGTTACATATGTCTTTGGCTGATTAAAGACCAGGCGTGCGGCAGCATTCTGAATCAGCTGTAACAATCTTACTACACAAGCAGGTAAACCAGCTAATAGTAAATTACAATAGTCCAGCTTGGAGATGACCATGGCCTGAACAAGAAGTTGTGTGGAATCCTGTGTCAGATAAGGTCTGTTCTTCCTTATGTTGCAAAGGATAAACCTACATGATTTTGCAATTCATATCTAATATCAGCTGATTACACACATAAACTAAAATTTAGATTGCCCATACATTTGGAAATCCATCACCACCAATGGCAAACAAATCAATTCCAGAGAAAACAACAGTGGACATTTTTATTAGTGTGTAACGTGTTTTACAATATGTGTTGCATCTTGCAAAGATATTTATTAAGAGAAATCAAGCTTCGGTGTCCATGTCTGATCGGTGCCAGTCCAAAGGTCCATTGTCCTCAGTCTATCTCACTGTCCACTGTTCATTGAGGCCTCTCAACCTATGAAAATAAAACCAACAAACAATCAGTGTTTAGCTTAAAGGTCTACTGTGAGTCTTTCTCGTTAATTGTTTATTCATCTCTGCGCAAAGAGGTCTCATAAGCATCAGGCAATCAGGATACACAAGTCTGTGCACCTAAGAGACAATCAGTTGTTTCTCACACACACATTCATACCTTGCATCGTATACATCATAATAAATATCATTACACCTTCTCTGCACACACACGACTTGGTCAATACAATGAGTTAATTAAGAACCAAGGACATTTCTATCGTCATACAACACATTATTTGCAATCTACACACACATTACTGAAACAGAAGTATCAAGACAACACACAGTTAAAGTATAATAATTAGGTTATTGTAATATACTGTGTCTATTTCTCAATAACTTTTACAAAATCTGCATGGAGTCGATGAAGAAGCATAAATCAGCCTGTAGAAATACTGTTAAACTAGGGTCTCTTGAGTCTTGATCATATTATCGATATAGAACATATTCAGTTTGAAACTCTTAGAAGCTAGCTAGCTACCATTTGCTAACAAAGTTATCGCAATCCAGTTGTCTGGCAACATCACGGCACAAAAAAATTGCCCCACGTAGCATTAGCTAACAGACAACACAACGATGAGAAAAGCTTAACTAGGGGGACATATCCAGTTTTCCACGAATGATACTGTTTAACCTGAGATTGTAACGTGTTCTTACAGGCCTAAAAGGCACAATGATATGACAATGACCAATCATATTGTTCTATCAAAGAGTAACGTTATAGTAGTCTTACTGGTTCTGAACTATGGAAAAAACTTTAACTTAGTCGATGAAACTATGCTGGCTAGCCAGCCAGCGCTAGCATATAATGTACATTATATACAAAGTAACGTTAACAGACATGGCATATGATATCAACTTACTTGGACGTTTTCTGATGTGCCAGTCGCTTCCATCTCTTCTTTCTCTGGAGGTTCAGGAGACAGCTTGCTAAGAGGGTGCTATGCTCTTTGCTTCGTGCTCGGCACTTGTCACGCGATCACAATAGCTCTGCACTCGATTGCTCTTCCTTAGCTACCAGCTGTTTTTGTCTCGGTAGACTGAAATTGAATTTCACGTTTTGAAACTGAATTTTGAGAAGTGAATGTGAAAGTTCCAAGAGCGAAATTTTCAGTCAGGATAATTTATGTATCAGGGCAAATTAGTTCAATTTCAAAATATTATATTCAATTTCAAGTTGACTGAGATTCAGTTCCAATCTAATGAATTCAGTTTCAATATATACTATTCAAATTCGTTTTTCCAATACAATTGCTCAAATTCATATTCAAATTCATATTCAAATTCGGTTTAAGGTGACACAAGTTTTACTCCATACTTCTCTACAGCAATCTCGACATGCAGCATTAGTCATTTTTATTTAGCTGCAGTGAGGCTGACAGAAATGCTCAAAATGAGTCTGCATTACTCATTTTCTTCTAATAACCTTAATAAATTCATTTTTCTCTGATTTGTTTTACAATTATCATTCTCCCACCCATGCTGCACTGTCTAGATTAATACTCAGTTGGCATTACTTAATGGTTAATTGAAATGCATCATATTTTACCAATCTAAAAAAACAGGATTTAATGAACATGCTTAATGTTTTGTTCTCTCACAATAACAATCTGTTCAAAACAACGCCAAAGAACCAATCAAAAGGAAGACAATGAAACAAAGAACTAAAAACTGCTTCTAAGGCTGGTGTGTGTTTGGAATCCAGTGCCAGAATTGGAGAGCACTTGGAGACTTGCCTTGATCATGTTGCTGTTGATTATCTGGCACACTTTGTTTGTTTTACACATGATAAAATTATCTCTTCTGAAGAAAGCCATCATTCAAACACACCTTGCGCGAGATAAGGTGCCTCTTGTATTTTTTTTTTTTTCGTTCAGCGCTTTGAAGAGATGTTTGTCATTTGTTTTCAGAAACATTTTCTGTCTGAAAATACGCTGACTGCGGTTTGGACACAAGAGAAAGCTCTTACAATGCCACCACACAGCTTTTAAGTGATGTTTAGTCCAGTTACGATAAGTGGAAAATCACTGTGATTACTATAGAAGCCAGCTCTTGTCTTGTTTGGCTATTCAGACCAAGCAATATTTCCATAATAAAGAGTGAAAAATGGTAAATCTACAGAAATATTTCTTGGCTGGTTGAAGTGCAGTCGTAAGCCTCTTTGATTCAAAGATTGGCCAACCATGGCATATTATCTGAATTATTACAGTTCCCTGTAGCCCAATTTATTTCGGATGTCAGTGAAGCTGAATGTTTCTCATTTTCCCTACCATAGGTTTATATTGAGATAATAATTGTGAGGACATATTTTTCGCCATAAAACACACACACACACACACATGCACACACACATACGACCACATTCACATATTACAACTCTGAATATATATTTTTGTGTGGATTTTGTGTATGTGTCCGTTGAAAATACTTTGCTTCCTGTAAGTCCCAGTCAGGGCGGTCGACCTGTGCTGAGACTCTGCTCGCCATCTACTTCTCCCAGGGGGCTCAGCCAGCGGTCAAGCATAGCTGTATGAATTGGACTTGTGGTAACACTGAATTTTATTCATTTGTTTTAAGAGTAAAGGTATTCTTTAAATAAAGAATAATTTGATCTTATCTATTAAGTAAAATCTAATGAACTAATTGTTCAAGGACCACTGACTGTCTGTCTGTCTGTCTGTCACACACACACACACACACACACACACACACACACACACACACACACACAAATACACACACACACACACACACACACACACACACACACACACACACATATAAATCTGTTTTCAAAACCAAATTGTATGATAGTGTATTTCTAGCCCATGCTGGCCAAATCCTATACAACTGCAAAGTTGAAAAGTGTAGACAAGAGCCCATCTTGGTGTCTATTCCTGGGGCTTAGGAGTCAAAACACTCTCAATAAATGCAGACTATGCACCCCCGCCAGCACACACACACACACACACACACACACACACACACACACACACACCATACCCCCAGAGGTCCACTGCTTCCCCTGTGAGTGGCTGTTGTCCCTTTTATCTTAATGAAATCAGAACCAAGCAGAAAAAACAGCAGCACCTGTGCCTCTGTAACCTGTGAATTCACTCCAAACCTGCTCCACACACACCCCTCCGGCGGAATGTCTGGATGGTGTGTGTGTGTGTGTGTGTGTGTGGTGGTGGGGGACAATGATGAGTGATGAAAATGTAAATCCATTTCTGGAGATTAGACTCCCAAAGTGGCAGGCCCAAGGCGAAGGCTTAGCTAGGCGGCCATGACACATCTGTCTGGACGCTAATTGGCTCCAGTGGTTGGGGGAGAGTGAACTGAGCGCGCTCTCTTCCCCATCGATCTGTCCTGAGGCCCAGACACAGCAGGAAACAGGACACAGTAAGAACGCAATAAAGCACAACAAGCAATAGCTCTGCTGTGTGTGTGTGTGTGTGTGTGTGTGTGTGTGCAGTGTGTGTGTGTGTGTGTGTATGTATGTGTGTATGCGAGTGTGTGTGTGCCTGTATGTGTGTGTGTGAGTCCGAGGGTGTGTATGAGTGTGTAGATATATGTATATGTGTCTCTTTGTGCTTGTCTGTGTGTCTGTCTGAACTGTCTCCATGTGTTTGCTTGTGTCTGTCGGTCTGAGTTTGTGTGTGTGAGTGCGTTTAAGCTTTTAATGTGTTTAATGATTGTGAAGGGAAAGAAAAAGCTGAGATTGAGAGACATAAATTAAGGTAAGTAAGGGAAAAGATAATAATCAGATAATGAGAGAGAATATGAGAAGGTGTATTCAAACCTGGGATAAAGTATAGAGATGAGACACAAAGTAAAGGAAGTAAAATAAAGATACAGATATAATGATATATTTGGTAGACTATGATATCAGAGCGCTCTATCATATATCTGAGGGAGGGGAAGTCTGCTGTGGATATGGTATTGGCTATATCAGCACCATGGAGAGCTACCTTTACTTCAGAACCTTGGAGAGCAGCCTGCACAGGGAATTTAGTAGTCTGCTAGGCCTTAGGCTCAGCAGGAAATATGAGTGACTTTTAGACCTTTCTCATGCAAGCTGCATGATTTCAACACATACAGACATAGACACAGACACAGACACACACACACACACACACACACACACACACACACACACACACACACACACACACACACACAAAAGATTTTCAAGATTTTAGTTGCACTTCACTTCTAGTGTACTTGGTGTAGAGACCTGTAAATACAGAGGACCATTGAACAGTTATCATAACTAAAAGTACATGGTCAATTATTTGCAAGATACAATATATCAAGAGACCTCATTAACTAATAAAACTGTAGTGACTAATATATTCTTCATAGTCTTCATATTTAAAGATTAAATCGGACTATGCCATGTTTTTTGAAGTCTGTTTTTCTACAACCCTCAATATATGATTCTGGTATTGAGAACAAAACACATACCATAAACACAGAGAGAGAGAGAGAGAGAGAGAGAGACTGGTAGATCTGTGCCGCACACACAAACAGATTGCCCAGACTTCATGTCACTTTCCAGACAGCTAAAGAAGAGACACCTACCACATTGTGTCTATGCGCCTCTCTCCATCTCTCTCTCTCCACCATGTCGAGACAACTCTGACACGGGTCCAGCTGTGTTTTCATCTAAGTGGTGGTCATTACAGGAACAGACTGATGGACGGCCAGGTCTGTGTGTGCGACACCTTACACTGTGTCTCACCTCCAGTGGGGATAGATAGGGTAGGGTGGTGGTAGACATCTCTATGTGTTATCCCACACCTGTTCTTTCTCATTCACACTTCTTCCCCCAGCGTGATTTATCTCTTGATTCCTCTCCTCCCTGTGACTGCATCCTGTATTTATTTATGGGAAGGGGATGCCAGCTATGCTCGTAGGTCACAAATCCATGACGGATGGAGATGACTAGAGCAAGACTAGCTGGCATGAGGAGGACGTGAGGCACCACTGCTACGGGAGCAATGCCACTGCGTTTGGTGAAATCAACCAAATGTGATTTTCAGCCCAACATGCTAATGAAGCCAATAAACTCTGCCTGCAGTTTCATTTAAATTGATGCACATCCTTGCTTTATAGCTGTCCATATATCAGTGTCAATGTCAATAGATAGTTGTAATGTTAAATTGCATTGAGAGGTAAAGTATTTGTCAGTGTTCAATTACCACAAACATAAATCTCTGTAATATGTGCTGTAATAATTACACAGGTTTTGATACTTGAACTTTTCATTTGTGGATGCCCAAAATGTACACATATTTCAAGGTTCATTCTCTATTAAGGCCCTAATTATTTTTCATATTTATTGTGTTTGTCTGTATGTACTGTAAGCAACTCCAAGAGCTTCCTCCAGGGTTTGTGAAAGGACAAGGATAAATCATCTAATCAAAGTTTGAATTATTAAGCCTACATCAATGAACATCATTTGCCTTTGGTGCACACATCTCAGATCAAACAGTAAAAAAAAAACTATCCTCAGAGAAAAAAGCGAACGCTATTCCTCCACCCGGACCTTAATAGGTTATGACCTGACTCACCCAGGGACTGTAATGAGGGCTGGCTTAACACGTCGCCTGTCCCTAACATGCCTACCCATAATGAGGACCAGGCCAGGCAGACGTGGTGCGGCCGAGTTCAACCTCATCATTGAGTCTGTCAGCTTTGCAGTCGTGAAGCGATGTAGCGCTTATTTAGTTAATGATCTCGTCTACCACATCAGGATCTGGTGACTGTGTGTCACTGTTGCTCAAAAGGAAAATATAATTCATCGGAACAGATATGCTTTACCAAACACAGGGTTTAAATAATATAATCGTATATGCTAAAATAAACAGGTAGGCAATATACAGTAGAGTCCAATGCATATATGTATATATTAATGTTTAAATGTATTCACTCATGAATTATACAGGAGAAAATGGGCACACGCAAAAGAACAGGGAATGTGATTGTATTAGAATACCTTAACACCAACTGTGTTTTTTTTTCTTTTTTTGCTTAAAAGAGATTTCTATGGGATGAGTCCACAGGCCATGAACCGATTCCATGGTTTTGGACTGGGATGCTGAGGAAGAATGAGAGAAAACCCTCCCTATCACAGTTACAGCCTATTCCCCTCAGTGGAATCACATTTCTAGAGGAGGATTATCATCTCTCTCTCTTTTTTGGCTTGCATTCTCTTCATCCCAGGGTCAGATATATGAGAGTGGCATCCCTTAGAGCTGAGAAATAACCTGCGATCTGTTGCACTTACAGACTACATATCTGGTGTCCACAAAAAGGCTTCTGGCATCTCCCTTGATATAGTTTTCTCTCTTTCTCTCTCTGCCTCCCAGCTCTCTCTCTCTCTGTCCTTCTCTCTTTCTCTCTCTGCCTCCCTCGCTCTCAAGTGCTGTTTCTCTCTCCCTCTCCATCATCCCACCATCATCCTGCGTTTCTCTCGTATTTACTCACACCCTCCTCTGCACGTCTGTCCTCTTTAGAGCTCTTAACCTCGTCACTTGATCTGCGCACGTACGGCAGACAAACAGGGCCCCCGGTGTCGGGGGACTGCTGCGGTTGAGACGAGAGAGCCCCCTCGGGAGGGCTGCCCTTCACACACCCTGTGCTTCGTCTTCACAGAAAAAACACACAACACCTCTCCTCCTCATCCTCCTCCCTCTCCTCTTCCTTCTTGCACTAGTGGTCTTTGTCACGCAAGTCCTAAAGGAGCCAAAGGGAGATGGGAGGTGCGTGCAACACTAGAGCAGAAAAAGGAAAATATATATTTATTTATTTTACTCTTAGTGATTTAAAATACGAGCACTTCTGGTACTGTCTGTGTTTGTCTGTGGTCACGAAAGATACTGTATCTTATAATCAAGTGTGAAAACATACAAAACAAGCTTGTTCACCTGGCTTTGTTCACAGTTAGACAAAGGCAGCTGGCTATACATGACGGGGGGTTCGCAGGCATTGTAGCCTACAAATCACAGGACTTGAACAATTCAGAGGAAATGAACATGCCTTGCATTTTGTTCCTCTCCTGCAGTGATAGAAATTTCCTATTGTTGCTTCCCTCCATAACTTCAACAGTGCATGATGGCAAACAACAATCCATAACAAGGCAGCATTCTGAACTGATGGCTATAGAGAAGGCATTAAAGCAGCTGCTGTCACTTTTGCAGCTAGAATGGAACATTTATATGACTTGCTTGCAGTTGTTTTTCAGGCCATGTGACATAGGTTTAAAAGGTCGTTTGAAGACCATGAACAATGATAGGAGGTTTTTACTTTCTTGTCAAATATGCAGTTTTGAAAATATGATTGAAAAAAATGTAACTATGAAAAGTAGAAAATCACTGTGCCCACATTCATGACATTAAGGTATGACAAAGAATTTTTGCTGTGTCTTTAGTCATGATGTTAAGGAGCAACTAGCATTTTAATGTTAGCTAGCTAATGTTAACAGGCAAGGTCTGGGCCAGTTACATTGTTTGCCACTACTTGCTATGCACAAAACCCAAGACAACACAACGTTTTCCATCTCATTGGCATATGTGTTGAACTCAGTGAGGGAAATAAAATCTGTACAAGTCAGTACAATTTGTTTGAAAATGGTGCTCACCCACACATTTGGCTTGTATTAAGCCACTGGCTAGAAACCATCCAAGCACACTTGTGGCTAATCTACTGTACGGCTGCACATAGGGCTGGTAGCAACGGGCAAAGACAACCATACAGTTATAAGTTATATATTAAAATTTGTTGTGTATTTAGCAGACACTTTTATACAAAGTTACAATGAGGTGCACTGACTGTTTCAGGAATTGGTATGTTGTGGTGACTACCAATCATCCAAATGATCCAATCTTACCATTTCCCTAACCAGGGAATGATTCTGGCTGTAAAGTGGAATGGCTGTAGCCCAGATCCACTCCACAGGGGATGCGCTGCTGTGCTGTTTGCCAAATTCAAACTCTCTTCTGACAACCTAATGACAATGCCATTAGTTGCACAGGGCTGAAAAGAAGCATAATTGACAGCTTTTATAGAGAAAGAAAATAGGAAAGCTGTTAGTCATCAGGCATTCGTTTTTTTAAGACCGCATCATAAAAATGTTAAGCTATCTCATAAGAAATACCCAGTTTAACACCATGCCGCAACTGCAAAATATTTATGGGGTTCCAAATAATGTTTTTTTAACTGTTGTCCTGTATTGACGAGGTCTGTCAACAGTAGGGACTGTAATCTCACTTCCACCACACGCTCCAAGAGGAAGGGAACATTAGTCTGTTACAAAAGAGGAAGAGCTATTGAGAACCAGACGATATTTATATGGGGAAAAGTGTAGTAAATGGGCGGTGCATTTGTCCACCAAACCTTATATCCACAAGGAGAGTCTATGTGTGTGTGTGAGTGTGTGTGTGAGTGTGTGTGTGTGTGTGTGTGTGTGTGTGTGTGTGTGTATGTGCGTGTGTGTGTGCGTGCGTGCGTGTGTGGAGAGAGACAGAGAGACTCAGCAATGTCAACGGTGGAAGCTGTGGGTGGCCTGCCGGGGCTGTCATGCATTTAAATTACCACCACTCTCAAAGTGCACAATATGCAGCACAAGGTGTAATTGCATTTTGACTAGGGGATAATTGTGAGTCATTTTACAGGAGGGGGAAGCTGAGGCATATGGGCAACCAGCTGGCTATGACTGAGGGTGGAAGTATGTGTGTGTGTGTGTGTGTGTGTGTGTGTGTGTGTATGTGCCTGTGTTTGTGTGTGAAAGAGAGTGAGGGAGACAGAAAGAGAGAAAGAGAGAGATAAAGAACAGGAGTGAGGCATATGTAAAATATCACAGTAAAATGTGTGCGTATGTGTGTGTGAGTGTTCATGAAACTGTACACCACTGTTGTATGACAGTGTTTGTGTGTGTGTCTACATGTTTGTATAAAAAGTGCATGTTTTGTGTGTTTTTGAAGTCAGGTAAATTTCTGTCAGTCAGCTGTATAGTCAGCTTACTGAGATAGGAATAATTAATCTCTCAAAATGTATGTGGGCAGTTTTTATAGCTGAAGCCTGCAGGTCACAGCTCTGAGACCTGCTTTGATGGGCATTTATTTCATCACTCACTGAGACCAATAGCAATGTCAGAATTCAAAAGGCAGGTTTGCTTTCTAAATTACTTCAGCAGCCTTCTAGGCGGTAATCAGTCCACACAGTCTAATCTATTAGACTGGCATCCTGGCATTGAAACGAGACCATAGATACAGAATGTAGACTCTGTTTTTCCACAAACATACTTGGCCAGTCTCTTGGCCAGAGAGAGTAGTCTTATATACACCATGTGGTACAATGATGTTGCAAATGCTTACAGTGGTTATGAAAGTGAAATGAGTTGGCATTGCAAACTACAAGCCCCAGTGCGTCTGCACACACACCTCAGTGCATCTGTGTACAGGGGAGATGGGAGCGTGCAGTTTAAAATTCAGCATGATGTTGCAGATAGAGGCTTCTTTGCAGAGCTCTGCGTCTGAGTGTGGGAGTGATGAGTGACTGCTCTGTCATAACCTCATATTGGTTTTGCTGATAGGTCTATGTTCTGCTATAGAGTTTCTTTTTTTTTCTTTGAAAGTATACTTTTTTGGCTTTTTGCCTATATTTGGACAGGACAGTGAATAGTGACAGGAAGTAAGTGGGAGAGAGACATGTGGTGGGAATCGGAAAATGGCCGCAGGTCAGATTCGAACCTGGGTCCCTGTGGTACATGGTATGGGCGCTGTAGCCTGCTGCGCCACAGCACCCCGGAGTCTTTAATTTATTTTGACAGTCCTGCCTCTGTCCCCTCTGCTTGAGCTCCCTCCTTATTCCTCTGCTCTGCATAACTGATTGGGCTCATCAATTGCACTTTGATGGCAATTAGTTGCACACACCTGATCTAGCTAGTCAAGAGCATTGTAATTGCATAAACATTAATCAGGTGGGCTTGGAAAGAGTGTTTTCAATGCTGAGGAGCTGGATAGAGGAACATGTTCTGGCAGGGACATGTAGGGAGTGGAGGCTGAAGTGCCTTGCAACAACATTGCACTACACTTTACTGCAAAGCTTTATCCAACTATATATTTTTTCCCCTGCAGGACAATGCAGTACAATGCAGTTTAATGGCCAAAATACTGCATTTCTGCAGTTAAGTGTAGTGCAATGTTGTTGCAAGGCACTTGTTTAAGGGGTGTGCTAATGTTACGCTACTGTAACTAAACATATTGGTGCCTTATCATATTTATTGTACAACAGCCTATTTAGTCAACTGCTTATGGCCTTCATATATGGTGTGTAAATCTGGCTGCTACTGTCCAGTGCCTCACCAGCAACTGACCTAACCACACGTCACTAGGATATATTTTTAGCACATTCTCAGAGCTTAACATCAGCTGTCAAGCCACATATGTGAAAGCTAAGTCACAGATCCATACAGGTGAAGCCGGTCTCTGACACAACCTCACCTGCATTCAGTATGGGATAACTTGATAAGCTGACAAACGCTTACTGGTCAGGATGGTCATGTAGAGATCGCAAGTGTCCCCTTTTGAAAAACAATAGGATGTTATCTTTACAGATGGCATGGATCTTTAGCTCGTCAGTGTCAATATAAACCATTAGAAGAGGGCTGCACCTGCTGAAAGAACTGAACTACTGCACAGCAAGAACTCATATCTTCCAGTTGCGGCAAATGTGTTACGCACATATCACAAACAATGTCACATAAATTCTTTACCAGAAAACGGGAACGAAGAAAAGGTCCATTCAGAACACCCACATCTAAGAAAAACTGACACCACATGGTGTTACTCATTAATCAAGTGAGTGTGAACCAGGGTGAAGCCCACCTATTACACTTTATAATAACTCTAGCCTGAGTGCTAAACTAATTTAGCCATGACAGCTGTATTGGAGCTGACCCTGAAGAAACCTGATGTACTTTAACATTTCCCTTGGGATGAATAAAGTCTATCTATCTATCTATCTATCTATCTATCTATCTATCTATCTACTGTATCTACTGCTGGGTAACTCCAACATGGTCCAGCAGACCAAGGTTGCACTGCATAGACAAAATAACCGTGTCTCCTACTGAAGGACGGGCTACTCTTTCAGACCCTCACAATGGCTGCGCTGATGGATGAGTGTTGGCCCCTGCGCTGGGGTGAAGAAGCGTCGGGATATTCTTAGACCTGCACGAGCATCATTTGTCAGGGCTGAGACGGACGGTGGTGAGCACCGCTGAACTCAGAGACAGAGCAGAGTCAGGTGTTGGAGAACACTCACGGCACAGTGCAATTTAATGCTTCACTGCAACACACACTCACATGCACACACAGATACACTCACACAGATACACACACACACACACACACACACACATACACACACACACACACACATACACAGCGGTCAGTCACTCTTCAAGACAAGCAGACGGAAATGGGTTCTGACAAATGAAGTCACACTGAACCAAGACCTACTGACATTTACAACTTGACATTTCAGTGTATTTAAGACCAGGTGATGTATACAATAGACACACACAAACACATTTGTCTGGTCATTTATTGCAATGTGAGATAGACTGCAGGGCTATTGATGACCCCTCCATCAGTATGTTTCAGCAACACACTGAACAGCTTTAGTGGCTGTAAGAGGTCTGACATGTTTTGATATAAATACATTGTTGACAGGATTACAATTTGCATTGTGAATATTGCTTATCAAAATGTCCTATATGGGTAGTATTGGGAAAACCGCCCTACTATGTAATTTGATGTATCTAAGACATAGATATTGCTGATTTTTAAGTTTCCACACCACTGTTGACCCAAACAACCACAAGCATAACAATGGTCACACATGTCTTGTCTGATGGGTCAGTAGTATCGATCAAATCACAGTTCACTTGTGCCGAGATCTTCAGGCTGAAACTGAGTTTGTCAACACAATCAATACAAAGAAACAGAGTGGTTATAAATAACCCAGTGACACCTGTCAGGCTGAAATGGACTTTATCCAGCTGCCGCAATCACAGACATCTCAAACAGTTGAGCATTCTCCACGGTACCCCTTGTCCACAAGAAAGGCTGCCGTTAACTGTAATGTCTTTTTATAACCGCCGCTAGCGTAGCACATAACCATTTGTTATATGTGATATGCACCCTCCCAGTAAAAAATGAAAATGCGATATTGTTATCACCCCTATCTTCAGTGGAGATGTTCTGAACTGCACCAAATTCCATGTGTATGATTAACCTGACATGCCAAGTTTCATGGAATTTTATCCATGCGGGGCATAAAATAAATGAATTTACACTGCCTGGCCAAAAAAAAGGGCACACACACTATTATTTTGTTGAACCGCCTTTATCTTTGACTACAGCATGCATTCGCTGTAGCATCATTTCCACAAGCTTCTGCAATGTCACAACATTTCTATCCGTCCAGCGTTGCATTAATTTTTCGCCAAGATCTTGTATTAATGACGGGAGATTCGGACCACTGTGCGGTTTTCTCCAGCACATCCCAAAGATTCTCAATAGGGTTAAGGTCTGGACTCTGTGGTGGTATGATGTCCAGAGCCGGACAGTAACGGAGTACATTTACTTGAGTACAGTACTTGAGTACAATTTTGAGGGATCTGTACTTTACTCGAGTATCATTTTTGGGGAGTACTCATGACTTTACTCAAATAAATTTGAGAGACAAATATTGTACTCTTTACTCCACTACATTTCTATCCTTAACTGTGAGTACCCGTTAGGCTACTTCTTCTAAAAAAAAGAAAAAAAGAAAGATCTCAAAACCCTCAATTTGTTGTTTCCCTCTCAAACGTGATTGGATTGTGCAGGCAACACTGATTGGGACAGCCTATCAGCAATCACTTTCAGCTTTTCGCCAAAGTCAACTCCATGGTCAGATTTAGATAAGAGACGAAACCATGGACGAAACAATGGATGAAGACGCAGCAAGTTAATGACAGTTTTCGCTTCAAGTGTTTCAATTACAAAATAGTATTTTGTATTTGAAATACGTATTTTAAATACATGTATTAGAAATACTGTCCATCCCTGGCAACATGGTAAAAAGATGAAAATGACTTGATTTTACTTTCAATTCCTTTTACATTCTCCAAGGTATTAAAATGTTTCATAACTCCATGTAGGACGTTTCTGTACATAAATGTAAGCACAGTGGCAGTAGTAATGCAATATTTAGAAAATGTAGGCTAGCCTACTCTTGTACTCAAGTACTTTTAAAAACAAGTACTTCAGTACTTTTACTTAAGTAGACATCTGACTGTTGTACTTTTACTTGTGCTTGAGTAAAATTTAGCAAAGGGTATCTGTCCGCCTCTGATGATGTCTCATGCTTCCAGAATCACTCTTTCACGATTTGAGCCCGATGAATCCTGGCATTGTCATCTTGGAGTATGCCGGTGCCATCAGGGAAGAAAAAATTCATTGATGGAATAACCTGGTCATTCTGTTTGATCTCTCTAACCCCATGTCTCGAATCATCTGTATTCTTCTCCGATCCTTGTTAAACTGATGGTTTGGTTACCTTGTTTCATTACTAAGCACAACTCAAAATGAAGCTGTGTTGTTTTGATTCCTTAGCCGGTGAGTCTTGGAGTCAGTGTTTTCTCTTCTGTGGGAGAATGTAAATTAAAAAAAAATGAAGCCTCTATGTTTTACCTTTACCTTTAAGAGGAGTGGCATTACCACTTCTCCTACTTTCCAAGTTTGAAATCCACACAAAAATCAATGATCATTACCCCTCAACCAGTCAGAGGTATCGATTTGTTATACGCTGAATAATTTATTTGTTACGTGCTTCAGTGAAGTAAACATGCTTAACTGACTGATCAGCGGAAAGCCTTTCCTGCATTAGAGTGAAGATGGTCATCATAACGAATTGATTTGTAATTTGTTGTGGTTGTAAATGGTAATTGGAAGTGATCACATCTCCCTGCACCAAACCAGCCAACGGAAAAGTATATCACATGAAGGCATTTGGTTTTTACATGTGTGGTTATGTGTTGCAGTTTACCTCTGAACAGCTAATTGATGTTAAAACTATGCAGTATACACATGTTCTCAAAGGTCTAAGAATAGAATATGATAAATCATGCATGCCATATAGCTTTCTATTTAGAATTGTATTGAGTAATTTGGGAAATGTACTGCCATCTTCTATTAATACATGCATTATTCAGTATATCAAAACATAACCACTGTAATTATTTACACACCTGTGCAATTAGACCTAAAAAGCTTCATAGTAGTAGGGCCTATCTCTCCACCCTGAGGCAATCCTAAATGACTATCGATTGAACACGCTGGCACGCAACAGAGCATAATTCATATGTGGAGATAATAAGACAAGCAAATCTAGATCTAAATGAACCTCATCTTCATCACAAGTGAATTACAGTGTGAATATGACTGTAGGCCTGACCAATATTCAAGGGTGATGTTGTTATTATCCCCCTCACACCTGTGAGCATGGTGGGTTCTTCTCTGTTCCATGACCAAAACTGGGATGCAAAGATGGACTGGTGAAAAGGCTTGGATTGAAAAGAAGAGGAGGGAAAGCAGACGGCCGAGAAACAGGGGAGAAAGTGGACGCCAGACAGAGTTAATTGCCACCACTGAGTTGAGCGGTGACTTTTTGATTGGGTTCAGTAACTCCTACTACGGTTGTTTGTTCTGACTCAACGTTTAATGCAATTTCCCAAAGTTGTCGCCCTCCTTCACGGTCATGGTTCACCGACATTTGCACGAAGTGACTTTGTGCATAACATTTCACTCCACTCCCTTGGCCTCTTTTCATTGGACTTCGAGAGAGAGAGAAGTCTGGAAGAAGTTGTGGCTCTCAAACCTATGTACAAATTGGCTGCACAAAGCAAGAACTTTCTCATTCATCAGACACAGAATTAGGCAGGGCCACTGAGCCCACCTGCTGTGCCCACTCAATAGCAGCGCTAAGACAGGACACATTCAGGTTTATCCTTGTAGTGCTGCACTCTCCTTCAGTGCGCTAAAGCAGCCCTGCAATAGAAATCAATGAATGCAGAAGGCTGGGCTTCACAGTCATTCAGTGCCAATCAAAAGGAAAAACGTCAGAATAGACACCCGAAAAAGTGAACTTATAAAACTAGACTCATCTTTGAATTGAGGTAAAAGCAATTTGATATAAAAGCATTTGTTTAGTTGAAATGTAAGCACACAGCAAATTCACAGCAAGGTTGACTTGTTGATGTGACTACAACTGACTCAAACAAAGAACATTCCTCACCACACAGGGTTGCCAGGGGTAACTATTTAACACACAGTCAATTTCTCCAAAAAGAGAAAGTGGTTTGATTGTCACTTCTGGAATCTCTGTAAATGTATGTCCTTTCTCTGACCTCTGGGTCTCTTTCTGTCTTTCTATGTTATTTTCTTTATTTTATGAATTGTTGTATCTGGTGTATTTGACATTCTAACTTGTTAACTTGTTAAGTTTAAGTTTGTTAAGCTTACTTTGTTCTATTGCTACAGTATGCCTATCTGAGTTTTACCTTACATTCAATGTTAAGTGACATCTACCTTTATGGTTTACTGGTAAATAAATAGTTAATTCCCACCATTTTTATATATTTATTCTCGTATGCCATGACACTACTCTGCTATAGTTGATAAACTAATTGGTAATTATTCAAGGTCAAGTTCTTAAATTTATGGAGTCAGATTAATTGTAGTTTCTTGTAATATTTACCACAGCTTTACCAGTCTGTCCTATTGTTTAATACACGTCTAAACCTTTGATGGCCAATGCAATTCTCATCCTAAGGACACATTGTGCCCTCTCTTACTCTGATACATGGGCAAAAGAATACAGAGACGACAGAGGAAGACTTGAAATATGTATTATGGACAGACATATCTAAGGCGAATAAATTACAAAGAACATTTGTGAGACATTGACCAAATGCTGGAGTGGTTTGACTCAATCCGTCAAAGATGGCGGAGGGAGTGTGATAGTCTGGGGATGCTCTGCTTGTTAAAAGGAATCCTGAAGAAAGAAAGTGATCAATCCGGTTTGCAATGTCCTGCCACACCCTATGGATGGTGCTTGTGTAGCAGGCAGACCTTGTCTGCTTGCTTGCTTTTTCCTAATGAGTGGGTGGGAATCATTCAATTAGGCCAACCATGCGCTACTTAAGGAGCTCTACAGCAAGAAGCTCAGGAGGTTCCACTGGTTGTCCCTCGTCTGAGTACTGGGGTCTACCGACCGTCGGCCCTGTAGATGGATGGATATGCTGTCCTCATCTGTTGTCATTGGGAAAATTGGTATAGAGAAGAGTATGGGTAGCACGGCTTTTCCATCCGCGTTGCCCTCAGCGTAGGTCGTGCTGCTGTCTTGTCTTATTTTTGTTTTGTTACTGTTTAGCTTTGCTTGTACTTGGCAACTGCCTGCATTGTACTTGTACCCTTTTGTTTTACTTTACTTTTATCTTAGTTATCCAGTGTCTGTCTATTCCATAGAGTCTGGGGGCAACAACTTTTAACTGTTTGTTAATTTGGCAGGCAGGGTTCTCACTGGTGGGAGGCTAGTCAGTCACCTAGTGGTGGTGCAGTAAAGATGCACATTTTGGTGTGAATTATCAGAATGTTTGCTGTGGTCTGCGGTGTTACTATTTGAGCTTTCTTGCTGTACGTGTGCATGTGTGAGGGCTCTAGGGCACATTATCAGTAGTCTGCCTCCCCCAGGTAAGCCCCTGCCTTGCTTATTCCACTCCATCGTGCCTCCCCTATGAAACCTGTCTGTTAGTTGTAATCATTTTAAATAAACAAAAGTGCAACAAGAAAACATAATAAATATTTTTGTACTTTCCTAACCCAGACTAGTCTTCATGTCTTTTTGCAGCTATCCCCCCTCCACCTTTCTTTTCCCTGGCTTCAGTTAAATAAACTTGGTCATGTTTTCACTGGAATTCACGTCTCTGCCTCGTGTATACTGTATGAACCTGTGTGCAATGGTGCAATTATGTGTTCTCTTAACTCATTCCCTGGGTGCTAGGCCCAGGGTGGCGTAGTCTGGCTACAGTGATTGGCTCTTAGTGCCGTCCTCCAAAACCTCGCCCTGCTACACTTGATTGAAGCCAATTTCCTCCAAAAAGAGGACATTGACTCAAAATACAGATCCAAACTGGACTATGACAGAAAAAGCAGCCAGCTGGTATTCTGTCCTTAATACAATGGAATGGACATCAAACTTTTAAACAGCAGTGTATGTGTTATTTTCTCTGTACTTACACCAAGCATTTCATATCTCAACAGCATTGTGGTATATATTAGCCAGTTCCTTCATACAGGTGAGTCTGTGCCTCGTCATCAAAGAGGAAAATGTCCTGATTTGTCCCCAAACTCACAAGGGATTCTGCCTTTGTGGTCATCAAATGAGAAGCAAGAAACCTGGCCCTTTGATGCATGATTATGAGCTTTCTTTCATAATAGTAGAGCTGCTTGCCAAAAAGTTTTAATTTTTATTTTGAAAAGCTCATTTCAAATGCCATAACAAGGTTGTGGTATTTCATACTCCTAGGTCTGGTGGATATAACGCATGAATGCCAATGTGGAGGAATTTTATGACCTTGGTGAAATGAAGCAAAGCACACATCACACATGCAAGTGCACACACACACACACACACACACACACACACACACACACACACGCACAGAAAATCACATCAACAGTTCTGTCTGCAAATTCTGAAAAATATTTAATGCAGGGCACAAACATCGCTTGTGTTTCTGCTCTCCATCTTCTCTTAAGTGTGCTATGCCATTGAAACCCTTTAACAAATAGGTTATCATTTCTCCCATATTAATAATGGCACATGGCTCAGCACCTGTAATTTCTGACAAAAGTGCCGTCCAGATTGCACACGCTTTATTCATCTGAGTCACCATAATGACAAGCTTCATGCACTTCATGGACATTCATTTGAAAATGACACACAGTGCTAGGTAGATCACCATGGAGATATGGGATGCAAGCTGTATGACAGTCAGGTTTGCATTTCCACTTAGAATTCTTTATGGTGATGTAACTTGCTGTGGAAGAATGTGACGTCTGAAAATGTGATGTTACAGTATAAGCACTGTCATGTGATGTTAAAGTGCAGCTGCAAACTAGCTGTAATTGGTAAACTTTTGCTGTGATGTCCTCGGCACTGCAAGCCATTCACCACAGTTGCTTTGTCACTGTCATGACAGGTCTCCAAATTGTGCTATGACAGCTGACATATTATTAGCATGCTGCCAGGGCATCTAAGATTTTGTGAACTGACAAGACAATAGCTGATAAGCATGTGACAATATCGCAATCCTGGCCTCTGATCGTCTGTCAGTCTTATGACGTAGGGTTCATGTTCAGTGCATTTCTCCCCTAGGTTTTAGAATCCAGATGATCAGGATCTGGGTTAAAGTAGTTGGACAACTTTCTGGCTTTGAATGAGAGTAAAACAAAATAAATGATTATTGATTATTGATGTCACACAGGAGAGATACAACATACTATTGTTAACAATACAGAGAGAGTCAAAACATAAATACTAGGAATTGAAATTGATGATGAGCTGAAGTTTGATAAATGTGCCACCGCCAAAGTTAAAAAGCTGCAACAACGGATGTTTTTCCTGAATAAATTAAATAGTTTTAATGTTGACTGTTATTTCTTGCAGCTGTTTTATAAAGCCGTCCTTCAGAGCATCTTGTCCTTTGATTTGATTTGTGTTTTTGGTAACATGCGCAAGCAAGTTCAGGACAAGCTGCAGCGCATGGCCAAAATGGCTGGTAGAGTCATTGGGTGTGATCAGACGTCGGCTGTTGATTTGTGTAAAGATCTAATATTGAGCAAAGCTGAGCCCATCCTCAGAGACCATACTCATCCACTACACAATACATTTCAAGTCAGTCAGCGGGGCAAAGGAAGGATGCTCTAAAGAAAGATAAAAACCACTAGGTTCAGCAAATCATTTGTTCCCTTGACAATCAGGCTCTTAAATGAAAGACAGTTCAAAACAAAGGACTTGATCTACCCACTTAAAGCAACACCAAATAACTTTTCCACTGTCGTGCACACACTATTTGTTTATCCAGCACAGGCTTTGCAAATAACGATGTCCACAGACAAGGTAGACTATGTTGCATGATTTTATGAAAGTACGATGTATTGCGACATCAGATGCAAGTCAATTTGTAGTTTCTTATGTCTCATTCCATCGAACTACAGATCCGCTACCCGATCTGGCAAACTTACATAGTGCGGTTATAGCCGATAGAGGGTCGCAAAGCATAGTGCCGTTCACCCTGTTACGAGTTGATGAACCACTGAAACGATTTTGGAAACATTCTTATACAGTAAGGTACAAAAAACTCTTTGGTGTTGCTTTAAAGGTGCTCTAAGCGATGTTACACGGTTTCTAAGCTAAAATATTTTTTGTCAGAAACATCACCTCACCATCCGCTAGCTGTCTGTGCCCTGAATACACTGTAAAAAAAAAACTACTCTCTTTGGACAGCCCAGGCTCCAAAAACGGCAACAAAAACAACTTGGTCCAGTGGACTAGGGCTGCTTGATTTGGGGAAATGCGATTTTTCTGACATATACTGATTGCATTTATGATTTGCGATATGATTTTTGAATGTGAATGATCTGATTCAGTTCAATATTCCAAATGTCTCTTTAATTTGTGCCACCCCACACGACCAGTGCACAAGCACAGCACCCCGATGGACTGTGAAGCTCACCAATCAGAATTCCTGTGCCCTTCAAGCACTACGCACACCCACCAATGAGAAGTGGCACATCAAAGAGGATGACATTAATATAAAAGTCAGAAATGTGACTAAAATTAACTGTCCACGATTATTTGTAGCTTTTGCGATTAGGTAATTGTGTTGGTTTATATTGCGATTACGATTACGATCATTTTGCAGCCCTAGTCTGGATCATAAAAACATAAAAAACTGTTCAAGCCAATCACCGTCGAGATGTGCATTTAGGAGAGTTTCAATTGCACAGGAGGGAGAGGGAAGGAGTAGCAAGCTAGCTCTCTGTTTTGTTTGAACATCAACAGGAGTGACGTTACCCAACATCGCTTAGAGCACCTTTAACTTATTATATTGCACTGGATACATTTTAGGCTAATTTATTATCTGTGGAGAATGGGTGCAGAGTGGAGATTGTATTTTTTAAGTAGTTTATAAAATCGGTATTTTAAATTTTACTTGAATACATTTTGAGTTAAGTATTGTACTTCGCTACATCAAAAATCCCATCCGTTACTTGAGTAAAAAAAAAAGTTAAGACTAACGAAAACAGAAAGGGAGAGAAAAAAAATCGTGTCTAAACCACCAGTGTTGGGCAAGTTACTTCAAAATCGTAATGTACTATGCATTACTTATTACTGTCATTTCAAAGTAATTTGTTACATTATAATATTGCCGTCTCTGAATTGTAAGGCATTACACTACTATTGCATTACTTTTAAGTTACTTTCACCAAAATATCTACAAATATGGATTTGCCATTCTAAATGCAGTTTATTACGCTCAATGCAGCTCATTGCTCTTCCAATGGAGGGAGATGGGGTATAGCATAATGACTGAGCTAGGCTTAAGGCTAACTACATACAGTAAGAATGCAATATAGGCGCAGTGCTCATGATGCAAAACAAGGAACAATCATATAGTCAGAATTAAAAACCGACAAAAGGTCAAAGTCTGGTAAATTGTGATATAAATACTGTAACTTTAAGGCCTAGGCCTGCTCAATTGAGAGCCTATTGTAAATCAAAGCTTAATAAAGACATGTCAAGATGGTGGCCTACTGGCCATTTCGGTGCCCTAAGTGAGTGGCTTTGAGTGAGTGATTGATCGATCTTTACGTTCTCATAATGCCCTTTTGCCAGCTCTTGTTTACAAGCCTTGTTTGTTGAGTTACATTGATAGCACAATATTAACAATAATATGCACAATGTTAAGTTGTTTTAAGCAGCCTTCGGAAAGTTTTGGAAAGTATGCAATGACATGTTGCTTCACATTTCGTTTTGCAAATAAAAGTGAATTATGAGCCTGGTATCCACCTAGCTATCTGAATGGATTTTTTTTGTCGACTTGGCATATCATGTGCTTCATGTAGCCTAAATGCTTGGGAAACGAATTATTGAAGACCCACCAATTCCATTCTACTAGTAGGCTACTAAGTGGTGGAGATTGAGAGAACCCAAAAAGTATCAAACTTCCATGTACCATGGTGTTAGTGCATTCTGACATTGTAAACGTTATTGATGAAGAGTGAAACGCAGTTTGCAGTAAAGCTACTATTCATTGGTTACATTTGGGTGCCCCCTCTGTCCTTTGGTGCCCTATGCAAAGTGCGTGGTGGGAGCGGTGGCACTGCCAGGCTACACAATCTTTTTCTGCATTTCTATCCCTTTATTCTCTTTAATTCAAGTTCACAGCTCAAAGCTGACATGCACTAGAAGAACACAGTTTGTGTTTTATCAAGAATAAAAAAGATTAGCGTGGCACCACTTTAGATGTTTCATTAAATGACTTGTGCTATTTCGCGAGGCATAGTGAGATCTTTCGGTTTCGCACACAAAGTGCACTAACTATTATGTTCTTCATATCCTTGTCTCTGACAAGCTAAAAATAATGAGCGTAGTATGTCCATCCCGCAAATAGAGTCCGACTTTGAGTCTGCTGCAGCCACAGTCATCTTCAACCAGTATCAGGAGATACGTTCTACTATTTTGCGCGGATTTTTTCTCGTCTGTTGTTCTCGCGGTGGTGTTTGCGAATATGTATCAAAACAAAACAAGCGCTTAATTTTGGGTTAAAATGCATTGTAACGCCCGTCACTGAAGTTTGTACCGAGTAAATATTACTTTTTTTTTTTGTGTAATGCCTTACATTACCGTTACCGCAAACAGCAATATATTACAGTAATTACATTACTTTTGTAACGCATTACTCCCAACACTGTAAACCACTAGGGATAATGATCAGCATGTAGGATAGCCTACAACAGGACATGAATTAAGCTGCCGCCATGCAGTCTTTCTGAAAGTGATGAAGATGGAGCTGGATCACGAGATGCATCAGATTACATGTGTATGTATTTTCCGCTATTTCAATGGGTTGTCTCAGTTCGTTTTAGCACTAATGATTGCGGAGATATTCAAGCAAACACCATGGGATTTCGTGTTTTGACGTTTGTGCTCACCTTTCTTTGGAAAGAAGTTTATTAGCAGTTTCCCCTCATTTTAATGTCTCTCTTTTTCCTGTTTTGGCCTTTGTTTTTGGTAACCTGACTTGGCTTTCTTGGAGAAAGACATTGCACCCTACTAGCAATGCTCAACTAAATAAACAAAATATAGACTACCTTATGAATCGTGCAGGTGGACTAAACCATTTAGCTCTTTAGCAAGGGAGAGTGAGAGTGACCTGACCTTAGACCGTTTTCACTATGTTGTATACAAAATCCAGTCAGTCAAACTTTAAATTTCGTCTGACATTCATTTTGACATTTAACTTGGAAGAAACATTCAGGTAAAATAAATATATGGTGGAAATAAGTATTGAACGCTTAAATGTTTTTTCAGTAATTAGCCTAAACTTCCTAGCCTTTAAATCTAGACGTGCCCCTAGCGCGTTGCTAGTCTCGCAATTCTCCTTGGCTTGTGAACTCCTGAAATCGAAACTTAATCAGGCCAATGGAATCGTGTATAGAGTGGATTGCAGTGACGTACCAAACCAATGGTGGGCCCAGGTGCGAGAGCGCTACGCGGGCCCCATGTCGACGGACTTTGGCCCAGGATAAATTAGCTCTGATACATGCAATACACATTAAGGGTGACTTCAATTGTTTATGCAAAGGGACTGAGGCACCAAAGTAGTTTAGTAGTTACAGATTACAATTTCAAAACATTAAAAAATAATTTTATTCACAGCCTGCAGGCCAGGGTAATCTAATATTACTGCATTAACATCAACTCGCATGGAATTATGGGAACACTCAATGCGCCTCTTCAACCCTCTGCTGAAACTGCAAGCGTAGATTGCTTGCTTATAAACTTGCACTGCGCAGAAACAAAACTTTATGTAGCCTAACTTATTTAACCGTCCAGAAACCATACAATCCCCAATATGCGTGAATTAGGCCATTAGAAGAAGGCCATCTTATGAGCCTTTCGTTGTGAAAAATCGTCAACGATGTTCCCAATATTTAATGCTCTGGCTCTTGTATTTTCAATGGACAGGATAGCTAACCCACGGAGCCTCTCCTGCATGCCCCATGCTGCTCCTTAGGTATAGGTCTTAATAAGTTTGAGTTTGGAAAAAGATCGCTTAGCTGTTGCCACAGTCACAGGCAATGTCAGAAACAACATGAGTACACACTTCCCCGAATGTGGATGTTACACTGTCATAATCTACCACCAGCATTTTGGCAAGTTGAAAAATAGATGACTTCTGTGAAATCTCTGCTTTAAAGCAAGACCTGAATGAGAGGAGTTGTGTTGGGAATGTCGGTGCAATGTCCCTGCTATAATGGTCTGACAAACGTCTTGCCTTTTCAAGCAGCTCATCATCACCTGCGAGTTGAATGGTCATAGGACGTAAAGACTCAAACACATGACAAGTTTCCCGCATACTTGCAAATCTTTGGGAGAGCTGACTGATTATGATGTCCAGAGTTGCATTAAATACCTGCACTTTGAAGTATCTCTCTGCATCGGTTAAGCGCTCATCTTCCGATAGATCGTCAAAGTGACGCTTCACTCTCCGTGCTCTAACATTCTAAAGTTCTAAAAAAAAAAAAAAAAAAGGAGGCAGGGCGGGGGTAGCGACGGGCCCCGGGAGGTCACGGGCCCTGGTGGGACTGCACTTGCTGCACCTACTATAGTTACGCCACTGGTCGTTAGGTGGTCTTAACATAATGATTGATGGCAGAGTTGCAACGGTTTGGCTTGAATTCCCTAACCTGACCTTAGCCAGGTGAATTTCGCTCCGCCTAGCTCCAGTCATCCATCTGGAACCGGTCCATTGAAGTGTTGCTTCAGAAGGCTGGGCCTAATCAAAAAATGCTTGTATATGATTGAATAAGCCACTTGTCCGTCATCTATTGACGTGCTACTTCAACCACTCACATTGAAGCCAACCCGTGACGCTAATAACAGTCTCACAGTCGCTTCTACACTATGTCACATCTATGAAACTCCCGCCCTGCGTCCTGATTGGATGTACCATAAAATCGGTTGCAGAAATCACTCTCAATGGAAGAGGTCCCAGATGGATGTGAGTGAAGCTAGGCGGAGCTAAGCGGAACGAAATTAATCTGTCTAGGGTCAGGTTATGAGTTCCCTGCTACTTGAAAACAAATAAGATGGATGTTGCTGTTGGTGAACAGTGTGACACGAGTTAAGCTTTTATTAAGTTGGCAAACGTTTGAACTAGCCAACTAGCTCCGCTGGTGGGAAACGCATGGGACTCATAGTGCTGCAGCTGTCCTATTGCGTGCAGAGGGAATTTGAAAGACAACTGATTATCCCGCCCCTCGGACTGAGCACTGTGAACGGTGAGTGCCCAGACCCTACATTTTAATGTAGGTCTGGCTCGTCAGGCTATAAACTTCCAGTGAGTCTATTCGAAATTTTCACCACACATTATATTAACACACATATAAAAAATCTAGGGCTGTCAATCGATTAAAATAATTAATCTAATTAATTACATACTCTGAGATTAATTAATCTAAATGAATCACATATATATTTTTTGCTGTGAAAGTATTTTAAATATTTAAATTCAAATAAATCATTGAATAATCAGCATTTGTGACATTAACTTCAAAAACTCTTTTATTATTATTTTCACTATTCAAATAATTGCCATAATAATCTATGATATGACTTAATATGCTGAGGAAATAAATTCAAAAGTGCTTCGGGAAGAAGTTTTTTTTTTCACATACAAGGCATTTCAGGCCACACATATGACCTAGGGGACACAATGAAAATAAATTAACACTCCCCTCAATGTCAACACTTATTTCTTTGCATTGATGTATATAGAGCACATTCCTTGCTGCAGACATTACAGAGGACTATATTTTCAACACTTCATTTTTATCAACACCATCAGGCCGTTTTTTAAAGGTAAATGTTCCAATCAATGATCCAGGCAGCACGTTTTCTTCTCTCTCCTTCATTTTACAGTCTAATTTTTACTGACTAGAACTCGGGGTCAAAGGTCATACAGAATCGATTAATCTGCACTAATTTTTTTAATCAGTTATTTTTTCTCAAATTAATTAATCGAAATTAATCAGTTATTTTGACAGCCCTAAAAAATCCAAACATAAGAGTTATGTGTAATAAAGTGGAATGACACAGGAAAAAAGTATTGAACGTGCCTAATGAAATTTTTTCAATACTTTGTGGAAAATCCTTTGTTTGTAATGACAGCTTCAAGACATTTCCTGTATGACAAAACTTATTAGTCGCAGTATCAGGTGTGATTTTGGCCCATTGTTCTAAACAGATTCCAGGGGTCCCACTTGTGAATCCTGACCTTTAGTTACTTACAGAACTGTCTAATTGAATTTAATTGAATTGGCTGCCTTCAAGTCTTTCTGGAGCTTTCTCCGAGTGGTCCTTGGCTCTTGGAATTGACTATCCTTCTTCCCTGGTCAGAAATATTGCGAGGAGATCCTGTGCATGGCCGGTTGATGATGCAGTGATGTTCCTTCCACTTGCAGATAATGGCTCCTGAAAGTAATTGTGGGTGGGTAATTACTTAATATTAATCTTAGACTGGCAAACTTCAGGAAAAACTCAGGAATCAAGTTTATTCTGTTACAAGCAGAGAGGGTAAAAAAAATGGTCTATGGTCTATGTAGGCCTAGCCCAGGCCATGGCACAAGGCCATGGCCTCTGTTGGATCACCCTTTCTCTCAGTTCTCCATGTTCTAAATCTAAATCTGACAAACATTGCAGTTTAGTTACTTTTAAATGCTTTAAACAAAGAAGAAAATGGCGCCAAAACAAGCCCACTTGATTGGTTCTCCAGTTGGCATCAGACACACCTACTCACACTCACTTCACACCTATCTGAATAGCATGAGGAGAGATATCTTATATATCAGAAATATCACTTATAGAATGTTCCAAACATCCTCACAATCAAATCATTACAATCCTTGTACTGAGACTATCACAATGATACCGAACATTAATACATTTACATTTCATGACACATGGATACATTATATCAAGGTAACATCCTTTGTCTGGTGTACTTGATAGCCCTTGAACCACTACATTAGCATTTGATTGGGGGAGGGGAGGGTGTCTTTGTTTTAAACCAAGAAGGGCCACATGGCAATTAAATTATTAATCATTTTAACCGTAAAATTATTGCTATCACTCCCATGCTGCTTACTGGAAGATTCTGAAGTTGAAATGCATCTGTAACCAGTTTCATTGATATGTTTTGCAACAATAAGGTTGCAAAGGTCTTGGGAGAGCTTTTTGCTTTTATCCATCATGAAATGTTTCTTGTGTGACACCTTGGTAATGAAAAACCTTTTTATAGCCCATCAATATGTAGGCTACTAACCAAGCTTATATTAATTTGCACAGATAGAAAGGATAACTACTCTCTAACTACTTACAGATTCCAGCTCGTTCCTTCCCTTTCCTTGCCTTAGTGCTTTTTCTTAGCATGTTCAATACTTTTTCCCTGTGTTATTCCACTTCATTGCACATGACTCTACTTATGGAGTTGTTTGGATTTTTTATGTGTGGATTACCTGAGTTATTACTAATGCCTGGTGAAAATGTTGTGCCCCCTTTATTCCACTTTTCAAGGGCCCTCTCCTCCATTAGGGCCCTATACTCCCCCCCAGTTTGACGCCCTTTAATCTGCTGAACCTTCTGCTCGTTTCCAAATATTAAAAAAACTCTCTGCAACTCAACATTGGCCTGCCTGCCTCAGCTGCCTGTGAGGGGCTTTTTCAGTTTTGCTGGATTACTGTTCACTGCAAATTGACCAAGGATGAGTGCAACTAACTTTGAAAATCCACTACTGCTCAAACTTAAAGGAGAACTAATTTTTTTCACATTTTTGACATTTCTCAACGTCACTGAGTACTGTCGGTATGAACAAAACTGAAACAATCGGTTTTACCTAGCTCGAGTTGCTGCAGCTACAGCGCTACACACTGGGAGCATGAACATGGCTGCCTTAGCTGCTGGCTGCAGCAACTCAAGCTAGGACCAAAGTCCTTTTAGGCAAGTACCTCCACTCGGCGGCCATATTGCAACGCTTTTTGGGCACTTATCGGGCATCTATTTCGGCAGAAATGCGTACTTGTACTTGAGTTATATTTCATCAAAGTATTGGTACTTTTACTTGAGTACAATATTTTCGTACTTTTTCCACCTCTGCTTTTGTTTATAACTACCTCAAATGTAGAGTTTAGTATTGTCCCTGTTGCCTTATTAATTATTGCTATATGTGTTTATGCCATGTTTTAGGAAGATTTAACTAAAAGACAATAGATAACCACTGTGAACTAAACATGCCTTGCCTTGCCAAGTTACAGGAAACTACACCACCAGACACAAGCCAAATTGCTGTTTGCCTCCAGTTTTCTGCTTTGCTCTCCTTCATTATTTTAACAACAGCAGTGAGATGGAGGGAAGAAATAACAATGTGTGAACTGTAAAAATAGTCTTTTTCATTAAAAATGAATAAATATACTTTCCCTATCAAGCCCTTGCAGCATATTGTTGGGAAATAGCCATACTGTTTTAAAAAAATAATAAACAAATAAATGACAGAGTGGCCAGAAATACTTTTAATTCATTATTTCAAATGAGATTATGGATGCTCTACAATAGAGTACCCCCGTATTCACCCCGTAGTAAATCCTCTATTTGCTGGAAGCTTCCGCAGCTTCTTCTAGTGACATTTATAGATAGTTAAAATCCCAACACTGCTGCTGTAGGCTATGATATCCCTGCATGATGAAAAGCAGTGTGCTCTATATAATTGGAGGAGTATAGCAATGTTTTTCGTTTAATTATCCCATGGAATGTTTTTTATTAAATATCCAATTTGCAGAAGAACATAAGCTCTAAACACCATACTGTATGCCCTGATGTTAGTATTATTTTTAGATACGAACAGAACAGAAAATAGTGCCAGTGTTGAGTGTGTTTAGCAATAGTTTATAGAGTTTAGCAAACTCTCTGACTATGCCAGAACAGTCCAGTAAAGTTAGAAGGTGCTGTCTTTACAACCAGAACAACAGCCTAGTGATGGCATACGATATGTAGTCCAACCCCCACACTGGCCTGGTGTTTTATGAGCTGGTTACTTGTGGTCACTATTGTAAGTGCAAACTCACTGGATCAGCAAATTGCTTTTGCTGACTAGTCTATCTTTGAACTTTCTACTATAGTTGATATTGCTTTAACTTGTTACCATAAAATCAATAACAGTGCTTAGTATGAAATATGAAGTCTCTGTTGTAAATCAGATAACAAGACAGGACAATACTTCTAGTCATCCATCCAGGCTGATCTTGTAGAATTACATACAGTATGTATGCCACCGCAAACTAATACTGTGGCCGATGACTTCTTTAAAATTCCATCAAATATTGGCGTGTGTATGTGTTATCAGCCTCCACAGTCTATAGACAGGGCAAAACCCAGAACGATCTGATCAAGGTCACTACCAAACATTTCTCAATTGATTCTATAATACTTTTTCGTGTAGAATCCATTTCTGCTTGGGACGTTTTTATATCACGCATAGTTAATGAGGTAATTTGCATATTTGAATACATTAGCGAATATAAATGCATAATAAAGAAATGTATTGATAATAGGGCTGTAAGTAGATAGGTTAATGGTTTTAGGTCCAAATAATATTCAAATCGTATCAAATATAACAAATTATCATACAAAAGTATGTTTTTAGATAGGATATTGCAGTTAAATTATGCAAATTAGGTATTTTTTTACCTTTTCCGTTCATGTGCGACTTCACCTTTACAAGAACATCATGGCAAAGCAATTATGGATGTTTTTACTTAATTAGTGTAAATATACACTGTGCATTATTTTGTGAGAGCTCATTTGCATATGGGTATCATTTTATCAACTAATTTGCATGCGAGGATGGGTCTATGAAGAAATAGATTCTAGTTTTAAGGCTGTATTGTAACTGATCTTCCCCTGCAGTTGTCCACTGAATTTAGTAATAATACATAGTATACAGTAATATTACAATAAAAAATAAAACATTTTACTATTGAATGTGAATTGGTAATCAACATTAATATCTACGAAATGTACCTTTCAACCAGTATTGCCGTCAGCATAATTTGCTAGCTATCAAATCAAGACTGGTATGTCCAGCTAACGTAACGTTTGCACAGTAGGAGGCAATGGTTTACATGTCAAAAAAAACTTATGACAATTTAAAGGTTTTTGGTCATATTTTTTAGTGCACAGTGACTTTGTACACTGGCACTTGTTTCATACCTACTTTGCATTCGAGCGAAATACAGCGGAATTTTCCCTCCACAGACGCACATCGGTAAATTAGGGAATGAACTCCCGGGGGCGGTTCAGAGAAAAGAGGAGACGTGTTCCGGCGCAAACGTTCCCTGGTGCTATTTTGCAGTTTCAGAAAACAACTCCGCAAGTCAGTAGCACGTTTTTCAGATGCTAGTTTTAGGGCGCATGCTTGGCAATAATGTAGCATGTGCACAATTTGGTTAAGATGCGCTTGCTCATAATTTTTCTATTGCACAGTGAGATGGAGTACGTCTTAGGACAGAGAATTAGATGCGGGAGGGGGAAGGTCTGCCGGCCCAAACAGACCTATCTCCCTCAATGAGGAAGAATGTAGGCGTAACCTACGCCTGACTGGTCAAGCTGTGACAGATGTCTGCCATCTCCTGGAAATGCTATTTAATCGAAAACACACACAAACATGCAGTGTAATTGAACGAATATTCGACAAACTGAAGATGCGCTTCAGGTGTTTGGATAGGTCAGGAGGCACTTTACTAGCCTGGAAAATCCAGACCCTGGTAATCTAGAAAGATTAAGGGTCTGGCCACGAATAATGAAAATGGCCCAACTCGAGGGGCGTCACCAAGCATGCATTTGAAAATCTCACTGCACTCAATTGGATAACACTACAACCAACGTTTACTGACTGATTCCGGACTTCAGCGCAATTGGATAACACTACGACCAATGTTTACTGACTGATTCATTGCAGCACTGTCGTCATCTACACCGATGTGATTGGTTCCTCACAATGCATGGGGTAAAAGTAACATGCATCATTACTTGTTGCCAGAGTGTCTCGCAGAGACAATTCAGATTGTGCTTTTGAGAGAACTCCAGAGATTTCTAGAGTAGCACTTTACAGTACAGTCCACAAAAAGTCGCAGCATTCTTTGTGGCATGTTATGTTTTACACAACATTTCCATGAATCATGGATGTGCTGATGACATAAATGAGGAAATATTAGAGGACTTAAGGAGACGTGATGTTGAACTGCATGTGCCGATGTCATTTAACCCAAATGCCCCAGCAGCAGCACAAGCTTATCTGACAGAAGAGCTGCATCGTCTATAGTAAGGTATAATGAAGCAAAGTAATCTCGGTCTAATGTTAGACTACATTGCAAAAATATCACCATGCATTCATAACCTTGTGATTCAGTGAGAGTAAGCTTAAAACATCGGAAAGTATGTCTTTGTGACATTTCTTTATTTACATGTTGTCAAAAAGAAAAATGCCAGCCATGGAAACAATTGTGGCGATTTCCTCCCATGCCTATTTAACCAAAGCTAATTTGGGTGGGTTTCTCCCATCCCCATTAAATGCCGCTTCTCTGCCTTTTATGGCCCTGACGAGAACGTCGGTCTCATCGGTTGTGAACCACTCCTGGCGTGCACCTGGCAAATCAGCCATTATAATAGCAATCCGCCATGGGACAAGCGCGCCTGCTTTTAAAGGGAATGTGAGATGACGCTCTGATTGGTTTATTGCATGTGACGCCCAAACCACACCTATGAGTAATGTACTGTAGCTACTTCAGACCAACCCATTTTAGATTTGCGTCGGGCACAAGAGTCATTTATCCCGGCGGTATAATAGCAACAGTGCCCGAGATCCGCCCACAAAGCTACTTGCGTTTTGCATTTGATAGGCTACTTGTGTTTCCGATCGTTAAGATAGGGCCCTAAGTATTCTTTTGAGTGGACAATCATTTGATGTGTTTGCTGTGGATGCATACTATCATGGAAGCTGCTACCTGTCATTTGCCTTCCCTTACAGCGGCTCAGAGACTACACTGGACAGAGAGAAAATATATTTTGGCGATCTAAAACGCATGGTCACTGGCAAATAGCTTAAACAAATGTCCAGTCCACATTGGGGGTGGTTTTGTTATCAAACGTCGGCGCCTAGAGCAAAAAGGTTGGTCTTTTATTTCTTAATCAGTCATGGGTGTGGTTTGAGCGTAACATCTTTTAAACTGTGAACACCTCTCATTCCCTTTAACAGCAAGCAGCGCAACTTCAAACAGCGCATCGGTATTTTGATAGTCAGCGGGGCATTTGAAGGAATCTGCTTGCACGCGAGACTGTATGGAACAGGTATTCCACTAAAACCATGCTTTACTAAAACCTAGCAGAGTATAGCCTACACGCATCTGCATTTGTCTATTATTTGAACTCATTGGCAAAGTGAAACTAACTTCACCGTGGTGTCATAGTCAAAGACAAAACAGTTATACACAGTTAATTACTATCACTATTGACTGACAATGGGTTACCATCGAAAACATAGCCTGAAAAAAGCAACACTTACCCCAATAATGTTCGAATGACTGAACGAAAAACCAAAAGGACATTTAAAGGACATTTATCCTGCAGAGGAGTTGCTGCTTACATCTCGTGACAGTGCGTCTTCAGCTGTGCTCCATATGCGCCTCGCTAAAGACCAGGTTTTTCTTGGTCAGTGGGGCAATGCTTTTTAGAGTTAGTGTACGATAGCGATTTTTAGATCTTTCGCCAGGCCACACCTTAGGTCGTTAATTGCCACACCCCTGAGCGCATTGTTCAATAAAAGAGACGCACATGGCGAAAAACTCCAGTGTATAATCGGAATAAGCTTTGCGTCGTGATAACAACACGCTTTGCGCCGTGCTTTTGATCGTCATATTAGAGCCCATAATGTTACTGAGGACATTCTGAAATTGATCGAAAGGAAAGTGAAGGATATGGAAGCTTATCTGATGAAAGATCTGCCGGAGGACATTGAACATTTGATCACTGAAAAATGGGTTGCAAGAGCTTGTTATGTGCTTACTATGAGTCTGCATTGCCATTTTTGTTATACTGTATGTGCATTATTTATTTAAATTTACTAACATAAACATGACCAGAATTTACATTGCAGATAACTTTACACCTGAAAGAGATAGAATATTCTTTAACTAATCATAAAATGTCACCGAAACATAAGTGGGACAATCCATACCCATTATTTCTGCTAATTAGTCAAAATATGCAAAATAGCTCATTAACTATGCGTGATATAAAAAAATAGATATTTACTATTACTGTATACTATTTCTATAAGTGTGTTACTATTACTAAATTAAGTGGACAACTGGAGGGGAAGATCAGTTACAACACAGCATGAAAACAATATTTATAACAATACGAATATTTCTTCACAGACCCATTCTTGCATGCAAATTAGTCAACAAAATGATACCCATATGCAAATTAGCTCTCATAAAATAATGCAAAGAGTGTATATTTGCACTAATTAAGTAAAAACATTCATAATTGCTTTGCCATGATGTTCTTGTAAAGGTGAAGTGGCACATGAACAAAAACGGTTAAAAAAAACTAATTTGCATAATGTAACTGCAATATCCTATCTAAAAACATACTTTTGTATAATCATTTGTTATATCCTCCCCCAGAACATTTTTAATTTGTTTGATGTGATTTCCTGTATTCTAGTGCATTTTGGGGATGGCCAATACTAAATTAAATCAGATTCATAGCCTACTGTACATCCTGATTTGTTGATATTGAGGCAATGATTCCATGCAAAGGCTTTGGCTTCAGGGCCTCCTGACCCCATGCAGTAATCCATCCCTGAGCACACTCTAGTGAGGAGTATGCTACAACAATAAGCTTCCATTATAATCAATGAAACTAGGTACACCAGACGTGACAGTGGTGCACACATTCGCTCTCGAGACGGAACACTTCAATTATGTGCCCAATGTAGCCTAGCTGTGACAGTTGTCATATGGAACCCATAAGGCTTTTACTTAGGCTTTTACTTGAAGGAAACCACTGGTAGCTGTGTTAACCATACATGTAATACAGTGTATAAATCTCAGAGATCTTCCCTCTACAGTCAATTCATGAAAAGGTCAAATAGTAATGGCGGATCAATCGGGGCCCCTCCTGCAGACGTATTGAGAAGAGGTTGGAGAGAGTGGCTGAAAGGCTGATTTAATGGAGGGCCTAATGAGGTTTCACCTCCTAACACTTATCACAGGCCCACATGGACCGCTGGGAAACATTTATCTTCAGGTGAGACTCACACTCGCGCTGGCTGGAGCTGAGTGTGTGCATGAGCGCTAGCTGCTTATGCGGAGATTTACTTGAACTTGAACACGGCACACACTCTCGCTGTTTCTCTCTGGCGTGCGCACACACACACGCAGATACACACACACACACACACACACACACACACACACACACACACACACACACGTTGAATGAATGTAGAGGCAAGTAAGTGAGGTAGTAGGAAAGGGAATAAATTAACGGGAGAACTGGGAGTGATTTAACGAGGAACTGAACAAGCGAACGCAGGAGAGAGAGAGAGAGAGAGAGAGAGTGAGCAAGTGTGTGAGTGAGCATGGAAGCGAGCGAGCGAGTGAGTAAGGGAGACAGTGGCCGGATGAATGAATGAATAAGCGAGTGAATAAAGTGAGTGAATGAATGAGTGAGCGAGTGAATGAATGACTAGACGGCGGCTGGAGAGAATGGGAAGGGGAAGCGCGAGTGTAATTACAGCAACCTGCTGCGAGGAGACGGGGTAGCTGAGGGGTGGCAGGGGACAGATGGCAGGGAGGGAACTGAGGGGGAGATGCCAGGCAGAATTAGTCACACCCATTACTCAGATGCCCACCCCTGCACAGCCTGGCATCGAGAGAGAGAGAGAGAGAGAGAGAGAGAGAGAAAGAGAGAGAGAGAGAGAAAGGGGGGGAGAATGTGTGAGTCTGGGGAAAAGCAACAGACATCTTCATACTAGGGCTGCTGCTGCTGCTCATTAAGAAATAAGCACTATGGGAACATGGAGAAAAGGGGGAGGGGGAGGGGGTGGGGTGACACAGAGAATATAGATACAGTATATAGTATAGGCAGATCAGACGGTTTCTTTAAAAACTCAGTGAAAAGAAGACAGATGTCACTGGTTGAAAATAAATTTGACGTTCTCCAGTGCTATGCACATCTTCCATAAAGTGTTTATCAAAACTGTCATCACCATCATCAAACTGATTATCATACACATCATTATAATCATCATTATGATTAGCATACCACACATACAATGTACAACAGAGTGTCTAATGCCTGCTTATTGGATGTCCTTGACTTGCTACTGTAACTACGAATCAAAAGACTTACACAATATGCTTTCATACTTGGATGCTTGTACTGTATACAATACTGGACCATGCTATATTACAACCTATATGGTCCTATATGGTCACATTATGCATTGTCTTTCTACACTGTTTCTTCCTGCTTCATTTCTGTGCTACGCAGCAGTCGAGTCTGAATGAGTTTGACCCTGGTCTGGTACATGTATAATACATGGGCATCCTGAGGCCTGATCTGCTTCAGCATCACCTGCCAACTGGGTTGAAACTAGCATGGCCAGTGCTGCTGGAGAGAGAAGAGAAAATATCAAGCTTATGAGCTTTTAACTGATTGCCTTTCTTTGTTCTTTTCTGGGGGTTTTATCTAGCTTTATTGATTTAGCAAGAAAGTTCACAAGCTTTAATTACCAGGCACAGGGATGTCTGAACTTAAGTTACTTCAGTTAAAAAAAAAAACTTGTACTCTATCCTTTGTATTGGCTTCTTCTCTCTCAGTCAATTAATTTTCTTATCACCTTATATGAGCACGGTCAGAAGTGTTTGATTTTATTCTATTGCATGATGTTATCTTCCTCGCCTACGCCGCTGGCAGGAGCTCAGCTTTTAATTTCCCCTTTAAGAGCTGCGCTAATGAAGTCACAAACAGTCTGACCCCCGTGGGATGCGTGCCACGAGTTCGAGAGAATTTGAAAAAAAGAAAGAAAGAAGGAAAGAAAGAAAGAAGGAAAGAAAGAAAGAAAGAAAGAAAGAAAGGAAAATCACAACTGAAGGCTCAATTGGCAGCACCCTTGTTTCTTGTTTCCAGTGTAATTGCACTTATCTTCCGAGTCACCTTCGAGGGTCATTAAGACGGAGCAGATTAATTGAGCGCAGTTTTGTCGGCATGATGCGAAGACAAGAAGGAGGGAAGGATGGAAGCTCTCTCCTGAGAAAGAAAGAGGAGCGTCCGTCGCTCTCTTGTCTCCTCCCCTCCATTATTCACACGGCACCACCTCAGCTCCGTCGGCCCCATCCGTAATGTGGCGACAGATTCAATGAATCCGCAAAGTTATTCACCGGCGCCGGGCTGTCCAGCTGATGAATGCCTCGCGTCTCTGGCTCTCGGCGGAGCGTCTCACAAACTCTTTTATTGTTCTCTGCGGTCGTCCACCCCACCTTAGTCGGGACAGCAGCGGCTTCGTGTGCCAGCCAGGCACAGGAAGAGATGGCTTCGAGGTTAATTGTGGGGATAATGAACCTGAGCCCTTGTGGTGGACGGCACCGCCGTGCCTGTCAGAGCTCACCTTTAAAGACATGGTGGGCCACGCTACACACATAATATCACTCTATTACCCAACACACACATACACACACACATCGCCTGACTCCATTTTTCCCACTCTGCTGGCTTTAGATTAAGTGCCGTTTGATTGGAGTCAGAGTATAAAAGGCCAATACATAAGCAGTGTGTGCAGGAGTGGAGTTGGCACCTGGTGCCTGAGATTGATGAATCTGTTTGTCCTCTCTGCTTCCTCTTCTTTTTCCTCTTCCTTCTCTCTTTTTTCCCCTCCTCTCCTTCCTCTGTCTCTCCCACTCACCCACCCTCCGCTGATTTGCTTTCATGGATGGCGGCCCTGGATGCTGTTTGGATTAGAGATTGATGCTGATGGGCCTGACCTTTAATTTGTGTGGTACGCCACGCGTGTTACCCTGTTTCCAACAACACACACATTCTGATGTGCGCTGACAGGCGAGGTGTGTGTGTGTGTGTGTGTTAGTGTGTTTGTGCAACGCTGGAATCATTTGGCAGCTATTCCCTCTTTCTCTCTTCCTCTCTATCTCACGGCCTTTCTCTCCCAGCCCCCCACCCCTCCCCTCCTCAATCTCCTCTCTCCCAGCGGCAGAAAATAGAGAGAGATAGTGTGCGGGCGAGAGAAAGCGAGAGGAGAAAGGGCATTTTTGCACTGTGTGTCTCTGACAACATAAAAGAGAGAGAAACCCTGCAGACCGGTGCCGAGTGAGCGACTGTACGGAAAGGCGAAGTGTAGCACACCAGCCTCACCAAATGTCAGCATGATAAATCCAACCTTTACAAGCGCTCTCTGCCGTTAGATACAGCCCCATGCCCCTGAATTAATAATCAGATCTATCAAATTGTTTTGGAATAATTAATGTCAACCAGACAGTCATATATCCTCATATCAAGGTCTATAAATTCACCCTCTAAAAAGAAGTTATGGCTAATATATAATGTTAGAACTGCCCTACCTGACACTGTCTGTGCGATCGTGTGTGTGCGTGTGTGTGTGTACATGTGGTGGGGGGATGGGGTGATTTTTTTTATTGACTGCAGGTGTGACGCTTGTTAAACAAGCTCCATCCTGGCTCAGCTGGTGTCAGATGTGTGCGCAAAACAAATCAATCTCACCACACCGCACCGGAGTTTTCTACATCACAGAAAAGAATGGGCCTTGGCGCTGTGGAGCTGGGCAGCAGAGGGTCCCCGAATTTTTTCAGCATTTTTTTTTTTCCAGAGTGAATCACCGGCGGGACTCAAGGTACTAGTAAATGTAATCGTGCTTAGTAGATTAGCCTGACTGGGGCCACCTCAGGGGGAGGTCTCATTCCGCTGGAGTCAGCTTGTGCCTCTTCACCGTCAGGAGCTCCTCTTCACTCAGTGTGTCCTTCGTTCTGCCTTTGACGGATGCTAACTGCTCAGCGGCGGATCAACGTTCCCCTTTCTTTCTGTAGTAACCTTTCAATATTGCTGAATCGTGTACAAAGTGATGATTTAACTGCACTCTCCAGCCTGCCAGGGTTGACATTTAATTGGGGGCCGCTTGGAGCACGAGTTTGGCTTTTAGCACAAAAGCTAAGCAGCTTTGTGGATGTTCCCTGGTGGGTGCACACACACAGACACATGCAAATACACATACATACTCACATACCCTTGTAAACTCTCACTCTGTCCCCTTTGTAGAAGTTAGTCGGAACAGACTGAGTGTCCTATACACCATTCAGACGTTTTACCCTGCCTGGAAGACGACGTTGGGGGCTTAAAACACCCTCGAGCCTAATTGTGATGGTCATCAATTCAAGTCAAGTTTATTTATATAGCGCATTTCATACGCATGGGTCATTCAATGTGCTTTACATTAACAAGAGCAAATCAAGACAAAAAAAAAAACAGATGTAGACAGTGCAAATGTGAATCGCTAGCTTTTTATATAGAGTATCTGGATGTACTGTATGGATAGACGTTACTGAAAGGAGAGAGTATCTGTATATACTCTGAGTATCTGTTCCTAACCAACCCTCACATTAACCTCCCACTGTGATTGAGTCAGACTTTACATGTTTTAAGTTTAACATATGTCCTTTGAGAAACAATATGGAAAGAGACAATGACAAAACTGACGCTGTTGTCAGATGAGCTTTGGATCAGGACCTGGCTCTCACAAAGTAGGCTACACAGTCCAAATCTGGAGAATCCAATCTCCTTGACTCAGAAACCACAACCAGAACGTCATCCTCCTCATCCTGTGATTCAGTTACCATACCCCCCCCCCCCCCCCCCCCTCCAAGCTAATGTCCATTCCAGACCTGCCATTCAGACACCGCTCCTATGAGCCACCCACCACCTTGGTTTATGCAACCACTCCGGCAGCTGTAGACAGGAGTAATACAAGACAGATGCCACCAGCCAGAGTAAGTTCAAATTGATGAGTTTTGCACTATATTCAAATGATGGGACATTTTGGAACATAAAGTTTAGATGTCTATATTTAAAAACTGACCAACCAGGGTTTATGAATAGATTCTAAGGCAAAACTGCTTGTTACCAAGTTGTTCTCACTTGTATGCAGTTGTTACTGAGGAACCCCCAAACCAAAGTCACATTTCTAAATTGTTTGTTTATTTTTTCAGGCTCAACTGGACAGCATAGATGACATTGAAGATGAGGACTATCACTTGAGGCCAGAGAGTGTAAAGTGAACAGACAGAGATTGTGAAGACAATGCTAGTGATGAGAAAGAGGAAGCAACGGACTTGCCTGCCTCCAACAGGTAGTGCCAACAGCCATACAATCCCAAAACCATCGCATATCTTTTGAAAGGAAGACCCAACCCAGCGCCTTCAGGAACTGCAACATTTGGTAGTGACCACTGCTATGAAATTTACATTGGTGAAAGAGACTGACAAGTCATGTTACCAAAAAAGAGAAAGACTGGTTGGCAATGAAGATGAGGGTGAAGACAAGCTAATGAGCGTTTATATTTACATTTACTTATTTAGAAGATGCTTATAAGGGGACTTACAGTACAGTGTGGATGTCAGTGTTGGTTGAAGGCTGTGGGAAGGAACAAGGAAGTCACTGGGTTTTTCTCCTCTTAGGAGCTATTGCTGGGTCTCTCGTTAATGTGGCAACTTTAGTGAAGATCTTTTTTTAAGATCTTCTTGAGCTTCCTCTAAGTAAAAACATTAAATTTAACATCAATCTAATTCTGTTCTCAATCCATCAGCCCAACATGGTTTTGTGATTTAGAGATGGATGTTTAACGATATGAGTCAAT
This sequence comes from Alosa pseudoharengus, assembly GCF_046254945.1. Taxonomy (NCBI): domain Eukaryota; kingdom Metazoa; phylum Chordata; class Actinopteri; order Clupeiformes; family Clupeidae; genus Alosa; species Alosa pseudoharengus. Next base: position 25,145,724 of record NW_027468837.1, read on the forward strand.
GTCTATTAGATTGTCATAATTAGAGGCAACCGTATTCACCACACTGGATGAGAAATATTCTAGGGATTTCTTCACAACCAAACTATGCCACTCCTCTGGAGAGACCTTTTGCCTTGGGGACTGGGGACAGTTTTAGACAAAAGGCACAGTAGCACTACTTTAATTTTAGCCTGCCACCCATTCAAACCAGTGGCCATCGCTAAAGCCACATCATACACTTCTTTGTTCCAAGCTTCTCCATATAATTGACATTTCAGTCTGCAAAAACTCCCATTTCTGCCATCTACAGTTTCAGTGAGGGAATGAGTTGCTAGGCTACATAGTTCCTTTTTCTCTGACGAGGTCTGAATTCACCGCTCTCTTGTGTCAGGCCAGGTGAATAATGACGGGTGAGGGGTTGAGGAAAAAGAATTGGCAGGCACTCATTTCTCCATGACATTCAGCCTCACTGGCTAGGCCTGGAACCACTGCTCTTGCTCAGCCCCCTGATGACGAAGGAAGACTTGATTCAAAAGCGCTTTTGCACACCTCATTTTTGGGACAGGTGCGTTGGAAAAGGTAAGGGTCACCAGTGATACTTCTTGAAGAGGTCTTGCACACTGTCCATTACGCATGCAAATACTTTATTTCACATTTCGCAAGGTCTGTGCGACCGAAACGAAATAATACTTTATTTCACAATACTTTTATTTCACAACGTTTCAGTTGCACAGACCTTCCTGAATTCAACAAGTATTACACAAAGGAAGACTTGCAACATTGGCAAAAGTGAAACCAAATTCATTGAGCTTCCCTGTGAGTTGGATCTGTTTCAAAGTGTAATGGGTTGCTCCTTGGCACATTACACCAAGTTCCATGAAAGTTAGGCTGGTCAGTGCATCCTAGACACAAGCTGAGCCAACAGCTGCGGCAGAGGTAAACACAAACACATTTTTCTGTTGTAGCTGCATAACCTACCATCTTTACTAAACCATTTCACAAGTTGAATGGAAGAATTTGCCAGTGAAACTTGCTCAAGCCTTTACATTTGCAATTTGTACAAAAGTAAAAATAGTTACAAAAGTCACCAAGCATCTCTTCGGCAGAGGTAGTAAGACCAATAAACTTTTCTGTTGTAGTTGCTCAACCCACCATCTTTACTGAACCATTTCACAAGTTGAATGAAAGACTTTGCCCGTGCAACTTGCTCAAGCCTTTACATTTGCAATTTGTACAAGAGCAAAAAACAGTTACAAAAGTCATCAGGGTGTATTCCAAGTACAGGGGTATGTTACAAACCTGGGTGAGTTAACTCTGTGGTTTACCTCCTGATAAAAGAGCCCAATGGCTTCATTCTCCTGGAAAAACAAAGTGAAAGGGTTCTTAACTTGGCAAGTTTATCAATAACAATTAAATAAACAATTAAATTAAACAGCTAAATCTTTATATTAGTAAAACCTATGCTTTATTCGTAGCATTTTGATTTTCAAAACATATTGCATTTATTATAGATGTTGTATTTGCAAACACATTGCACACACTACAGTATGTTGTAGAGGTGTTTTTTACATTTGTAAAGCATGGTGATTAAGTCATATATATTTGCAAATTGCAAGATATTTGTAAATCGTTTTACCTAGCCAAGCAATAAAGTTATGTTAAACCAGATGTTAATTCAAGTTCATGTAGTAATGCAAGAGTTGCAATAAACTAATTTTATATTTAGCATTTTTCTCAAATGCAGTCTAATTTTTTTTCCAAACAAAAGGAATATCTGATCAAACGAGATTTGACGCCACTCGACCTGACTTGCCTGCCCTCAGTGGCCCTGCAAAAGAACTTAAGGTGCATTATCCAGAGCACAGTGTTGATTTGATAGACTGCAAGCCTGTCAAATGTCATCAGGTAGGGTCTGATGACACCCGCAGGAAGACTGAGTCCCTTTGAAACAGGAGTAATCCCATTAAGGATCCATTAATAAAACATTGTTCATTAAGTGCTGTAATAAGGCTCGCATCACTGTGGTTATCTGTGAGTGGCATTTCATCAATGATGGTGTACTGTTTACTTGCATTTGCATAGGCCAGCCACAGCGTTTGTTAATCAACGTTTGCAGTGTGTGTGTGTGTGTGTGTTATGAGGTGTTATGATTGTAATGTTGGAGTCTCATTTTGGTCTGCATTGACTTTTAAATAGTCTCATCATAATGTTATTCTGTTTTTATTTACTGCCAGCTAGTGTTTAAATTGCAATTTGGCTAATTAACCAGTCTGTGTCTTCATTTTCACAACATAATGAATACATTGCCAATCAACTGTATTTTATGATCTATATATCTTCACTTCTACTGCCACTTTCATCCACTTGTGCAAGAGTAAAGCCATAATATTTAATCTTGGGAGCTAAACCTATGACCTTCATATCATCCCCCTCTACATGTACACTGTAAAAAAAAAATCTCTGTGTTTACTTAAAAAAACAAGGCAACACATTTCACTAGCTTTTTTGAGTGAAGAACTCAAATAATCAAGTTAAATCAACAAATGCTCCCAACTTGAAAATATATAGTATAAGTATATACTCTTTTGATCCTGTGAGGGAAATTTGGTCTCTGCATTTATCCCAATCCGTGAATTAATGAAACACACTTAGCACACAGTGAACACACAGTGAGGTGAAGCACACACTAATCCCGACCCAGTGAGCTGCCTGCTGTGCTCGGGGAGGAGTGAGGGGTTAGGCGCCTTGCTCAAGGGCACTTCAGCCGTTCCTACTGGTCGGGGTTTGAACTGGCAACCCTCCGGTTACAAGTCTGAAGCACTAACCAGTAGGCCAGAAGATGACATCACACAAACCCAAACCCTGACACACCCACACATGCATACAGACAGACAGACACACACACACACACTCTACTGTACATGCATACAGGTGAAAACACACACACACACATACATTGGCACACTGCCAGTACACAATTGTACAGTCACAAACAGATACACTGCAAAGTTATTAATCACACATGTCTATACATTTTCCTCTGAGAGAACTAGGCCGTATCAGCACTATAATATTTAGAAATATTCCTCAGAGATTTGTTTTATAAGTGGGTCTGTATTTGGAAGGGAGCCTAAACCTTATTGCATTTATTATACAACAAATCTATTTGCACAGTCTGATGTGTGAGAAAGATTAATCAAAACCTAATTCCAACTATCACTTGGAAGCTATGCAAGTACGTGCACAACAGTTAAGTTCAATGTAAATTTAAAGCAACACCAAAGAGTTTTTTGTACCTTAAAATAATGTTTCCAAAATCGTTTCAGTGGTTCATCAACTTGTAACAGGGTGAATGGCACTTTCTGCATTCGCTTTGCAGCCCTCTATCGGCTATAACCGCACTATGTAAGTTTGCCAGATCGGGTAGCGGATCTGTAGTTCGATGGAATGAGACATAAGAAACTACAAATTTGACTTGCGTTTGATGTCGCAATACATCGTACTTTTATAAATCATGCAACATATTCTACCTTGTCTGTGGACATTGTTATTTGCAAAGCCGGTGCTGGATAAACAAATAGCGTGCGTGCGACAGAGGGAAAGTTCTTTGGTGTTGCTTTAACATATAGTCAACATGTCAAAAATAAATAAATAAAATCCAAGAACACCGTAAAAAAGGAAAAGAGGGGCTGTTAAAGTGAATAAACCACATGACATTACACAATTCATTATCTCTCTAAAACACAATGTTACTAATGTGTGTCGAAGTAACATATTTTGCCACAGCAATTAATTTATCCAACAGAATTGTGTAATTTTAAAGTGAAGTACCTTACCAACTACTGAACAAGGAAGGCAAATGATCACATGGGGTCCCTGGGACACTGTTTTCCCATTAACCTTTACAAGAACATTGAGATAATCAAGCAGCTATCAGTCTTGATAACAGTTTAACGACCAGTAGTTTTTGTTGGAGCTGGATGGTCTCTGGTTTTCTGCGTTGAGACGAGCCATGCTTTGTTCCCACCATGAGTAGGTTAGGTATTGAAAATACACAAGCTATCGGTGGTGTCACTTGATGCTCACTTCAGTGAATGCTTTTGAATTCTGTGGCGCATCATTTTCAGAATGTGCCCTCTCATGAAGCAATTATTTTGTCATTCATCTTCTATTAGAAATTACGACGTAATATTCACTGCAACGTCTAAATGTCTACTTCCAGTACATGCCTTAAGCTGTATAACTCAATATTGTTGGGGTGACATGTATTGGGGTGAAATGATTATTTCATAGTCAATCAAGTTGTGTTTAAACATCAGAGCATGAATTAAATTTGTTAACCAAAATAGAAATACGGCCTTGATTTAACACACTTCATTTATGTGCAACAAATGTTCACATTACAGAGAGTAAATTCAAAGTTTTTTTTTCAGTAATACTGTTGTCAAATAATAATAATAATAATGCATTTATTTGCAGAGTGCTTTTCTATAGATACTCAGTTGCTTTATATGGTAGTTAAAACAATCAGTCAGTGCAGTCTTGAATGGGTTTGGGGAGGGAGTTCCCAAGGGAAGGGGTAGCAATGAAGAAAGCTCTGTCACCCCAGTGTTCAGTGTTTGGCATGAGAGGAATAGTGGTTAGCATTTACACACAGGCCTACTAAAACAATCCTACTAAACAGCTAAGACTTGCTAAAATGAATAGAAATAGAATGAGATGCATTGTTGCTTAGTATGAGCGGCTTTATGATAATTTTATGCAACTACATCAAATATTGAAAATGAGCTATTGTCTAGATTATTGTGTTGTACTTATTTTATGCTGCTTCCAACTGATCGAACAACACATTGATTTCAAGGATCCTGAAAAATAGATTCAGTCTAAGTTCATTCATTCTACACTTTCTACATTTTCTGTCCTGTATGTCCTGTGTGTGTGTGTGTGTGTGTGGCGGGGGGGGGGGGGGTACTCATGAGTAATTAACCTTAAATGTATGTAATCATGATGATCATGCTTCAGAAATCATAAATCATAATGATGTATCCACTATACCTAATGCTTTCATTGATGTGTTGTTGAATATTGTATAAATATGTGTAACTAAATGTCTTTTTGGCACTAATTAACAGTTATTTCTTGCATCATTTAAATGTTAAATGTTTATTTGCAAACTATATGTTAATAGAAAAGTTAATGACTTATTATTATTTAACTAATTGTTATTAAACTGTGCTTCTGCCTATCCTATGAACCGCTCTCCATAGGACCCTTACAATAGATAGATAGATAGATACTTTATTGATCCCCAAGGGGAAATTCAAGAAAAAAACACGGAGCTACCTTGACATGCTGCCACTGTTGTCGGCGCCGGAACCGCTTGCAATAAAGTTGGTTAAGCTTAATTAATATATTAGTAGTGTATAGCTATAAGCGTGGGGCCCCTTATAATAAAGTTGGTTAAGCTTAATTAATATATTAGTAATATATAACTATCAGTATGGGGGACCCTTATAATAAAGTTGGTTAAGCTTAATTAATATATTAGTAGTATATAGCTATCAGTGTGGAGCCCCTTATAATAAAGTTGGTTAAGCTTAAACAACATTTTACAGTTACAAAATTAAAACAAAGTGGGGAGAGCTTTATACAGTCAACCTACGCAATGCAAAGCATACCGCTTCTGATCGGCTATGGCAACAATACAAGGACAAAACGCAGCAGAGCTGCAGTATAGCGTTTCTCCAAAGGGGGCTCCAAAACACCAATCTCAATAAAGCTGCTTAATTACGGCCAAAATCACATACAAACACTAAACTACATTTCTAACTCTGTTACACCCCCCTCCCCTGAATTTCACCAAATTCAAGCAGCAACCAAATAGTACTTCCAAAGGCAAAGAGTACACTACTTTCAAACACTAGACAGAGAGTCACCAATTACAGGACAGCCAACCACAGAGGTATCCAATAAGGATGAAGTGGAAGAAGAGGAGCGCAAACTCTCACACAACCAACCACTGGCAGTAGGGTGCCTTATACACCCCACAAGACCATAAACCATAAATTCCATAAATTATCCACAAAGCTAATCAGAAAAGCTAGATAAATAATAATGTCATTAACTTTTATATTAGCATATAGTTTGTAAATAAACATTTAACATTTAAATGATGTAAGAAACTAGATGTACCGCAGAGCGGTACAAAATATGACCGCCGCCCAGTCCAGCACATTTTTTCCACAAAAAGAAATCACGCTGAAAGGCCTATATGATTCTAACTGTCTCACTAAATTGCATTATCCACACTCAATTCTTGGTATCTGCTAGACAACAAGTACCAAAACATGATTAGCTCATAGATTTCACATGTAAAATTAATTTTATACAACCCCACCTCCATCTTGCCTGTTCATAATTCTGAGAAATTCTTGATTGTTTGTGTTATGTTTATGTTTTGTGTGTGGGTGTGTGTGTGTGCGAGTGTGTGTGTGTGTGTGTGTGCGTGCTTGTGTGTGTGCCTGCGTATGTGCCTGTGCATGCGGGGGTACATGCTCACCAAGTTTTGTGTACCCCGGTCTTTCAGTGTCCCGGGAATCCTTGTTGGTGTACGTCACTAAATGAACACATAAATTATTTTATTGTAAGGCCCCCCATGAACAAAAGTACACAAAACTTGGCATGCATTCGGGGGGTGTCATAATGATCCTACACTTTTAATTTTGTGCAGTTTTGACCTTGTCAGCCAGAGATATTGTGATGAAAACACCTAATTTTTTGCTTTTTAATTTTTAACTAGGTGGCGCTATACATGAAATAAGTGGTAATGGGATGGGTTGACATGCCCCCTTAAGACCAACATACATAAAAAAGGTGGACCTCCTAGGCCCTACGGTTCTCGAGATATTCACAGAAAACTGTCTCCGGCCACCTACAGGCCAGTTGGTGTATAGTAACATAAATTAATTTATTGTGTGGCCCCCCATGAACGGAATTCCACAAAATTTGGCGTGCATACAGAGGGTGTCATAATGATCCTACACTTCCAATTTCGTGCAGTTTTGACTATGTTAGGTCACAGATACCTGTGATTACAACACCTCATTTTTACTTTTTTGTGTTTAACTAGGTGGCGCTATACATGAAATGAGTGGTTATGGAATGGGTTGACATGGCCCCTTGAGATCAACATACAAAAAAAAATGGTCCTACTAAACCCTACGGTTTTCGAGATATTCACAGAAAACTGTGTCTGCCCTACCCTCCTTTCGGGGGGTCCAGTCCAGCGGGGGGGCTACAGATCAAAACGATGGTTCCATGCTATCCATGTGGGGTTACATGCCCACCAAGTTTCGTGTACCCCGGTCTTTCAGTGTCCCGGGACTCATTGACGGAAATTTGGGCATGCGAAAAAAAAAAAAAAAAAAAAAAAGAAAAATAAATCTGCGCTGCGCGGCGGTCATAATAACTGTTAATTAGTGCCAAAAATATATTTAGTTAACTATTATATTATTACATATATTAATACAATATTAGTTATTAGATTTATTATGACCGCCGCGCAGCGAGAAGACACACGCAGGCAAGTAGGCACATGCACACACACACACACACACACACACACACACACACACACACAGATAAACACACACACAGACACACACACACACACACACCCCATTACCCCCCCCCACACACACACACACACACACTCACAAGCGAACCCACACACACACAGAAGCACACATAAACACAAAAACAAACACACACTGCACACACTCATTTACATACCGTTCTGCTAGTCTCCATTAATGGGGTCAATGTGGAGGTGGTAAGCACCTACAAGTATCTGGGTCTCCACCTGGACAATAAACTGGACTGGTCAGCCAACACTGACGCACTCTACAAGAAAGGGCAGGGCAGGTTGTACTTCCTGAGGAGGCTGCGGTCCTTCAATGTGTGCAGCAAGCTCCTCAGGATGTTCTACCAGTCTGTTGTGGCCAGCGTCCTCTTCTACGCAGTGGTTTGCTGGGGAGGAAGCACAAAGAAGAAGGATGCTGGGCGACTTGACAGGCTGGTAAGGAAAGCTGGCTCTGTAGTGGGAGCTGAACTGGAGTGCATCACTTCATCACCCTGAACAAACTGATCAACATCTTGGACAATGAATGACATCCACTCTACAGCACTATTGTTAAGCAAAAGAGCTTGATCAGCTAGAGACTTCGCTCACTGCCATGCACAACTGAAAGGCTGAGGAAGTCATTTGTCCCCAGGGCCATTGAACTGTTTAATGCTTCACTAAAGGGAAGAGGAGAGATAGACTTCTCTGCTTAGTCTGTCTGCCTCTCCACCCTCTCCATGTCTATGTTTGAGTACTGACTGCCCACTACTGCTTACTACTGTTTTACTACTGTTTTACTAATGTCCTCAGCCTAATGTTTTCACTACTGTTTTACTGCTACACTGTTTGTCATGCTATATTAGCAAACATGACCAATGGCTTCTGCTACAATACTGAATGGCTGTAACCCTATTACCTCAACCTGTTCTTGCACTGACATAGTTTTTTATATTCCTTGTCTACATTATACTTTACTCTCCTATTTGTCCATATTATTTATGCTGGTCTCTAGACCTTATTCTTGCACTGTTGCACTGTTGGACTACTTTTTGCACCTTCACCATGACACTCACTCTCTTGAGCACCTCACCATGCACACAGAACTACAGGCCAGTCCCGGCTGTCACTGCAAGCGTCTCATGCTTGATCACCCTCAAGCACACTGTGGATTTTTTATTTTTTATTTAATTTATATAGTATATTTAGTATTTAGTTTTGTTAGTTTTTCTTATCTTCTACTGTCTCTATTGTACAGTAGAGTTTGGTTATATGTTTATACTTATATTTACCATTTCTGCTGTAAGTGCATGTTGTGTGTGATGTCTGTATGCTACTGAGACCCTTGAATTTCCCCATGGGGATCAATAAAGTATCTATCTATCTATCTATCTATCTACATACACAAAAGTAGGCAATTGACAAGCGTGATTTATTTTTGTGGAGAGAATGTGCAGGACTGGGCGGCGGTCATATTTTGTAATGCTCTGCAGTACATCTAGTTAAAACATTAACATACAGATTTTATGCAAACAACTAATATTTAATTAATGATGAAAAAACGATTAACTTGTGCCAAATAGATATTTTAGTAACAATTAACAAATATTAACAAAGGGTTAGGTAATTACTAGTTTGCTATTTATTATGGCACCTTATTTTGGAGTGTTACCAGAATAATAGGAACCATCACAGAATGGAGTATCAGCCTTTATTCTCTTCACAATGTCTCTCCCTTCAACAACACTCATTATTAGTGTGTGGCTCCAAAAGGTCAAGCCTCTCCAGGCCATGTCAGAAGTGCTCTTCATTTACAGATGTCTGCCCTCCACAGTCTGTCAACAGTGTCATCCTTCACTTGGCATAGAAGTGCCTCTTGTATTGAAATGATGAGTTCCGTGTAAAAGGTGAAACTAGCTAAATGGCATTTCAATGAAATTATGTGTAACTTAGTTATCTAAGCATAGTTATTCGTTTTAGTCATGCTAAAGAACTTCTGCCAGAACCTATTGGGTTTTACAATATCATGAATAGGAAGTAGTACTTACAAAGTGTAAGTCAAAAATCTGAATGAAAAATGTGAAAAAAGGAAAATAATATGGTATAAACTTACTCACCCTGAAAACTTTTCCATTCCAAATGTTGATAATGACCCCTCATTTGCAGATATGCGGAACAGGTCAGGTAGTCCTGGGTGTAATTTTGTGATGAGGCACTGGCTTCTTTAACTCTGCATGCCCTCTCCCCCGGTTGCATGGATGCTGCATAATAAAGGAGCCAAAATGCTATTACGTATGGTGGGGCGTACTAACCTGACATGGTAACCTGAAATCATTGGGCCACTAGAGGAGTAGATGGAGGTTGATGCTGCTGGTCACACCCTTATCTTATTAATGGAGAGTTACCAGGATGTTGTTTTTTTCAACTGAAAAGAGTCTCTCTCTCCCTCACTCTCTGTCTGTATCTGTCTTTCGAATAGGAATAGGAGTCTTGAGGGTGTTATTTTGTGTCAAGACTGACAGTCCGTGATGGCTCTTTGCTTTTATATGAAAGTTCTATATTTGGCCAAACTAATAGAACATCCTTATAGGCCATTTTCCTCTTGGTTTGGAAATGAAGCCTTTCTGAAGCTCGCTTTCTCATGAAAAGGGTTTTCAATATCCTCATTCTCATTAGAGTTAACAGTAGAGGCCTTAAAAGGGTACTCCGGTGTTAATTAATTATTTCTGTGAGTAGTGATTTGACTTGTTATCCAATTTTGATGTTTTGGTCTTTGATTATTGTTGATGGTGATGTACTGATTATTTTCAAAACAGCATCCCCTGTTTCCCACCATTCTTTTCATTGTGTTCCATATCATCATCGTGAAGAGTAGGCCTAGCACATTACTAATATGCACCAAGAATAATTCACCTATTCATTGAGAATCAGAAATGGGTGAATAGCCTACATGATTAATATTCTTAATGAAGAACCTCTTATTGGACACTAATATCTAGACACATAAAATAGCCTATTAGATGTGTTATGTATAAAAAATATTATAACATATGTGAGACTGAGATAAGATAAACCAGTGGCCGGTTCCCCAATAACGCTCACTCTTAGCGCGCTAAGAAGACTCAAAAGATATATCTTACCAAAGTTGTTTATGTTCCTAAGTGTGTTGCCCGAAGTGTCCCTTAGGAAGCTTCTTAAAGAAGCCCTATGCAAGTCTGGTTATTCCTTCGCTGTTTCTGGGTTTTCGCCTGATTTGGGCTCGCATTTTTCACGACATAGCTCCCCCTGCAGCTTCGGTAGCAGGTGACTGCTACACTAAACCCCCACTAGCTAACGAGCTAGCCATCAAGAAACCAAGCTAAACACATACAGGTGTGACCGTGTGCTAGCTTCTATAACTAACATGTATTTTTGTATTACAGGTTACCAAATAAATGGATAGAACCAGAGGCAGTTACAAACAGTCAATAGTTTATTTAGTCGCTTTGCTTGTATTTGGCAGGGGTAACAGGATATAGATTTATCGACATACAGTACATCATGACAAGGGGCAAGAAAGCAAAACACCTAACATAGGCCCAGAGGACCAACCCAAGTAATTAGTCGTACTGCTAAGATACAACTGACAAATCTTCAGCCATACGTGATTACTAGTATACTCATGCACACGCTAGTGTAGCACTGCAAGCTGCAAAACGCCCAAGTTAACTCACACGTTGATATCAAGAGAAATCACACAAGGAACAAACTTTGTATCAAAACCCAATCATTAAGAGAGTGTTTACACCGCAAGCTTTTAAGGGCAGAATAATGCCAGCTATAATCTCACAATAGAACTATCCCTGGGTTAGGCCCACAAGACAGGGACAAGAGGATAGGCCCAACAAGGAGCCAACACAGGAGAACAGACATAAACAAACAGCACGAGACACGTGGCTTCAGCTACCTTAGTATATAAACCAAAAAAACAAACAAAAGAAATAAACAGAGGAAAACAGTGGTCAGACTACGAATGATGATCGTTTGTAGATCTTGGCTGTGACCGCCGTACAATACCGTTTCCAGAAGGAAATTGGAATGGAAGAGGACCCACGTTGACTGCTCATCCCTTGTTACTCCTAATAGCAGGAAAGACTTTACATGTAGGCCTACGGGTCTCGCACCGCCACAGTGAAACGAGCCAGGGGCTCCTAATGCCCAATGTAAAGATTGACAGTCTCAAATAGCGTGCCCTCCCCGGCTTGTGTCTTACTCCGACCAGCGACGGCAACGTGCAACTCAAACAATTCCTGGGATCATTTCCTAGTTTATCAAAACGGATGTTACGGACTCATTACTACTCATCTCATGCACCTGTAGGTGTCAGCCAGTGAACGTCTACGTGGGCTGACCCCATCACACAGGGCTCACAATAAAACGGTCGAGCAAACACATTGTTCAAGAGACTATCAAACCACATTACAAAAACGAAGTTCACCCAAGGCTAGTTGGGAGTCCGTTTTGCAGTCTTCTTAGAAACTACAATCTGACTACATTTTCGAGTCCTTCCGTCGAGTCACATCCGGATTTCTTCGGTCCGGGACCAAAGTTGCATATTCGGTTTTTCCGCGGAGAAGCACTAGGGGGAGACGAAGCACCCACCAAACGACCCAAAAAGTGTTGTAGAACCATCAGAACGACTCTCAACCTGCATAATTAATTTTTGCTAAAATTGTTGCATAGGGCTTCTTTAACACGCTGCCTCTTACGTTCGACGTTACAAAGGCGCTGTCCCAAGTGAAGGTGCTGAATTAGTTGGCATCGATTGCTCAGGAATCGATTTTCTACTTCACGTGAAGGTGCATGACGGCGTTAAGAAACACAACACATTCTATGCAAATGAAACATTTCTCAAATTATTCCAGTAACATTTATTTTAACATAGTTTAAGTTATCAGTAAAATATAAACTATTAACTAAATTATCAAATTGTCAGTAATATGTTCACACGATATGTTGTGATGGTTAGACTAGGCCTATCCCTCGCTAATCATCCACCCTCCTTATCCCGTTGTGCCACTTGTGCCGCTTCTTGACATGGGTTTAACAACTTCTTAAAATGATGTAATACACTTTTATATTAATGGTAAGGTATCTTACAATTATAATTGATTGGCAAGCAGCTGCAGTTACTTCTGTTTAATGCGGTATTGATAGATAGATAGGCCTAGATACTTTATTGATCCCCAGTGGAAATTCAAGGTTCAAATAAAAAAATGATTGCCATTGGTTAATGTTTTCAATAAAAAGCAACCTATCTACAATAGGCACCAAGCTTCTCGTCAGAGGAACTTGAAGTTTTTTGGACGAGGTGAGCTTGCACAAGGTGACACCGTTTTCCAGCTTTCGGAATAACTTGTGCAACAGTAACAAAAAAGAGCTATGGAGCGACATGGACTACACGCCGTTTTTAATTCAATACAAGGACACGTTGGATCGCTGCCCTAGTTGGTCGCTTACTGGACACCACCATGCTTACCCATTTATAGATCTTAGCCATTTAGAGGCAAATTCTTTGCCAGCTTTTAATTATCAAAAGTGATTGCCAATTTGAACGCTTTAATGACATTACTAAATAGCCTAGGCTAATTACCACCATATTAGTTCTGATACCAAATAAAGTAAACTTCATAAATAGGCCTGCATCCATTGCGAACATATTTTATTATTAGTCTTAAAATGTCCATAACATAAAATCATCGTTGAGCCACAACATTGTCAAAATACTGTCGGCCTACCATAGTTTAACTTGTACTGAGCTGCGCTGATTTCTAAAAACTGCTGCACAGTGGCGGCGACTAGCGTCTTGAGAGCTCAAACAACACTAAGAGAGAGCTTACTAATGGTCCAGACCAACCTTACGAACGTGTGACTTACATAAGATATACTTAGCGTACGAACGTGTCAGGAATCGTGCCATAACGTTAAGAGAGAGGTTAAGGAATAGGTTAAGAACTACTTAGCGATAAGAACGTTTTGGGGAACCGGCCCCAACTTGTTTTTAGGAAAATTCCCTACTATGTAACACTATTGCCAGCTATAGGTTCAGTAAAAAGTGCAGTGCTGAACTCTCACACTCTTAGAAAAAAGGGTTCTTGTGGGTGCTAAATAGAACTATGGGGGTTCTTTGCCAAAGAAATAGAACCTTTTGCCTGAAAAGGGTGCTATTTCTTACTCGCGAGGATTATTTGAACTTAAACGACCGTTTATGGAACCCTTTACCGGAGACGCTCACTCTGCTGCAGTGGATTTAACGGTAAGTGGCACAAAGTTTTTTCTGCTTTTTCCCCATTCATAATCATTGTCCGTGTGGCCTGCAAATCGAAACATTAAAGGGGAACTTGGCAACTATTTCAACGTAATAAACCCGTTTAGAAATCATTTGGATGGTTAAATGACCTGTTCCGGTGAAAATGGTGACTTTTCCCGCTGCGCCTAGCGTCCCCAGGCGGAAAACCAACCTTGCAACATTGAGACTTACCGTCCCGGAAAGAGAAGTGAGAAACAAGAAACTCGTTTTAAATTGTGTTTCTTACGTAACATCCACATAGTTCTGCCAAACTTATGCTAACCGTTCGCTAGCTTGTAAACAAATCCATGTGCTTTATCGTTACCTTTTCCCACAGTTTGAAATAGCATAATGCACAATTTCTCAAGCAGAGGGGGAAATCCTGCCAAGTTTCCCGTTAAGTGATACTTCTTTAAGCAAAAGCCATAGAGATATATACTGACTAGATGTCACCTGGACTACTGCTGTTCATTAGAACGAATGCGTCAATTGAGACGCTATCTTGCCGCGGTGGCCCACTCCTCTATAATGCATTAACGTCAATCTGAGCAAAGATCTAGCGAAAATAAAATCACCATAAATCGTCAAAATCTCAAGCAATTATATGGTTTTTTTATGTTGTTCCAACTGACAGGTATGTATTTATGGTCGAGTCTAGAGAAAACTAAGCTTTTGACGATAATTAAGATACATTTTACCCGTCTTACCCCATAGACTCCCATTCATTCTGCACTAGCTTGCGGCGGCCCCTAGAGGAACAATGAGTGAACTGCAACCGGTTTGATACAATGAAAGTAAACAGGCTCTCTGTAGACAGGCTCTGGTTGAGGCCACATACCTTTCGTCTCGTTTACTCGTGTAAGTTGTAATCTTACCAGAAGTTGCTGTAGATCTGTAGAACATTTACTTCCGTGCTTTAACGTGGTCTGCTATTTCATACGCCAGTCGTTCCTTTTTTAATCATGGTGCTATGGGCAAACGAGATGTAGCTTAATTCACAAATGACAAAGCCATGAGAAAAGTGATTTTCTTACGTTTCAACAACAACGAAACCGAGTTTGCCATCATTGCGAGAAGTTCCCAAATTTGTCGCTAATCGCTAAAAAGGTTTTCTGTCGCTGGGGATGGCCAAACGTCGCTAAATAGGTAACACTGACAATACGGGAGAACTAGTTTAGAGCTTCAGATCCCCGCTACAAGATGGCGGCGGTGTTGACGCATGCTGAGAAGCCGAAGGCGACATCTAGTCAGTATATATATCTATGAGCAAAAGCAAGGGGCGTTCCCCGTAAACGTCGGTGGGCGTTAACACATGACGGTCAGCTGTCAGAAGTAGTAAATTGTAACGTTAGAGGTTCGTTGAATAATGTTAGCAGCAGCTAGAGCTAGCTATCATAGACATTGATTCACCCTAACGTTACTGGATCCATCATTAAGATAAGTTTTGTACTTTCTTGTCAGCCTGGCAATAAAATCAACTATCGATTATATGATTTCGAGCTTGTGTAGAACCAAACTACTGTTCAATATCCTCCCTGTCCCCGATTGAGTTAAAGATATCTACAGCTAGCCTGCTAGCGCTAGCTGTCGCTAGCTAGTGAACATAGAAGCAAAGCAGAGTAATCAGCTACTAACGTCAGCTAACATACGATGCAAATGATTTGGCAATAACTAATACTTCATTAGCAGACTGTTCAGTTAAATTACATAATCTATATATCTGCAGATTAGTTTATAATTAGCAACTAAATAAGGGGAACAATAGCTGACAAAGAAACCTCATGAAGCTTATCATATCTCAGACATCATTTGATGTACTTACAAAGAGAACAATTTAAAACTAGAAAATTTAATTTCGAGGAAATTACCAGTGCATGAAAATATAAACATACTGTATATTAACATAAAATGCAAAACAAACTTTTATTTGATAACAGTTGGCAGAAGTCATAGTTGATAACAACTGACAGTTGAAATGGCTGAACAGTTAAATAGTTGAGTTGTTTAAATAGTTAAATTATTTAATAGTGAATTATTGTAGTGAGGACATTTATTTTGAAACAGTTGCGGGCAGAGGAAATAGTTGAACAGGATCTGTAGAGCCAGATTGTATGTTTAAAGCCTGAGACAGAGTATATAGTTTAAAAGTTAAATGTAGATAGTGTAATGGATGTTGATAGACAGAAAGTTGAATGGATGTTGATAGGCAGATTGTTTAATGGATGTTGATGGGATAGTTTAATGGGTAGATGAGTGAATGGTTTGAAGAGGATGAATGGATAGAAAGTTGGATGGAATGTGCTTTATATCCTTGTAGAATGGAGATACACAGAGAGAGTGTCCCTAATTGAGCAGAAAGCAGTTGATACAGGTGCAATCAGTTTAACTAGCTTTTTGATGGGACCTAGTTGAGCAGCTGGAAGTTGATACAGGTGCAAATCAAGTTAATTAGCCCATTATGATGTCATAGTCCCCATACAAAGTCTATGGGGAAAAATTAGCTTGTTTTTTTATTAATATCTCAAAAAGTATAAAGTTTACAAAAGTGAAAAATACATTCCTCAAGTCTCCTTTTCAAGACCTACGTTACAAAGTTTGAACGAAGTTTCTACGTTAAACGGTTGAAGCTGAATTAGACGCAGAAATTTGTTGGGAAGAATAAGAAGAAGAAGAAGAAGAAGAAGAAGACTTTGGATAACAGAACAGTGCATTTTCATGCACTGTAATTACCAGAAGTTCAGCCTGTTCCCACTGATATTACCAGAAGCTGAATTACCAGAAGTTCAGCCTGTTCCCACTGATATTACAGATCTACTACTAAGTAACTGTGGCAACCTTATCTGTTACTACATCCTTGTTACATTGTAATAATTCAATTTAATGCAGAATAAAATGTAAGAAAACAATGTAAGTACATGTATGGTAACCAAAATCACATATCACCCCCATCACATATCAATAAAAAAAAACAATTTAAACATAGCTACATCACTTCACCGGAAGTTAGATGGCACCCAGAGTTCAGTACTGTAGATAGTCGGACATATTTGCAGATAAACATCATTTGTTTGCCTTTTTTATGCTTACATTTTGTAAAAGTTAGTGAGAAATCGACACTCTACATTCTAAAAAAAGCCATTATTGTAATCCTAAAACATGTCTGAAATGTGTGAGCCAAATTCCTTGCGTTAGCAAGCTAGCAAGCTAACTCCACTGTTTTGAATGGATAATGAGTTGGGTGAAACCAAACATCTCTATGGCAACCTAAGACTAGCAGGGCATTCCAAATAAAACTGTTTCAGTGATCGAGTTTCAGTGATCGAGTTCCCTGTGAATTTTACACCCTGTGCAGTGAGTATACTCACTGCATGTGAGTATACTCACTGAACAGTATACACTATAGGGAGTAGAGAATTCAAACACTATAGGGAGTAGAGAATTCAGCATAGGGACCCTTGTGATCGGAATGCACCCAAAGACACTCTCTTGAGTAAATATAATATTCATGTGACTGTCATGTGGATGTTCCAGTACAGAGGAAGAAGGTCCAGTGCATTATGAATTTATTAAAGCATATTCATTCATAGACCTATACTGAATGTTTAATGTAGACCACGTCAGCCGTCTTGCACCGTCCATAAAGCCTAATTACTGAGCAAAAAATAGATAAGGGAAGGTGCAGGATATGATGGAAAACATATTCAGCTAAGCATGTAAGCATTTCCCCATTTATGACAGGGAAAGTAAAAGACACACAGTGATGAACACATGACTT
Source organism: Alosa pseudoharengus (assembly GCF_046254945.1). Taxonomy (NCBI): domain Eukaryota; kingdom Metazoa; phylum Chordata; class Actinopteri; order Clupeiformes; family Clupeidae; genus Alosa; species Alosa pseudoharengus. The sequence goes on from NW_027468837.1 coordinate 25,163,424, forward strand.
TTCCCCTAATGAGGGTTTAATCCAGGTTTCTCTCTCTCTCACTTCCTCTCACTTCCTCTCTGCAGAGACGCAGCAGTGCACCGTTTTTGCCCAGCTGGTGTCTTAGTGCTGCCGAACTAAAAAGGGTAATTTGCACCGTCAGCCATCTCTGCGCCCCCACATTTCCTCCACATTAACTGCGCGATTAAAAACTCATTCAGGCTCTAACACAGCTGTTAAGCACCTTTACCTCGGCAGTGTGGAGATTCTTATAATCCCCCTGGTTGATGTATGTGTCTACTTTGGGGCAATTATTCCAACTGCCATGGCGAATGTTTTAATTAAGGAACATATTCTTGACGAAGACGAGAAGGCCCTGGTTGTGTATGATTTATCATTTCCAAACCATTGTCTTCAACATTGAAAGAAAACAGTTAAAGGCTAGTACCTTCTGCTTTCATTGTCATGTTACATATATTATGAATGAACGTGAAAAGCTTTTACTGCAAGCCTAAAACTGGGTAATGCTGATATTTATTTATTAAATTTGCAAATGTATTTAAGCTGGATGTGACTGTGAGCTGCAGTGCTAATTAATCCAGTAGCCTAAACTCTTTTCTTTAAATCTCTAAAAGATTTGGTGTGCCGGAGTCAAGATGTTAGATGTCTTCCATGATTGCGGAGCCCTGATTATTCTTTTCCTTTAATCAGCTGCGTTAGCAGGAGTGATGGGGCAGGAGCGCTTTGGCCCCTTAATCGCCCCTGTCAGGGCTAATTTGGTGCCACGCGAGGTGAACAGAAAAATACGTTTTTGGGTGGTGGTGGTGATGGTGGAGGGGAGGAGGGCCTCTGCCTCCTCTGTCAGACCATGGGACAGTCCCTAATGAGCTGTGCACCCGAACTCAACGACACGGAAATCAAATATTAATGGAAATCAGTCTGCATCTCGCGTTGCCTTAAACGCTCTGCTCAGAACAAATGGCTGGCGAGTGTACAGGGTTTGCTTTCTAATGGATGTGGGTTTGGACTAGGGACAGGACATCGAAGAGACAGGCTGGAAAACTGCTAACCAGAATACTGCTCTCTCTCTCTCCCTCTCTCAGTGCTTTCACAGCCAAGGTGCGTTCAAATGTGGCAAACCGTGGTGAACATTCGTGGTGAACATTTTGTCTTTGAACAGTTAAATTTGAACAATTTGGTGTTAACATTCCATTGTAATGGTAATTGCATTGTTACCTTCATCAGGCTCACGTCCAGTTCCGCTGTATGTTCACGGAGAACTACAGTAACTCCGCAGTTTGTTGTTGTTGGCCAATGTTCACCGAAAAACTCAAGGCAAATGGAAAACTGTGTTTGCGAATTTCAACGCACCTCAGGTCTCTTGCTTGCCTTGATGTTGATTACAGCGTGAGACCTTGACAGAGAAATGGCTGGGGATCCACTCTTTACTATCCACTATGTCCCCCCACCACACACACACCCACACCCACACACCCTTCTCTCTCCCACACACTCTCTGACGTTCATTTATGATGCCTGGGCAAGGTGAAGTGTATCTTATCATCAGAAAAAGGCTCCCATGGCTGTGCGAGGGTGACCTTGGCCGTGTGTCGGATCTTATTTCTCACACCCTCTCTGTGGCAGTGGGGTCGATCAAGTAATGGGTAGGGGACTCACTGGCTGGGATGAGGTTGTGTGTGTCTGTGTGTGCGTGCATGAGTGTGTGTGTGTGTGTGGTGGGGGGAGTGGTCGAGGTATAGTAACATGGCAACATGCTTGGGTAGTGCACAATTGGATAGAAAGAGAATTACGGGTTTTTGGAACTGAAGGTATCTTCCTGATTCTATTAATGTCACAGAGATTTACAGTACGTCGAGAGTTTGAGGCTCTATCGATCTGTCGAGTGAGGGGATGGAGGTTGCATGTGTGTGTGCATCTAAATGTGTGTGTGTGTGTGTGTGTGTGTGAAAGAGAGTGGGAAGTGTTCTGCCTTGTGTGAGCTGACACTGGTCTGGGAGAGGGATGAATCACCCTGGTTAGTGGAGAAACAGAAGCTGTTGCTGACAGACACACACACACGCAACATAGACTCATGGCACTCACACATTCACACACAAGCATTGCACATAGACACACACTCTCAAACATGCACACACACAAACACCCTGTACACAGGACAGACCTTAAGGAGTCTTCAGGGCTGCACCCCCCTGTTCCCCGACCAGAGGACAGGCCTCTGTTAATGGGGTCGCTGACCGAGAGGTTTCCAGGTAAAATCTCACAGGAGACCAATGGTGAAGAACCCTTCACCACAGGAGCAGTGTGCAGGTGCACACCACTGTGTGTGTGTGTGTGTGTGTGTGTGTGTGTGTGTTGCTTGATGCTCCTGATGTAGATAGATAGATAGATAGATAGATAGATAGATAGATAGATACTGTAGATAGATACTTTATTGATCCCCAAGGGGAAATTCAAGGTCTCGGTAGCATACAGACATCACACACAACATTCACTTACAGCAGCAATGGTAAATATAAGTATAAGTATAAACATATAACAAAACTCCACTGTACAATAGAGACAGTAGAAGATAAGAAAAACTAACAAAACTAAATACTAAATATACTATATAAATTAAATTTAAAAATCCACAGTGTGCTTGAGGGTGATCAAGCATGAGACGCTTGCAGTGACAGGGCCGGGACTGGCCTGTAGTTCTGTGTGCATGGTAAGGTGCTCAAGAGAGTGAGTGTCATGGTGAAGTTGCAAAAAGTAGTCCAACAGTAGTCCTGTAGTTCTGTGTGCATGGTAAGGTGCTCAAGAGAGTGAGTGTCATGGTGAAGGTGGAAAAAGTAGTTCAACAGTAGTCCAACAGTGCAACAGTGCAAGAATAAGATCTAGAGACCAGCATAAATAATATGGACAAATAAGAGTAAAGTATAATGTAGACAAGGTAATACAAGTATAAAAAACTATGTCAGTGCAAGAATAGGTTGAGGTAATAGGGTTACAGCCATTTAGTATTGTAGCAGAAGCCATTGGTCATGTGTGCTAATATAGCATGAAAAACAGTGTAGCAGTAAAACAGTAGTAAAAACATTAGGCTGTGGACAGTAGTAAAACAGTAGTAAAACAGTAGTGGGCAGTCAGTACTCAAACATGGAGAGGGTGGAGGGGCAAACAGACTATGCAGAGAAGTCTATCTCTCCACTTCCCTTTAGTGAAGCAACAGTTCAATGGCCCTGGGGACAAATGACTTCCTCAGCCTTTCAGTTGTGCATGGCAGTGAGCAAAGTCTCCAGCTGATCAAGCTCTTTTGCTTTTTAATAGTGCTGTAGAGTGGATGACATTTATTGTCCAAGATGTTGATCAGTTTGCTCAGGGTCCTTTTATCTGATATTGAAGTGATGCACTCCAGTTCGGCTCCCACGACAGAGCCAGCTTTCCTTACTAGCCTGTCTAGTCGCCCAGCATTCTTCTTCTTTGTGCTTCCTCCCCAGCATACTACAGCATAGAAGAGGACGCTGGCAACAACAGACTGGTAAAACATCCTGAGGAGCTTACTGCAGACATTGAAGGACCGCAGCCTCCTCAGGAAGTACAGCCTGCTCTGCCCTTTCTTGTAGAGTGCTTCGACCAGTCCAGTTTATTGTCCAGTTGTAAGCCCAGATACTTGTAGGTATTTACCACCTCCACATTGACCCCATCAATGGAGACTGGTAGCAGAGTGGGCTTAGACCTGCGGAAATCCACCACCATCTCGTTGGTCTTCGAGGTGTTGAGTTGGAGGTGGTTGAGTTTGCACCACTGCACAAAGTTCTCCACCAGGCTTCTGTATTTATCTTCCTGCCCATCCCTCACACCCCACATTGCAGTATCATCCGAAAACTTCTGCATGTGGCATGACTCAGTATTGTAGCAGAAGTCAGATGTGTACAGGGTGAACAGGACTGGAGAGAGCACAGTTCCCTGTGGAGCTCCGATGCTGCTGATCACAGTGTCTGAGAGACAGTTCTTCAATCTAACAAACTGTGGCCGCTCAGGCATTGGCGGAGCGAGGGGGTGGCTTCGGGGGCTCAAGCCCCGAATAATTTTTCAAAAGCCCCGAATCTTTTTTTGTATGTGTTTTCAATTTCCAACGATTCTAATTTCTAATTTAACTTTCCCTTGGTTTCTCTATAAATGTTACAAAATGTAGGCTACTATTACTGAGCAAATAGGCTATCCCTTATTTTCAAAGCCCAATATTGACAGATAATCTGATTTCCCACACGATGAGTTTAGGCAATGGCACAGCCGAGATGTAGCGGTTTACGTCATAAACCTGGCCGGAAAGTTCAGAGCGGCGCAGTCAGTTTAAACAGCAAGCGGTAAGAAAAACTATTGTCAAGACATTAGGCAGTTAGGCTACTGTACCCCGGAATACAAAAATAAACTTCAAAAAGACAGAAAGTTTGTTGTACTGTATTCATAGAGTCTCAATGGCCGAATCAGTATATTAACCTGTTGTCAGTTGAGTTCGTTCAATTAATTTATTGTAGGCTAGTATAGCCTAGGCAAATATGAAACGGAGATGTAACGTGGCTACCGGCGGGATTTTGAATTTGCATGTTTCATGCATTTTAGGGCAAAGATGCTTCATAGTACCAAAACAACGATCAAACATTATCAAATGTATCATGACGTATTGTCACAAAGACTTACTCCAATTAGAAAATCGAAACCAAAATCATGTAAGTGTAAGTGTTCTCTCATTGACACCTGTAAGGCCTATAAGGAAAATGTGATTTCAGTTTGTAAAATGTATATGTATCCCACCCCTCCCCAACTGAATTAGTCCCCCTATGTGAAGCACTGAAGGGGAGAATTCCCCCCATTTAGAAAAATGAGTTTTAAGCCCTGAATTAAACGTAGCTTAACATGTCTCAATGTGTCCATTAGTTTACACAGAATTCACTAGAAGTCATTATTTAAGGGGTTATTTTTCAAAATGTTCTGCCGGAGGTGCATGCCCCCGGACCCCCCTAGCTTTCCTGTGTGTGACACTGGGCTAAGCCCCCAATGTTTCAAATGGCTGGCTCCGCCCCTGCGCTCAGGTAATCTGTAATCCAGGATACCAGGTGAGCTGCCCTTTTTCCAGGCTGTTTTTATGACAAATCTGGGTAACACTTTACTTAATGGGTGAGTTCATAACACATTCATAGCAGCTGTCATAAACTGCACATAAAGCATTCATGACTGTTTCATGAGACATGACTCAACATTCATACCAAACCTTTCATGAATGTGGAAGACAGAATGACAAAAATGTGTCAAAATAAAAGTCCAACAATTGCAAAGCAGCATTGCCGTTTTTGTTCCAAACCTCTTACCTGATCACGTCACATCTGAGTCAATGGGCTACTCCAGTGCCAAAAAGACAGAACATGGTCAAGCAAATAATTTTTGTTTCATAAAAATGTATTTGTTTTACAGGGGCGTCGCCAGCCGATTTTACCAGGGCTTCAGCCCGGGGTAAATTGAGCTCAGCCTGGGTAGCCAAAAATTTTTTATTTAATTTATTTTTATTTTTTCGTTGTGCATTCCCTATCCCTTGTAGCCTGTTAGAACAAGGAATCCCGAACACTAAACTCTGACAAGGAGAAGCAGAACGAGCGGGGCGGGGCTGGGCTGGGGCTGTGTGGAGAGAGGCAGAGGGTCACTTCGTGGTCTGGTCTGAGATCAGTGGATCTGTGCTCTCAACTAACGTTACTGCTGTCAACCATAGACTGTATATATATATATATATATATACAGTCTATGCTGTCAACTCACTGGGTGGTGCAGCGTCATAGGTTGCGTTACGTTGAGAAAGCAGACGTGACATGGCCAGCAAAAAACAATTGAAACTGTTTGGCTTTTTCAAACGAAAGGCAAAGGGTGAGAATTCATGTTTGCAAACTGAAATATAAGCTTAGTCCTGTCCGACCAACTCCATAAAGGCCAGCTAGTGTTGTTTACCTATCCTATCGCTAGCTGGTTAACAAGCTATCATTAGTAAACACTAAGCAGCTAAGTCAAAATTAACTTTTTGAAATATGAATATCTACCATTCACTATCTTGAATATCTTCACTGACAATGAAGTGGCGAAATTCACCCACCATTCAATAGGTAATCCGTATTTTCTGTCTGAAATCTACCAACTTCAATATTTACCAGCATTTGTCTGGTGCAATTTTGATTTCTTTAAGTTCTCGTCGTTCTGTCTTCCACATTCATGAAAGGTTTGGTATGAATGTTGAGTCATGTCTCATGAAACAGTCATGAATGCTTTATGTGCAGTTTATGACAGCTGCTATGAATGTGTTATGAACTCACCCGTCAAGTAAAGTGTTACCGACTTTTATTTTGACAAGTTGTCATCGTTCTGTCTTCCACATTCATAAAAGGTTTGGTATGAATGTTGAGTCATGTCTCATGAAACAGTCATGAATGCTTTATGTGCAGTTTATGACAGCTGCTATGAATGTGTTATGAACTCACCCGTCAAGTAAAGTGTTACCGAAATCGGTAAGGGTTAAGAGGCAAAGCATGAAATTCAGATCAACATAGATTATAGTGACAGACTATGGTTGATCTACAACCAAACATATGCATGTTAGACTGTAGTTAAACAGACTGCTGCCTACATCACAGATCAATGCTAGACCATACATAATTATGTTATATTATATATGACATCCAGTCACAATAGCAACACACAACCCAGGAATTCAAGCTATTTGGCTCATAAATGGTTCTTTATGTGTACCAAGGGACTTTGCTCTGATTGGACAAAAATGAGACATTCCTTTTTTAATGAGTATACAAATGGTTCAAAGAGCTTGGTTTGTGTTTTTGGTGTGTTCACTTAAAGAGGTCTGGACTGATGGAAATACACCTGATTATTAAAAACCTGAGTGGTGAAATTGCTCTAAATTGTTTATTTGATGTTGGCAGTCAGGTTCTTCATTAAGGATAGAGCCAGTTGAAATATTAAAGAGTGGGGTGTGAATACAGCTTCTAATTAAACCCTATACAGTGTTGTTATTAGACAACTTTAAATTAGATTACAGCTGCTTGAGGAAAGCAAACAGATTTGAGCTCCAGCAGCTGCCTTGCTGGGAATGTTTACAGATGCGTTTTATGTAAGATGAAATGTATGGAGAGGAGGGGTGGGAGGGGAGAGGGGGAAAAAAGACGAGTGGGGAAAAAAATCTAAATATACAGCAGATAAAGCTAATCAGAGAGAGGGGGATAAACAAAATTCTCCCTCATCTTGTCTGCTGAGGGGTGAGGTTATTAGTGATTAAAAAGTGTGACTCGCTGTGTTTCATTCTCTCTCTCCCTCCCTCCCTCCTCCTCTCAGACTGTCTGTCAGCAAGTTTTTCAGATGCGCTGGTATCTCCACAGAGCTGTGCTACAAACATGCAGCTTAAGCTGCTCTGATGTGCAAAATATTTGATTTTGTTTTTTGGAGATTTTTCTCTCCTCTACCCCACCCCATGCATTCCAATTTAGGGCCCACATTTGCATTTCGCTTGACTGATGCAAACACGTTGTTTACGGAATGTGTGATGGGAAGTTTTGCTTTTTTAGGGAGAGCTTTTGAGGTTCTTGCCGCATCACCATGTCACATCCTCTCTGCACCTTCTCAAAGAGCCCCAATAGCGTGAGATATGCAGTGACTCACACGTCTCCTTCCATTCTTCCATAAGGCATTCGTGTAACCTGGATTGTAGAGGTACACCTGCTGGTCTCCAAGTAAGCGCACCGTTTGATGACTGAGTATCGTCACATTGCCGCCAAGTCATTGCAGAACTTACTGTGATGGCAACTTTGATCCGAGGGCTGTTCATTCACAGAACAGCTGGAGATGGCCCTCCCTTGTTTTGTTTTCAGAATAACCATGAACTGACTGTTCCATCTTTCACAGAGCAATGCGTCAAAAGGGTGCTTTAAAACAAACCATGTCTCATTTGCCATTGCCATCAATCACTTTATATCATTATGCATGATGTCCTCATTACAGCAAGACTTGCATACTTCACATATGCTATGGAGGAGCACATGCAACTTTCTGTCATTGTATGTTGGATGCAAATATGCATCCAACATACAACAACTATGCTTGATGAAAAGAGTTAACACATTTTCAGCTTCTGCTTCTGCAGAAACCATGGGCTTTTTCTTTGGACAAGGAGCTGATAAAAATAAATAAGGAAAGAAACAGGCTTTGGCAGGATATGTTCAGCATGTGGTTTAGGGAAACACATCAATAAGGCTGTCATCAAAATATTTTTCACAGAGAAGGAAGAAAAGCTCTTAAAATCACTAAAACATCTTCCTGAGAGTCTGTCTACAAATATATCGATCCTACCACATTGCTGTCATCATGGCATGCATGTTCTACGAAAAAAACTATTGATGAGTTAGAATCCTTTCAGCAGGGCCTGTTTTCAGTATTGTTTTTTGGCCCATTTTGGCACAACTCTCTGAATGCCTATTGATTAATTAATCGACTGGATGCAGGACGAGAAAAAGGCTCGACACAAATGAAACTCACGGTGGCGAAGGCGAAGCGCAGAGCTGGTGGAAGCGTGAGCCTAAAAACAGATGGAAAGAAAGAAAAGAACATGCTAAATGGATGTAGCGAGAAAGAGAGAGAGAGAGAGAGGCAAAGCAAAGCAGAGAAAGAAAAAGTGAGATGTATGTAGAAGATTTTTTTAAAGGATTTTCAACTCTATTGCTCTCTACTGCATCAGATAGAGATGCCTCCATCCTTGCCTGGAGCTGGCGCACCGTCCTCTGTCTAGCTAATTACACTGATGGCGGGGACTAGGTGAAGAAGATCAGGAGAAGTAATTACCCACATTTATCACTGTGCAACCCGACAAGGTGCATGTTATCTGAATCTCCAAATGACACCCTGAACACAAAGATGAAGAGCTTGTTTAGTTTGTTCTCTTGCTTATCTTAATGAAACATCTATGTGTGGTTTTTTTTGTAATTCTCTGCACCTCTGTATGACAGTCTTGAGTAATTCTGAAGTGTGTTAAATGTTTTATGGAAACAGCCACAGCTTTGAAGGTACAGTACCATATCCTGTGACTCCATATTCTCAAACAGGCTTAGCCGTGGTTTATTGTAAATATCTGTAAAGTACCTATAAATGTTTACACAATGGTATTATTTATGCATCATGAGTACATTCTAAAATACCCAAAGGCAACAGCTATTCATAGAGTCAATGTGCTTACATTTTGTTATCTAGCTGCTTGGCTAAATCATGAAATTCGTTAATATGGAGATTTATTTTTAAAGCATTACACAATTTGTTTAAGAGACAAGTGTGGTGACTGTTGTGATTGATCACATGTGCGGTACAGTGCAGATGTCAAAGTATCATGACTATCATGACTAGGCTGTTGTGGACCAGGTTGGAAAAAAAGTCCCATGTTATGAAATATTTTAGAAACACACTCACACACACACACACACAGACACACACACACACACACACACACAAGCTCCAAAGTACATGGTTTAGTAATGGAATGGCATTAATGGATGCTATTAGCAGTCACTCTAGGAACAAGACACACAAAAAAATATTTCTCCTCACCTGGGTGAAGAGCTTTTTCATTTTTCAAGCCATACTAAGCTTAGACAGAGAGAGAGAGGGAGAGGATAATGGAGAGAGAGAGAGAGAAAGCATTTTTCTCTCAGAGCTTTGGACTTACGTTCAAGTCCTGAGTTCAGCTAAACAGCCAAAGGCCCATGGCAGCTCTCACGGTCGTTGCAGTAAGTGCATTTTGGCAAATAAAAACGCAATTATGCAATGCCATTAATGTACTCAGCGACTAATTTCTTTGTTGATGTGAAAGTCATTATCTCCCGTACATGCTTTAGCGGTTCTTTCCAGCGGAACACTAATGCACAGGATGTAATAGAGAAAAATGCTGTCCAAAGAAAGGAAGGGGGGAAATGACACTCAATTGGGAAATGGGCGACAGCGATTGTGAGCGTCAGCGGTGGTTTAAGCTTTGTTTTCCAATAATTAATTTACCGTTGGAGAGAGTGCACAGCAGAATCCTGTATAAGCTAAAGTCAGTGTTGCGAGGCTGCGCGTGAAGGAGCTTTGTCAGAAGTTTTCCCTAACATAACCAGTCACAACTTTCGATACAGTGCTGCTGAGACAGTCAGGAGCTTTATTTGCACCATGAAACCTCATATCTTTATTTATGAACAGACAGCACATACTGTATATGAAAGCGCATTTTGCCGGGCACAGGAAAGTTGTCAGGCAAGCTGTGCTTTTCTTACTCATGCATATGCATTTATAGGAATGTCAAGAAAAAAAGTGGAAGTATCGCATAAGAACATGGTAAAAGTCTTAAGAGCAATTGATTAGGGAATCCTATAGTTTGATTATTTTTTAAGTAGAATTACTGCCCCGCATTATCTTGCAGTTAGTCCTGACCATTAAAATGTTGATTCTTTTAATGTTGTTGTTAGTTGACTCCACTCAACTACACATGTGATTGAATGGTCCCATTCAAGTGTAGGCACTGCAAATTAATGTTGGAAGGTGGTGACAAGGGCAGTTTGCCTGGCTTAGTAAATTCCAGGTAATATAGTAAGACACCACATGCACTTTCTGTGTAGTGACAAAGGTACTAATGACACATCCATTGTACCCAACACAGACCCCACAGGGGCCCGGGCCCCATCTGAAATCTCATTGGCCCCTGACTGGCCCCTGTACCGTCAATCATCAATAAGTGTCAAACTTGTTGAGAACGACGATCAGAGATGCAATTCCATTCCCAAACAACTGGTGGCAGTAATGCACCTATGAAGCTTGAAAGCTAAAGCACACAGTGAACTGTAAAAGAAAGAATACATTTGGCTAACCAGAAATGTCTCTGTTAATGTGAAGAAACGATACATTTGGCTCACGAAAGTATCAGCTAACGTGAAGAACCGATACATTTGGCTAACGAAAGTATCAGCTAGAATTCTAACGTGAAGAACCGATGACAGCGTTTCATCCTCCACAGAAGTTTCTTGGTGGGTCACAAATCTCTATGTTGGTTCATCATTATGTGAAAGGGACGTTTATTTGTTGCTGTCACAATATGTTAAGTTTGACAATTAAATTACGAAGCAGCAGCAAGCTTGCAGTGAACTGTTAACTGACTTAGTCAGTGAACTGTTAACATTAACTTAACGTTAGGTTACTTGAGTTGAGGTTTGATTGTTTGTTAGCATGCTGATAGATTTTATGTATGGAAAGGTAATGTACCGTAAAACTCCAAATAATAGCCCGGGATTTTATTTTCCCAAATCGCCAAACTGCACCGGCTAGTATTAGAGACAGGCCTTTAATTCCCTTTACACAAAACTTTTCCTCTGCAAAGATGGAAAATATTATCGAATTAATCATTTCAAACACACTGAATGTCTACCTATATGACTAGGCTATCTGATGACAATTACGGATCATCATTCATTTAGTGTTGAGATGTTGTTCATTGAGTGAGATACAGTAAGATCCAAATAGTGGGGATAGCCAGAACAGATGAAACACGTTTTAATTAAACGTAATCTACAAAGAGATCGTATCACACTGAAAGCTCATATTTTGTCACTAGCAAATAGCCTATATCGGTCCTTTGTCAAATACAGTTGCATTATCAGCCCTGACCAAAACCGTTCAGGAATTATTTATGCAAAAGTGGAACTTCTCCCTCCTTTTCGGCACGAATGAAACAGCATGAGAGAGCTTGAACCATATTGTTTCTCCCGTTTTGTATTTGCCAAATTTGACAACAGTCTACATTCAAATCATAGCCTACTTCCAGGCGCGCGGGAACATATTTTTGACCAGGGGTGCTGAATAACAAAATAATCATGGATGTCCGACGATTTCTCCCCCAGCATATGATTCGAATTTAGACAGCTAAATACGCCATTTCACCGCCGTGTATGAGTAGGTCTAAGAGTGAGAAGTGCCCTGGGCAGCCACATTCCACTGCAACTATGCGCAGCACTTGCCAATCCGACTCATCAATAAAAACTGTGCGCGCACACACCAGTCCCATAGAAGCGCACTTGACTTTACATCATTAACCTATTTCAGTAGGTTATATAGCCAGAGAATGTCCGTAGACGGGCTTTGATATAGCCTAGTCTAAGGTAAATTAATTTTCTGACTTTTTTCTCTTCATCGCCATGGCATTTAGAATAAAGAATAACGTTCGCGAACCGTTCTGGTTTTGTTGCCAGCATAAAAACAAGCTTACCATCGGCCTATCCGCAAATTTTAAACACAAGGGATGAATTGAACGATGACGAAGTCAGACATATAGGCATTCATATTGGGAAAAAAGTTATACAATTTGGAACTCTAGCTTTTCCCCACCGCAGTCTTTTAATGCCATCTAATCATAACATGCGTGCCATACTTTAGCCCAAATCAGATCCAAGATTCGCAACGAGATGAGCAGCAACTTGATGCAACATTCTAAAACCTTGCAACTGTGACCAGACATGTGAATGCTTTGCGATGGCTTGTAACGACGTGCAACATCTAATTCACACTGCTGTAACCTCCTTTCTGTAACGGTTTCGTGTCATTGCGAATCTTTAAACAGACGATCTGACGGGTTTTAGAAGATTACATACAACCCGAAACTAAAAAAACAGACCAGGCCTCTACTGGAAACCGGCCTTTAACCCAAACCTGTAGCCACGCCAGGCGTTTAAAAGAGACAGGCGTCTCTTAGGGACTCGGCGATTATTTGAAGTTTTACGGTATGAAGTGTTTGAAATTGTGTTATATGAAATGCAGAGAAATGGACATCCTGTTTGTTTGGGGTCCGAAATTAATAATATTACATGCGCTAGTGCGCCTTACCAAATGTAAGTAACGTTCGATTTTTTTTGCTTGAGGAAAACGTTTGGCAGCTGCTAACATGAACATGAGAACACATGCCTATTAGCTAACGCTACATTTTTGTAGTTGCCAGACGACATGCTGAATACAAGCATGGATTTTGTGAAACACGCATTTGTGTTTCACCTACAGACTGGGATGGCGCAGGAGCTGGTGACTTCAACCCACAGTCTTCAGAACCACCAGTCACCAAGCATAGCTGCTCCTAATGGTATGATGCTATTTCCTATTGCCACTACAGTGAGCATATTTTGTCATTCATTTTAGAAACGCCAGGTTGACAGTGGGTTATGAAAGTTAATAACAATTAAGTTACTCAAACTTGTTTCATTTTCTTCTCTCCAGACATTTCCCATTCTAGAGCAGATGGTTCTGTGCAACCTCTCCTAAACTGGTATTCCGCAAGATGCAGCACAGAAATAGGAAGAGGCCACTCAATGACTTCTGATACAAAGACTTCAAATGGTAGGAATATTCCATCTTTAGTGTTTTGCTACCCCTTCCGTAATTTTCGCTTTCAAATGACCCATCGTCAGTCTTCAAATCAGAATCAGGCTTTTCTAACTGGAAGCAAGACGGTGGCTTCAAAGACCATTCCAAATAAGTTGTTAAAAAAATTGTGTAAATATGATGTAGTTGTTGCTCATATGCTGTGTGTGTGTGTGTGTGTGTGTGTGTGTGTGTGTGTGTGTGTGTTTGTTTTAATGTACGCAAACTGGCAGTGAAAGTGGTTTCTCTTATCAACAAAAGGGGAAACAGTTAAAGTAAAACTTGTTTAATTGAACGAAAAATGTGTGTATGATGATGTATGATTTCTGTTTAAAATATCAATGTATTTCCACTGAAGTGTCTATTATATTTTAGTTTTATATTGTGTTTTCAATGCACATTATACATAAATGGGAAAATTGTTAAGAATTGTATTGGCTTTTTTGTTTTTTAGCATTTAGCATTCAAGTATTTGAACAAGGTAAGACTGGTGAAATGTATGCACCTTACTGCTGTGGTGTAGTCTAGTTAGCTGTAGTGGGTATACTGTGATCAACCCCAAGTATTAATACCTATCCTTGTCTGTTTTAAGTGGTTACTGAGATGGTGATGCTTTTTAAGTGGGTATACCAGAGACTTTCTAATGAGGAGACACAACACTCAAAAATCCTCCATAGAAATGCATGGGGCTAGTTTGTAACGCCGTTGTCTACACATATCCCACCCCTTACTCGGCAAAACGTCAACATGTGAATACATTGAGCCAATCATGTGGTGTGATGTGAATACATTGAGCCGATCTTATGGTGTGTTGTGAAGACATCATGCCAATCATGTGTTGTGAACTTGCCGCTGGTGCAAGATTGGTGTTGTGAAGCCTTGTGCACGCACATTTCTGCCGAATAGGATGCCCGATGAGTGCCCAAAAAGCGTTGCAATATGGCCGACGAGTGGAGGGACTTGCCTAAAAGGACTTTGGGTATACTGCGTATAGTCCTGCATATCACGTACACAACGTGCCTCTGCCTTACTGAACAAGGGATTTTCTGTGTATGGATGTTGACCGGTTCTTGGTCCCTCAGTGTATGATATGGCCCCTGTCTCAGAAAAATCCTAGAACCGCCACTGGCACCTGGGGTCCCATTTAAACATCCACTGCCGGCTATTTGAGGCTGCATCGACGTCAACATCGAGCGGACGATCGCGAATCGCCTTCATTGTTACCTTGGCAGCCACCGCAGCATCTCCCCACACAGGTCACATGGCAGGAAGGATAATTGGCATGTGGGATTCGCTCGTGAGTGTGAACGTGGCACTCCGACAGCACCAAGTGCCCAGGGTCAGTTTTCTAAAGTGTGATGGTACACTGAGGAGATAAGTGACAAAGTGATAATGTGACAAGTGGAACATGTGTAGGAGGTGTGTGCTGTGTGGGCCTCCATGGAAGCCATAAAAACGCAGCACAACTCTAACGAGGTTTATGCATTAACTCTTTTCTCTCATTACAGGTACAGAAACATCTGTCTGGTTTATCAATCTGCATGTGAAATGTACAGTAGCCTATGTCATTATTGATCACACAGCTCCTTACAATGCTGCAGAAAAAGTGTCAATGAATTCAGTGGTGCGTCTCAAATATAGGAGGTCCAACATTCTTTCTAATGTTTACTGAAAGTGTAAGGAGCGCTGCCATTGGCAACGGGTTGACCGTTTTACAGGAATGCTGTTGGCAACTACCCAGGTTCTACCTGAGTTGAGCTACATGAACAGGTGCTGTAGTTCTGAAGGAAAACAGTGTTATGGAAGCTAACAGACCAAGTTACATTCATGTCCAATAGCAAATAATTCACTTTGCCTGATGTAACTCTCCCCTTAAAATCTGAAATCAGGTAGGATTCAGCTCCTTGGTAAATCTCTACTCCTTCAACAATTTTAAAAATAAGTCTTTTTAATTTATTGTGCTATAGCCTAATGCTGTTTTGTTGTTTTTGTTTGTTGCATTACTATGTCTGGGAGATAATATGCTGTGATCCATGGCTACCTGCTCACCTTGCTGTCTCAACATTTTAATAAGAAGTTCCCTCCGCCACCACCCACATCCACACACACACACACACACACACACAAACACACACACACACACACACACACAAACTTTAAAAGATTAGGACACAACAAATCTCACTGACTCACTGAATGTTAAGGTGAGGAACCTTTACTGTTATCCAACTGAAAATATTTTTCAAAAATAAAAAAAAACAGAACATTAGTTTGTTTTTTATTACTGTTTCTAAGTTTCATTTTACTAACTTTTGCCATGGAGGCAATTTTGAGTTGCACTCGTCACTAATTAGCCTAGACCGATGTGATTTTGACATAGTCTGAGTATAATTGCATCCTGTTACATTCTATTGCATAATCCAGTGGGAGCAGAAGCAGTTTAACAGCTACTCTAATGTGTTACTTGTGCCACTCTGGAGACACCATGGTGATAAAGATCAACACTCTCCCCACATGTTTAAAGCTGGGAACCCAGCAGCACATTGTCTTCCCATTTCCTGGCTTCTCTCTCTATGTGTGTGTGTGTGTGTGTGTGTGTGCATGCGTTGGTGTGTGTGTGTGTGTGTTTCCAATTGTCTGCCACACAATAGCTTTCTGTATGATCACGGCTCCTGGGGGATGACTCAACATAATGGCCTTGGTGCTAACGACCCTCTCCGACAGGGCTCTCTCACTCCGCCACTGCCACCGCCACCGGGCCCTGGATATTTTCGGCGTGTAGGTGAAAAGCCTCTTGGCCAGCAGCTGTCAGGCAGGCAGGGGTAATTGGGAGCCATTGCACCCATTAAGGCTTGTCCATTAGGGCAGTTACAATCGTCGGCCTTGTTCTCGGCCACCCCTGGACTGCTCACTTTTGACCCCACCACACAATAATGGACACCTCGTAAGAGGAAGGGGTGCTTAATGGTGTGTGCCGTGTTGTCAGTGTGGCATTGTTTTGGTGTTTATTTACCCTCTCCTGCTATGCTCCGACAGGTAGAGGTAATTTTGTATCCTTATTCACCGAGGCATACACTCTCCGAGGCTTGCCAACAAAGACCAGGCACAATGAGTCTAAGAAAAGACACAGCCAAAAGAGAAAAGTCAGTCACTGTAAAACGAACTCATCAGTACACTGAATCCTGACTCTTACTTCTCCGACATACTGACAGAGTCTGTATGTTTGTGTGTCTGTGTCTTTGTGTGTGTGTATGCCTGTGTTTTGTCTGTGTCCCTGTGTGTGTGTAATTTTTTTCCAGCCATACGATGGTAATCTGCTCTGAGCAGCAGAGCTTTGCTCAAGATTCTATGTCATTTATTTGTATTGACTCATGTCCCACGGACTCTCTTCTCTGCCGTCTGAAAATAAATACAAGCTAAAGCCAATCTGCTGTGACTCATAACACAAAAAATGACTCAAAACAAACAAAGACAAACAAACACACAAAAACAAAAGAAAACAAAACACCCCATAGCACATGCCTAGCCCATGCCCAGCTGACATGCAACAGTGGCTCATCATCTGTCCCTTTTGACACTATCTGCCTAATGTTCCCTGCATTCCCGTCTCTTTCAGGAGAAATAACCTCCGTCTCTTCTTGTGGAAATTTAATCTCGGCCGAGTAAAAAAAAGTATGCACACAGCGCCACAGACAGGGCCATTTCTCATCCTCCTGCCTCGGCGCAACGCTGGTAATGAACAGCACCGAGCGGCCCCAACATCTCATAAATTAGCCCGGTTTGCTCCTTCGCCTCCGGCAGGTTCGGCAACCTCGGAGAGCAGGTAGTTACTGCGGTGACTGCACACGGCATGCAAACGGGCGCTGAATGACCAACTGCTTTTGGCAATGGGTCACATGAGGAACAACTTTCTTAGTGTTTCAGATGAGATTACTGCACGGTTGAGACACTCAACTCTATCAAAGGTCAAAGGTCTGTTTTGAAACAGTATGAAGAAAAAAAATAATAAAATCAAATGCCACTCAGAAGGTTGTGACACGATGCTTATGGTTCTGTCCAGTGACACGTTGGGAGGGAGTCCGTTACAGATGTGGCTTGTATAATGAAATATTTTGTGTTTCCTCAGCAGTAGAGTCCTTTTTAATGAATAATTTTACAGTAAGAGAAAGGCTCTTGTGAAAAAAAGCCTGCTCTGCATTTTTCTTTGTGCTCCAGGGTCATGCCTAGCGCAGGCTTTAAAACATGAATATTACATTACTCACATGTAGCATTCACTAAAAAGTGGATTATTTTGTGAAATTGACTTAAAAGATGCAGAAGACTTACATACATTGTGGCCATGTCACAAAATTACATATAACCACTAAAAGGTAAGTGATGATTCAATTTAATATGGAATGTACAGTATTCAATGTCCGTCAAAGTAAAAGGTATTTGATTATCATTTTCATAGTTCAAATGATCAGTCTCTCTCATTATCATCTCTTTTGATAATGCATAACAAGTCAGTGTTGAAGAATGGCCAAACTGACAATCAACATAAAGGCAATTACTGGTACACAAGCAGTGCTTTAGGAAGTGGAATCTTTTGACTATTTCATAGTCAGACAGCCTTAAAGGCTTTAATCTGACTGTCCATGACGAGAATCTACTCTTAGAACCTGTTAGTGGTCAGTCTATGGAGCAGGTGGATGGGTGCGGTATTTTATAGTACAATGCGTTTCTTTCCCTATACAATATGCTATTTAGCGTTCATCTTCATACTGTAGCACAATAAACAATGGTGGTGGACTGATGTTGTTTTTTCGTCTCAGTGTTTGTTGGGTCCTCTCCCCATCCCCCATGTACCATGTGACCATCGTGCCATTGCACCCCAGTCTCATTGGATTTCAGAGGGACTCAATTTCTCCATGGAGCCTCATTTCATTTCACATGTATAAATTCCATTTACGGTACCCTCCGTGAATTTCGAAGAGAAATGCCATCGATATGTTTCATGAAACTTTCATGGATTAATCTATCCTTGAACACTCAAGGCCCAAGGACCTGAGCTATGGCTCCTTACTCTTAAGATATACACCACATCATGTACACACACACACACACACACACACACATAGACCAACATGCTCCCACACAGACACACGCATACACAGTGCACACTCACAGCAAGCATGCTCTAGAGGAGGAAATTCTTATGAATGACTCAACACGTACCCCTCAGGGCTTAAGTAACTTATATGTGTTTGTCTTAGAGCCTTAGAGTATGAGCAAATATTTGAGACAAAAGACACTACATACAAAAGCACACTGCTCACAGATTCAATGTGAAATCCATGTTAATCCATAGGAAGAAATACAATGACAACAGTTATATCATCTGTTTAACATTATAACTAATGCCATTCGATCAAAACTTTTGGGCATTGGGAGCAATTAGGGTTAAGGTGTGTATGGTGATGGTTTCTGTTTGAGTCCTTTACCTCGAACAAATTCCTTCAGAATCACAATAAACACACACACACACACACACACACACACACACACACACACACACACACCACTCGTACCCACATAATGCTATTTGACATGCCATTAAACATACACACACACACCTCCTGTCCACTGTTTGTCATAAAGATGCCATTTTACACACACACACACACACACACTGTAATGTAGTGTCAGGCTGGACAGGCCCCAGGGAAGATGGCTTCATTAATTATCTGGAACAGCATTTTCCCATGCTTCTGCTCTCTCTGGCCACGCGCCCTGGCTCAGGACACCTCTCTCTCTCTCTCGCTCTCTCTCTCTCGCTCTCTCTCTCTCTCTCTACCTCTCTACCCCTCTCTCCATCTGTGTCTCCCTAATTTTAGTATCTCTTCATCCCTCCACTTCACTCTGTCCATCTCACTGTCTCTATACCTCCATCTCCCTCTTTCTTTCCCTCAAAATCCTTCAATCCAAACCCTCTCTTTCCTAATTCCTATTCCCCCCTTCCCCCTCCCTCTCCTTCTCTCCATCTCAGACTCCCTGTCTCAGACCCTGCACATTCTTTACTTCTCTTTTGCTCCATGTCTCTCTCTTCATCCTTCTCTCTTCTGTACTTTCTCTACATCCATTCCTCTTCATCCCTCTCTCTCTCTCCATCTCCCAGTTTCCGCTCTCCATACCTCCATCTAGCCTTTCACTTCTCCTCCTTCTGCCATCCCTCCTTTTTTCTCTCTTCCTCTCTGTGTCTCTCTCTCTCTTATCTCAATGCCTCTTTCTCCCCCTCTCATCCCTCATTCTCTCTCTCTGTCTTCCCATCCCTCCATCTCTGTCTCTCTTTCCATCTCTCTCCCATACTGTCTCCCTCTACCTCTTTCCATCCCTTTTAGTCTGTGCTCTCTCCCTCTGTCCATCTGCCCTGTGCGGATGACCGGCTACCCAAGTGGATGTTGCAGTGAGAGGTTGCAGCTGCAGCTGGTTTATGCATGCGTGTCTAATACTGTAGTTCAATTGTAACGAATAAATGTTGTGTACCTATACTTGATATAACAGTCTTGTTATTTAAAAGCTAGCTTGTACACACACACACACGCACGTGCGTGCGCGCATGCACGCACGCATGCACACACACGCGCACACACACACACACACACACACACAACAACCCTGGTAACTCGGATGAACTCCTGATAGATGAATTTGATCTCACAAAGTCTGACAAAGCAGAATTCAATAATATATATATATATCTTTCTCTGCTCTAGAATCTTATTATTCCTCATTCAGTATTTGGCTCGCAACACTGGAAGAAATGTTTGATATGTTTTTATTGTAGTGAATCTCAGTTCACAATCCCTTCAATAACTACTCCTACCACAAGCACTACTACGAGTGCTGCAGCTATGGACAAGCTTTGGACAAATTTGACCATTGAAACACCACCATGCAAGCATGTGTGGTCAGGTCTCTGGCTGAGGACCTGGAACACCTTGCAAGGGTTGTGCAAGAGTCACTGTACAGGCAGGAGTCAAGCAGGACCTTCTCAACCTTGGGACAGATAATGATAGGGGAGGAGATGACTTAAGATAATTTCTCAGGAGCAATGTTAAAGGCCACCACTGGAATTAATTAAGGGGAACTAAAAACCAATAATTAAAGACACTAGAGCCAAGAATTTTTGTCACAGCCTCCAAAATTCAGTTTGGATTGCGCTTAGTACTGCAAGCACTGCTGCCATTACGACCACAACAGAGCTCAAACACTAGAGCTCAAAGTCCACAAACTTGTTTTCAGACTAGTGAACTCAGATTATGTACAGCAAATATGGTTGTCATATATTTCCATCTGTGTTAAGAATAGCCATCTCAGACTGTAAATTCCTGATGATTCATGAGATATTAAGGAATGAAGTAATAATACAGTAATCATTAATTAATAAATGTCAAAATTCATGATGATTCATGTACCCTTACCGTCAACTGTTACCTCAGTTCTCTACATTGTCATGTGTAATAAACCTATAATAAAATTGATATTACACCACACATAAGTTAACTCAGTGGAAACAACAATACTGAGTTGAGTTAGCTTTTTTTTTTTTGAAGCACTTTGAAGCACTTCGACTTTGGCCCTGGCGTGGCCCAGGCATGGCCCAGATTGAATTTCACTTTTATTATCCACTTCCATCTGCACCTCCTCAGTCATCTCACGGAGACTTAGAGACACTGTCTGCGCCTTGGCATTAATTATTCAAAATAATTAATGGAAAAAAGCAGAAAATAATAAGTCACCACATTGTGCATATTTACCCAATTGCCCATATTTGCCCACTTTGGTTCGTCTTCAGCTGGCGGGTGACAAGCAGGAATATCAAAGAGTGCGGGACACAAGGCGGGGGGGGGGGGGGGGGGGGGGGGGGCTGGGGGGGTTACTCTCTTGAGCTAAATGAAATTGATTTTCAAAGGGATGAATATATCAGTGCCCTAAAATCAGTTGACCAGGACGAACATGCCGTCTGCCCCTACCTTTCATCTCAAGAGCTTCCTCCTCAGGGAGATAGAGAGACAGAGGGGGGGGGGAAAGAGGGAGAGAGAGTGAGCGAGAAACACCATGATCGCAGAGCTTCTTAATATTTAAACGCTTCAAAGCTGAGACGCTCGTGCTTTTATTTGCAGCTGATGTGAATATTTATGCCAGTGCTCTCTCATAAAGCATGTCGCTTTAAAAGCTGTTGAGGATAATTGGCAACCATCAGTGACTGTTTTATTATCAATTATCTTAGTGGGAGGAGATGAAGAGAGAGAGGGAGCCTTATCAGACCTGATATCCATCTCTCAAAGCTTTTGATTCACCTGTGCCTCATCACTGGTCGTGAGTCAGATCTTTTGGTGTGTGTGTGTGTTTTGTGTGTGTGTGTGTGTGTGTGTGTGTGTGTGTGTGTGTGTGCATGTGTGTGTAGATTGCGGATGTGTGTAAAGGCTGGTTTCTTGTGATGTTTATATTTGCATTCATACATGCTCTCCTGAGCTTCCTGCTCCTTTCGTCATGGATCTGATTGGCTCCTCATATCTTTGACAAGATAGCAGTGCTTTTATACAGACAGCAGCATAATGGCAGCCAACTTCTGTGAGAAATATTGAAATACCCGCTTTCCCGGAGTCAATGCTTGCTTATTGCTTCTATATTTCTGTACATTAAAATTACAAGGTTAGGATGATTCCTTACCTTTACCCCAAGGTTCCCCTTATACCTAACAAATAGAAATCTATCCTGTAAACAAACCAGACAGCCCACTAAACCCTGACAAATCACAAACTGAAATTCTGAATAATACTGCTCCTCCTCTATGCCATCTATTTCAAACTTTTTCTGTTGATCATATGAGTGTATGACATTTGCGAGTTATCATTTGCAAACATTTAGTATACTACCTTGGCACTCAGCTGTTGATGCATGTGGAATTGCTCTACCACACACCTCTATTGTTAAAAGGAGAATTCCGGTGATTTTTCACATAGATCTCCGTTTCTCGAGGTCACTGAGTACTTTCGGTACGAAAAAGCCCCCAAAACAATCGGTTCTACCTAGCTTGAGTTGCCGCATCCAGGCAGCTATAGTGTTACACTCTGGGGGCATGAATATGGGGGCTCATGAACATGTCCCCAGAGTGTAGCACTGTAGCCGCCCTGCCTTATGTAAACCATACATAAACTGTATGTCTGTTGGCTGCCTGACCTCGAGCTAGGTAGAGCCTATTGTTTTCATTCTTTTTCATACCGACAGTATACTCGGTGACCTCAAGAAACAGAGATGTGAAAATCACCGGAATTCTCCTTTAACTCCTGTTTCTGTTGTGGTGAGCTGTCAAAACAGACACATTTCACCGTGGGGAAGGACACTGTAGCTCTGAAGGGCTCTGTCTTTGTCTTTTTCTTTCTTGCACTTCACATTCTGTCTGTGTGCTGTTGAGCTCCGAGACCCTTGGCTCAGCGTTCACCATTCAGTGGGAGGTTGGAGCCGCTGTGCCAATATAGAGACATGCGTGTGAGACAAGTCAGAGAGGCCTCGTCTGTAGAAGAACAAGGCAGCAGTGCGGTCAGAATAGAGAGTCTGAGGCAGCAGTCAGCCCCTAAGGAAGTATGGCCATTTACATTGTAGTCACAAGGTCACACGTTTCCTTTCAAAGTAGCACTCCGTTGGTCTACTTTTTTGTAGTATGCATGTTCCCTGGAGTGTCAAGCCATGAGATCACAGTGGTTCGAGCGATGAGCTCTGAGTTGGTGGCTCCTTGCTTCATAGGGGAGCTGCAGGAGCAAAACCTTGGCCATGAGCCAGAGATGCACTTGGCTCCTGGGAAAGTTCCTCCAAAAAGACCACTATAGTCACGAGGCATAAGTCACCTTCAATTGCCTGTCTGGGTTGCTGTCTGCTCTATGTCTGTTGATAGTCTTTCTCCAACCCACCATTAGTTTGGTCTCTGTATTCAAAGTGATCACACATGTCAGGCAGGGATGTTGACTTCCGTACATTCGGTTGTGGATGATTGTTTGCTGGTACCCTTAAAGATTTTTGAAAGATTTTTGATTTTTCTTCCTTAAAAGCAATGAAATTCAAAGCAATTGTGGGTGTATAGCTGCATGCCTTTGGTATGCAACATAGTAAAACAAAGAAAGATTGGAAGAAGAAAAGAGATAATTTGTTGTTTATTTCACAAAGATATTAGATAAGACGTTATAAAGGCCATTTTCATATGTTTATTATATAAAATATACTGTTGAATAAAGTCAAAGTGAAGTTTGATTTGCATTAAAAATGGAATAAAGAATGATGAATGCCACTTACTTTTGTGGGTTTACAATAATTTCAAACAAAAATTAAGGTTTTTCTATTTCGTGGAAGGGTACCAACAATTTTAGCCACTACTGTATACTTCACGATGCTTGCAAATGTCCTTTCATGGATTCACTTCCTCACAATCAATTTCAGCCCCATGAGGTTTTTTGGTAGTCTAGTCAAATAACACCAAAAAATACTCCCTCATTTTGTTACCTGCAGGAACCCTGTGTTCTGGCACGGAGCAACATCTCTCTCTCTCTCTCTCTCTCTCTCTCTCTCTCTCTCTCTCTCTCTCCTTCCCTCCCTCCTCTCTCTCACTGCTGTTGTGTTATCAGCCTTTTCAGTGGTCACTCTGTTGTCTGAAAGGTCAGGTGGATGAGTGCAAATGCCTAATGCGAGGTGAGGAGTTTAACAGACAGAGGGAGAATGTCTCGCAGGTCCTGCATGCACAAGCTCAACTTTGCTATCAAAAGAAGGAAATGCTTTATAGGCAGTGCTATTCATAAGGTAAGGTTCTGGGCGGGTTATATCTTTTAATTTAACAATGAATGGTTCACATCCCACAGGTAGTGATGACCTTCAGAATTTGCCATGCACATTTGACCACAGAACAGAGAATTGAATCACTCATCAATCTGGACACCAACTCCCACTCAGATGTAAATTCAAATGGAATTCACATTCATGTTAAGTACAGTACATGTAAATGCAAAATGTGCAGTTCATTGGCAATGTCTTGTTAAATATAAGCTGCATATATACAAGGTCATACAAGTTTGAAAGCAGGTTGTTAATGAAGGCATAATGTACTTTCTGAGTTATTAAGATTTTATTTGGAGTGGATATGACTCTGTCTACTCTTGTGCTATCGATTATTTCCTTTCCCATGTTCCATTTCCTTTTGGCTTGAGCCCCTGTGAACAGTGAGATACCAGCCAAGAGATTTGGTTGCAGGCAGCCGTTTTGATCTAATTTTCTGGACTCCTTGTTGGCACAGATTTCCTGAAGTTTAGACTCCCGCGAAACCTCCCTAATCGATATCCTGGCGTGATCCTCCCTCTCTCCTCTCTGAGCGGCTCGTTGCTGTGCTCATCCCCCTGCAGAGGAGCCTTCATTCCAGAGGACAGTGAGTGAGATGAATGTGCTTCTCTCGCTCGCTTTATCTCTCTTCCACTTCCTCTCCCTGTCTTCCTCCCTCGTTCCCTACCACCCTCCCCTCCTCTTCCTGTCCCATTCTATCTTTCCGCCGTACCAGACATGACCCAATACCATTATTACTAGCTGTACAATTATGTTGATGGCCTCAAATCTATTCACACAGTTATCATACAGTGAGTTGAAGCAGTGGTTTAAAATAGGCAAAGCTGAACCAATGCTTCGGCTTTAGTTTGGGAGAATAGAATAGAATGACTTCCTGCTTCCCTACGTCTCATCTCTTTCTGTCCATTTCCCCATCTGTCAGGTAATAGAGTTCTCACAGCTGTGGGGTTCTTGAGACAATGGACTTGCTGTTTCTGGTCAGGTTGACATCCTATGGTTTTCCATTAACTAGATGGTGTGACTGAAATTGTGTGCCAACACATTAGGAATGATCAATCACAGGACTAGCAGTCAGGAAGATCTAGGACTAAATCTAGGACTAAAGTGCCAGTGTTGTTGATGTTTATGAGCAGGGCTTGTACTTATAACAATACTAACCTCATACTGTGTATGGCTTTTACATGTGTTATTGGTAACACTTTACGGTAAGGGTACATGAATTATCATGAATTCATGCATTAATTAATTCATGATTTATGCATTACTTCATTCCTTAATACCTCATGAATCATCAGGAATTCACATGAGTTCATAGTCTGTCATTAGTGACCTCATACATTAACAGCACATCACCTAAAGCATTAGGTACGGTGGGCACATCATTATTATGACCGCCGCTAGCAAAGCTAGCGAAGCGGTCATATAGGGATTGTCAAAGTTTTTTTTTTTTTTTTTTTTTTTCCGTCATCTACTTCCTGAAATTTTGGTCAACGATACCCGGGGCACCGAAACACCGGGGCACATGAAATTTGGTGGGTATGTAGCCCCACTAGACTTTTATGGAAAAATTTCGTTTGGTCCCCGGGGGCCACTCCCCCTCCGTGCTGGGCCCCCCGAAACCCAAAAAATGCAGTTTTTCCTAAATAACTACCTGAACCGTGGCACCGAGGATGAAGAAATTTTTATGGTATGTTGGTCTCAAGGGCCCACATCAACCTAGCCCATAATCACTCATTTGTGATTTGCACCCCCCCGGTAAAAAATGAAAATGCAATATCATTCTGCTTTAATCGCCCCTCTCTTCAGTAAAGACGTTCAGAACTGCACCAAATTTTATGTGTATGATTAACCTGACATTCTCTGGGGGTATGCCAAGTTTCGTAGAATTTCATCCATGGGGGGGTCTAAAAAATTAAGTTATGTGTACATTTAGTGACTGTACACTCATTGGCCTGTAGATGGTGGTGCACACATATACACATGCACACACACACACAGGCACCCACATACTATCGGTATTAGAACGGCCGATACATAATTACAAATTCAGTAGGATTAAAAGAAAGCCAAAATAAATATTCATCATCATCATCATGGCTGCATTTCCAGTATTGGCGATAAGTAGTCGTTTGTCCACTTGATGGCGCATCGTTGCAGTGAGACGTAATTTTGTTGGAAGTTAATCTAAAGTGGGTTGGAAAGACACTACGCTTCCTACAAGGACAAGACTGTAGGCTAGTTTACTGCAGATAACGTCTAAGGGTAGGATTATTTCTGCATGACATGTAATTCCCATTTCCTCTTGAAGCCGAAATAAATCTGAGAATGTTTATCGGACATGGTTGTTTTTTACTGCAGGTAGGCTACGTTAATCCTATCAATAGCAGAACGTAGGTAAAATAATGTTACCGTTAGCATGGTTGAGTGATGGAGGCCAATTTGATTATTGATGTATTTGTAGAAAACCATAAATGCGTTTATAGGCTACCAAGCAAATCGATAACAGCACTAATTGTATCTTTCGACTGTCATCTCATTTGCTTATGACCATAACCTAGGCTACTAACAGGAGCTAAGTGAGTTAGCCACAACACGTTCGCTACGTGATGGTTTTTTAATGGAAAATATATAGGCTACCTGAAAGATAACCTGTCTATGATGCACCCTAAACACCGGGCTGGGACATTTCTGCTCAAGGTCTCAAAAAGCATCTGAGTAACGTTCATTCCCAAACACCCATAGGCTACTTCAAGCCTCTATTTTCAAAGGTGATTCAAGTAAGGAAGAGCATGGCTCAAAGTAAAGTAAAAATTTGTCAAAGTGAATAATTTGTGTCAACTCGCCGCAATGTAGATTTATTAACGCACCCGTGATGATCTACATCTCCATTTAAACCAGATGTTTTAGAGCGCACGTTGAGATGTATTCAGGGCAGGACTGTACCTACACATATTTGTTGCACGTGTGTGTGAAGTATCCAAACAATGATAACGCTTTCATTATGGCTGCTTTAGCCACAGACCTTGAGCTACTGTACAGTGGGTTGGGTTCCATTTAGAAGTGTCAGCTACGTGAAATGTATTACTACTGATATGCAAAACTATTAACTTTTCGCCAAGAGGTGGCAGCTTGATACTGGTGTAAGCCATTGGTTCCAAAGGAGATTTTATTTGGGTCGCCAGCATAGCCTAGTGACAATTTGTGTTGTGTAATAGGCCTAGCATAGGGCCTACCTTATATAGCTTATAGTTTGTTAACAGTCACGGTTTTGTCATAACTCCCTCTATGCATTTTTGCATTTAGAATAGCTCTAAAACTGGGGGGCGAACACGTCGCAGGGGGGGCGCCAGTGCGTGGATATCTCAATCGCAAAATTAAACAATATTTCTATCGGGCGCCTACCATGGATAGGCTGGGTGAAAATCAAAAGATTGCGTCAAAAGATTGAGCTTAACCATGGACCTCATGGTTGCAAAATGCAAGGGAACATGAATCAGCATATTATTTGCACAAACAATAACGGACAGTAGCTCTTCAACTTTGCCCGTTAAAATGTGTATGAACAGTCTCGCAACGCATTTCATGAAGGCCCTTTTGGACATGTCAGTTATTTGCACCACTGGGTAAAACGGCCTTTTGTTTTAGACTACTGGTATTTAATTTGTGCATTGACAATAAAGCTGAATATCATTTGAACTAGATGACTAAACTTATGCATATGTAGAAGAAGAAACATTCACAAAAATCCATGACATGACCTCTCTTCTTGATAGCTGTTGAAAACTGCATGGAACTGACAGGGATTGTTTTGTTTAATAATAAATAAATACATTATGCTGCTACCTTCTGCTTTTCCCAAATACAATGTAGCCAGGTGTACCTTTCATCAGTCCAGTTGCAATGGATGGACTGTGATGAACTGCCCTACTTGTGATTGTTTAGAGATTTTAAAGGTTTTATAACAATGTTACAGATTTTTTGACCCAGAAACAAATCTATTCACCTTTGCAGCGCCAGTAGGCTACTTTGTGTGCGGAATGTGTGCAAACACACATTCCAAACACAAAAGTTTCAAGAGTGGGGGATGGAGTAGAAGATGGAGACAAATTCATTAATATGATTTATTTTCGCGGAATGGATGTGCAGGACTGAGCGGCGGTCATATTTTGTACCACTATGCGGTACATCTAGTTAATTATGATTTATGAAGCATGATCATGATTATTTATTTTTCTGCCAAAAATGTGGTCTTCACTGCTCAAATTCTGATTTGAATACAACTTTGCAGTTCTCTAAACACATGTAATTATTCAACACTATAGTTGAGGGGCCAAAGGCATGATGAGCTCATGAGCAATTAACCTTAAATTCATGTAATCATAATGATCATGCTTAAGAAATCATAAATCAAAATGATGTACCCACCATACTTAATGTCTTAGTTCATGTGTTGTTCATGCATGACGTCATCATACACCTGACGAAGACCTAAGTGGTCAACATTGTGTATCACCCACCATTAAACTGGGAGCTTGTGCGGATATCTTTTCTTTTGTTTTGTTCATGCATGAGGTCATGAATGAGAGACTATGAACTCATGTCAATTCATGAAGATTCATAAGATATAAAGGAATGAAGTAATGCATAAATCATGAATTAATTCATGCATGAATTCATGATAATTCATGTACCCTTACCGTAAAGTGTAACCGTGTTATTTGTTTTACACTGAACACTACTGAACACTGAATAGAAAAGGTTTCACCATAGTAATCTGTCTAACAGTTCCTTACAAGCCTACAATATAGTATCCACCGTGCTGTGTGCCGCTGTGAAAAACAGATTATGATCCAATGGCATGTCCTTTGAGGAAACAGCTATAGCTGCAGATTTTACAAATCATTTATCATGGACTATAATACAGTAACTGAGTACATGCATCAGTGATGATAATGGCCCCATTTTCACAATATCTTTCCTTGAAGGCGACCAACTATACTCCTTACATGGCAGTGTTTTATAGTTATCTCTCAATCAGTGAGCGAAATATGACTTACTTAAAAGTATAATATACTGTTAGTATTTATACTGTTATATTCTGTTCAGTTCTAAATGAAGTCTTAAAGGCTATGTCCCAAGAATGATCTAGTTGCATGAACTTGAAATACATACATGTACACATAGACATACATGAATGAACAACAGTAAAAACACACATGCACCTATGTAATTAGTGTTACATGCTGAGAGTGCACAGGCTAATGGGTCTATCTAATTCCATCTAATGCTCTGTTGCCCCAGTGAAACTCTACTCACCAGGGACAAGGGGAAGGAACCTGACCTTAAAGAGAGTTAAAAAGAGACACTCTCGTCCTCTGCTTTCCGATTCCAATGCAGACAACACTGTACACACAGGAACACATCAGCAAACCGATAGAACAAATGTACAAGCTCCATATCCGGATGTCAGACAATCGCTCTCTCCACTCACAGCCCTGCAAACACTCCTCTCAGAGAGCGCCATATAATCTTAATCATATTCAATTTCAATTAATGGATACCCACTATAAAAATATTACCGAACAGATGTTTATCCGAACCTTAAGTCAATAGTCACAGAATCCTTCAATTACTGTACATCCTCCGGGAACAGGAGACAGTGTATCAATCTCAGACAATTGACAGGAGATTGAATTGATTAGCTTATTATGAAGACTCTGGATTATTATCTCCATAACTCACTCCCCATTAAAAGTTCCAACGCTGCACACAAGGGAAAACAATTAGGACAGGGTCACGTGGATGGGACATGTTTGATGTATTCTGTGTATGTGTGTGTGTTGCGCACACATATGCACACGTCTTGTGTGTGTGCGTGTGCGTGTGTGTGTGCGTGTGTGTATGTGTGCGTGTGTGTGTGTGTGTGTATGTGTGCGTGCGCACGCGCGCGTGTGTACTTATGTTTGCGTGCGCATGTGTGTGCGTGCGAGTGTGTGTTTGTGCGTGTATGTATGTGTGTGTGTGAGTGTGCGTGTGTGAGAGAGAGAGAGAGAGAGAGAGAGAGAGAGAGAGAGTGACAAGAGGCAATGTGAATATATGTGTGCCTGTGTGTCATTTATGCTATGTGTGTGTGACAGAGAGTGTGTGCATGTTTGTGTATTTGCTTGTTTGTTTGTGTGGACCTGAACAATGCCGAGACAATCACCTGACTGTAGCCGGTAAATCAATTGCTCTCAGCTTG
The DNA here is from genome assembly GCF_046254945.1 of Alosa pseudoharengus. Taxonomy (NCBI): domain Eukaryota; kingdom Metazoa; phylum Chordata; class Actinopteri; order Clupeiformes; family Clupeidae; genus Alosa; species Alosa pseudoharengus. Next base: position 25,193,980 of record NW_027468837.1, read on the forward strand.
TTATCTCAGGCTTGGCCAATGCCATGTTTACAAGAATAGGAGATAGAAGTAAGCTTTCAGCAAGGAAACACCAAGTCAAACAGCAGTGACATCCAACAGCTTTTGTTCCATCCACAAGCATCAGTATTTTATTTTTTTGTGTTTGTAGCTGTCAGATAATAACCCACATGAAGCTGTGTGTGTGTGTGTGTGTGTGTCTGTGTGTTTCGCACATGTGTTTTGACACGCATGTTCTCACAAATACATGGTGGAAGGTCTTTTATATAATTAATTAATTATTAATTAATTATTTAATTTAATATAGCACCAGCTAATATATAGCACCAGCTGACCAGCTCTCTCTCTCTCTCTCTCTGAGTGTCTAGTTCCTTCTCTCTCTCTCTCTTCACCCTCTCCTCTCTCTTCCCCATATATATCCATTTCCCTTTCTCTGTTCCTCCCTCTTGCTGTCTCCCTTTGTCTTTATCTTTTCAGCTACTTTCTTTCTCCTTCTCTCTCTTCATTTGTCTTGTACTTCCTCTATCTCTCTTTATTCTCCATTCCTGCCTCATCCATTCCAGCAAAGGTCATTGGTAGTGATGGGTAGAGAATGTGAATGTTTATGTGTTTGTGTGTTTGTGTGAGAGAGAGACTGTGTGTGTGTGTGTGTGTGTGTGTGTGTGTGTGCGTTGTAGAGATGAGCGCAGCCAGTGGTTTGGAGCCGGCCATCTCCGGCGTCAAGCCTGCAGTGCTGTCAGCCTCCTGAGCAGGAGATGTCTGACAGGTTGTCCCCTACCTAACCTTTATGTAAAAGGGGTCTCTGGTCGTGTGTGCACTCCACGCCTCATCTGTCAGCGCACTGCCATGTCTGACGGTGGGTGTGGGTGTCCGTTTGTGTGCATGTGTCTATGTGTGGTGTGTGTGTGTGTGTGTGTGTGTGCATTTGTTTATTAATGTGTGTATGTACTTGTCAGTATACTACAGTATGTGGGTGGCATGTGCTAGACAGCTTGGTGGTGAATCTATGCAAACAATTTTAAATCTGATGCATCCAAGTTTTTCTTTGCCATCACTTACAGTATGCATCCCTATGTGGGTATGTTTTTTATTTGACATTCGAGGGAATAGCAAAGGTCTGCAATGTATACTTGTAAAAAGCAACATGATATGCTGCTTCCTGTTAGCCTAGAAATCTAGACGCACCCTAGCGGCAGCAAATTACATTGCCAGGGCTAGTCTAGCAACTCTCCGTTGGCTTGTGAGCTCGAAAAATTAAACTTCTATCAGGCCAATTCAATCGTGTATAGAGTCGTTAGGCGGGCTTAACATAATGATTGATGGCAGAGTTGCAACGGTTTGGCTTGAATTCCCTGCTACTTAAAAAAAAAGAAGATAATGTTGCTGTTGGCGAACAGTGTGACACGAGTTAAGCTTTTATTAAGTTGGCAAAAGTTTGAACTAGCCAACTATCTCCGCTGGTGGGAAACGCATGGGACTAGCGCTGTCCTATTGCGTGCAGAGGGATTTTGAAAGACAACCGATTATCCCGCCCCTCGGACTGAGTGCTGCGAACGGTGAGTGCCCAGACCCTACATTTTAATGTGGGTCTGGCTCGTCAGGCTAGCTTCCTGTTTCAAATGTAATAGATTCAACAAGGAATACTTTCACATTGTGTGTGTGTGTGTGTGTGTGTGTGTGTGTGTGTGTGTGTGTGTGTGTGCGTGTGTGTGTGTGTGTGTGTGTGTCTCTGTCTGTCTGTCTGTGTCTGTATGCATGAATTTGTATCTGCTTGTGTGTGTCTGTGTGTGTGTGTGTGTGTGTGTGTGTGTGTGTGTGTGTGTGTGTGTGTGTGTGTGTGTGCATGCATTTGCGGAAGAGTGACTGTCTCTCTCCTTTACTTGACCTCAAACTGGTGCATTTGGGATGCGGTTTGACCCTGTCACCATTCCCTGCTGTACAACTGATGAACAACAACACATACACATCTGTGTCTTTCAGCCATGTGAACACACACACGTACACAGCCTGCCACTCAATAAGTCTGACACGCCCGAGCCCCCCCACAGGTGCATGGCCACCCTCTCCATTGCCACCTTGGCCACCTTGATGTCTGTGAAGAGTTGGTTATTTCAGGGTCATGGACTACTGAGAACAAGGTGTCTTACTTAACTTCACATTTTCCTTGGGTTAGCAAGGTCAAGAAGCCTATTAAAAGATTAGAGAGGGGAAAGTCAGTATCTTAAAGCTTCTGAAATCACGTCACTGCCTGAGGTGAAAGGCATTCAGATTAAAATGTTAATTATTGCAATCTTATTGAGACACAGTATGACATAATTGCTTATGACTTTTGTCATTAATTCTTCCAAATATGTGTAATTCTATGTCTAATGATTGCTGAAAATAAAAGAATTGGCATTTGACCTCCCTAATTAGGAGAGCTGTGGATTCAATTATCCTTCAGTTTCAGAAACTGTTCTCTGAACTATTTTGACATGTTGCCAAATTCAATTTTGGTTCTTTCAGTTTCAAGTCAGTCAGAGAGCCTTTCCGTCCTTGCTCACTTTGTCCAAAACAGAAAAGCAATTTAGTCTTCAAGACGAAAGACTCATCAGTAGAATTAGCATCCTTGAAAGTCATTGTGCGCTGACCACATATGTTTTAATCTGTAAACCTTTTATGGGTTTTTGTTGGAAAAACAAAAAAATAAATCCATTAGCGCATGCTGTCTGGATATCGGTTCCTCAGTATTCTGATTTTCTCTTATCCAGTTTCCAACCTCTAGAGAAGAACATTAGAACATAGAACACTAGAACATTAGACAGAACATTAGAACGGAACCGAGAACTTTCATCTCTTTTTCTCTGCCTTTGGTCTTGATGTCGGTAATTGTTTTTAATGAATATTTGTGTGTCACAGAGTACTGATGAGAGGAGTGGAAACATCACTTCCTCTGCATGCTTATACCACAAGATGGAGAGAGATGGAAGACGAGAGGAAAGGGGCAAAATAAAGATTGGATAGAGAGAAAAAAAGAAGAGAGAAATAAAAGAAGGACAGGAGACAGAGAGAAAGAGGGAGAGAGACAAATGAGCCATTAGTGATAGGCTTGTAGCCAGGAAAATATTTTAATGAGGGTCGAGATGACAGGGTGTAGATGGGTGCGTTTGGTGTGTGTGTGTGTGTGTTGTGTCTTTGTGTGTGTGTGTATGTGTGTGTGTTGTGTCTTTGTGTGTATGTGTGTGTGTGTGTGTGTGTGTGTGTGTGTGTGTTGGGGGGGGGGCACGAGATAAAACCCTGCGCTGTTTCCTGAGCCATGCTGTCGGGCTCGTCCCTTCTTCAGCCGAGAGGCCTTAATTGTCCTGGTATCAGATTTAATTTGACTTGAGATCGCTTTAACCCCACTAGGTCCTGTTTTGTAGCAGAGTCATCCCGAACCTCATAATTACGCAGATGAGTGATAGAAGCAGAGAGCTGAGGAAAAAGAAGCGCCACACTATCAAATGTGGCTCATTACAAAAAGAAATGAGAGATGTCCAGATAGCCCTCAATACTCGCCACTCCATAATGGTCGTTTCACAGCTGCAAGAATAGCTCATCAACTCCACAGATAGCTGTGAGGGTTATTTTTTTTAAACTTCTGCGAATTGTGTGCGGTATTTGACAGAGGTGTGTAATGAAGATAAAGATTGCAGTTAGTGCTTACAATGATAACTGACTTTGGTTTCTCTTACAGGCTTCGGGAGACAACGCAGCTGTTGGATCACATGTCAGCAAAGCACAGAGACAGAACTAGAACTGATTATTTTTTCCCTCTGAAAGGTAATCATTGTGACGGATGCATTTTGAAACACATTTAATTGGACTTCAAACCTTGTTTCATCTCCTGTTGGATTCTGACTGCTGATTCCATACACTTCTATTAAAAGAGAGTGCTTGAGGCTGGTATTGCACAGAATGAAGCCAACAGTTCCATGTTCTCAGGGACAAACTCAGGATCACATGCCCTGTGTTATTATCCTTTTGATACAGTAGTACCCTCCAGAATTATTGGCACCTCTGCTAAAATTGATTAAAAACAGGTCTAAAAAATCTGTTGGTGATTTACTTTAATCTTACAATGAAAACAATGTGGAGAATTCCAACCTTGAAGGGAAGCAAATTTATTCTGAGAAAAAGGAAAATCTCATAAAGAAATAAATATTTTTAACAATAACAGGTCACCCACAATTGTTGCCACCTTTGCTTGTAATACCTTTGTAAGCCTCCATTTGCCAATAAAACAGCTCATAATATTCTCCTGTGACACCCCATAAGTTGGATAATACAAAGCAAGGGATTTATTCATCTTTACAAAATCTACCCAGATCCTACTCTAGGTCCACACTTGTGCATTCTGCTCTTTGACTCAACCCACTGTTTGTCTATGGAGTTTAGATCAGGGGACTGAGATGGCAATGGCAGAAGGTGATTTTGGTTACACTTTACTTGACAGTATCGCCATAAGAATGACATGACACTGTCATGAACGTGTCATAAACAAGTTATAAACATTTATGACATAACGCTTCTGTTATTAAGTGACATTCATTTTTTGTCATAACAAGGGTTAGGATTAGTGTTAGGGTTAGAGTAGGAGTTAGAGTTAGGGTTAGGGTTAGGGTTCATGTGTCATGACAGTGACATTTGTTCATGACAGTGTCATGTCACTCTTATGTCGATACTGTCAAGTGTCCAAAAAATTTTTGTATTGTATCTGGACGTTTGCTTTGGTTTATTGACCTGATGAATGATCCAATCATGATCCACTTTTAGTGTCTTGGCAGAGATTGACAGATTTACTTTGAAAATGTTCAGGGTTTTTGGGGGGTTCATGCCCTATAAATAATCTACTGTATTAGCAGTGAGTCACTTTTGAATATTTGTTGGGGGACATGGTGAATCCTAGCCTGGAAACCAGACTCTCTGACTTCGCAGAGAGGCTTCGGGAGACAACGCAGCTGTTGGATCACATGTCAGCAAAACACAGAGACAGAACTAGAACTGATTATTTTTTCCCTCTGAAAGGTAATCATTGTGACGGATGCATTTTGAAACTTCGCAGAGAGTCTGGCCTTGATCCATAGGCGTACGTTTATTTCCGGGTGGGAGGGCACAGTTTGAGGTTTAAAATCATTGGAGTTCCTTTGAACTGCTTTGAACCAATCACTAACAACCGGCGTTTCGTCATACAGAGAAGTTTCTCTGCAGCACGCTCATAACAAGCACGGGTGCATCTTATCAGCAAACAATCCCACGTTTAATCTGCGTAACTCTCGCCAAAATGCATCATATAGTGTCTTGTGAATGTACCCAAGTCAAACTTTCATATAAATGCATAAGTATGTCCAAAGCACCACTTTTAAGCTTGTATGCGTTGTCGTTTTCCGGTGAAATTACCTTTTGAATGGGATTCCTATAGGGCTACTACTTTTTTGATACAATCGCGTCAAAATCGCTATTTTTCAAACACTATGAAGGCTCGACACAACATGAAACTTTGATCGAAGTATCATCAGTGTCTCTACACATTGAGAACATTGTTGCTGTACACAGAGTTTACTAAAAGAGAGGTTTTGAACAACTCACTTGTTTTTTCTGCTCGCTGCCATCTTGCAAGGAGTGAGTTGTCCAAAATCTTTGTTTTTAGTAAACTATGTGTACACGAACAATGTTCTTAATGCTCGAGTTCATATGTAGAGACACTGATGATGCTTCGATCAAAGTTTCAAGTTATGTCGAGCCTTCTTAGTGTTTGAAAAATAGCGATTTTGACGCGACCATGTAGCCTACTAAACTACAGTTTGACTCGGGTACGTTCGTAGCCTATTTCAAGTGACAAAATCTATGACTAAAGTTTAGCTGACGATATAACATCCTACTCCACTGTGACTTCGTTCGTGACACTCCTGTTAATAGGCTAAACTATTATTCACATTTGCTCAAAGATTTCATAAGTATAAGCCCTTTTCGCTCCCTACGTTAATGTATTCCAAGCGATCTGCTTCAGGGGCGGGGACGTAGTAATTGAAACACCATGCCTGGGTACGTAATCGCTCTCAGGGACGCCTTCTGTTCGCTGGTTGGTTGGCTGCCCAACTGCCGAAGTAAATGAGCGTGAATCAATCTATTCCAGACGGAGTACTGTAGGGAGAAGAAATCGATCGGAAGTACGTAGACAGGCCGAGGCCAGGCTAGGTTACTCCAAGATGATACCTTTTTCTGTACAGTTTCCAACAGTGGTTCTTATGGAATGTTTTGCCCCCCTGCATACTGTGCGTGGGGGCAAGATAACCATGGGTCTTCGTTTAAGCATATTTGTCACATTTTCAGTTGATAAGAGCCTTTTAATTATTGTTTTAACTGTAAATATGTGCCGCACACTCCCGAGTTACACATAGAAGTCTTTAATGTGACTAGAGTGACAACGTTTCGGCCTGTCGGCCTTCCTCAGGTCACGTGACACGACAGGCCGAAACGTTGTCACTCTAGTCACATTAAAGACTTCTATGTGTAACTCGGGAGTGTGCGGCACTTCTCTCCTTTTGCAAGTGTTTTACTGGTTGCCAGCACCTCCTTTTCTGGTGTGCGTTTTGCACCTCCACTCATTAACTGTAAATATGGACATTTCAACCAAGTACCTATGTTTTACTCCCTGACTAACGATGTACTGTATGTCAACACTTTCTTTTATTTAAATTTAGTGTATTCTCTCATCTTTCCTCTCGTCTTTCTCTGCCACTTTATTTTCATACTGTACCTTAGTAAAAAAGAAAGTCATGAACTACTTCTGAAAGTTCACACACTCCGATTAAGAAGTTAAATATAAATAGGAAAATGCTTCTGTTACATTTTTCTATAGCAGTGCCAATAATTGTGGATGACATATTTTTGGAAAAATATATATTTTTTATGAGATTTTCTTTTTTCTCAGAATAATTGCTTTTTTCATTGTTTTCATTGTGGGAGTGTGATAAATCATTAAAAGATAATTTTTTTTATACCTGTTTTTAGTCAAGTTTACCAAGGGTGCCAATGATTGTGGAGGGCACTGTATATTGAGTCAGTCAACATAGTTTTATTTTCCTTTAGCAGTTGTAAGGTGATAATACATGCCAAGACCACCAAGCGTTGCCAACTGCCCTCTTACGTCTGTCATCATAAAAAGCCCACCCCATGTCAGATAAGAGGGTGTGATTGGTCCCTGGGATTTATAAATCACTGGCAATGTAAGACAGAGCAAAATCAAATATGCTCTCACATTCATCTGGTCCCCAGGCTAGGGTCCAGTACCCAGGAAGCGTACACACTGACCGACGTGTAACGCACAAATATGTGCTGTGGAGAGTCACTGAGGAATCATCTGTGCGACAAATTGATGGTAAAATGAGTAACAAATAATAGTCCCAGAATCAAAAGATAATCAACAGTGAAGAGCCTCCCCCGGGTGGAGCATCTGTTTTCTCCCTCTGAATGTGAACAAGCCATGTCTCCCTCGTGCATTTCTAATCTCACTCCCAGTGTGCTACCTGTAATTGGTAAAACTAAGGGCGTCCTTATGTGTGTGCAATCAAAATAATGCAATCTTTCACCACCAGGCAGCGACTATTCCATTTCAATTCATTTCCAGTTAATGTACTATTTCCAGGTGCTCATTAAGGCCCATGGCCTTAACCCCCAAGAGAAAACAACACGTCAATAGCACGTGCCGTATAAATTCTTACATGTGTATGCATACATGCAAGAATCCTTAAATTGCCATAACGGCACGTACCATAACAGACCTATAAATACTCCACATTATCACGCTCCCATCTAAATGCATTAACTCCATTTTCGACACAGTTTCCATTTCATCACTCCTCTTGATCTCTCCTGACCCCTTCACATTAGCACGTCCTCTCATATATGATGGGGCAGGTCTGCGCCGAGTCGCTCATCTGGGCCGTATATATGTATAAATATGCTGAGTTTCTGGACTCCACTGAAGCCTGAAGTCTCCCCAGGGACGGAGCTTTTGGCTTTACTAATGGAATTACTCATGGCGCAGGTACAGTAAGGCAATTAGCTCCAACGCCGTGCCCAATTGTGACCTGTGTTTCAGAGCGTTACTCTATACTCTCTCTCTATCTTTCCCTCTCTCTCTCTCTCTCTCTCTCTCTCTCTCTCTCTCTCTCTCTCTCTCTCGGCAAACACACACAGCAACACAGCCCAGAGGGTAGAACAGAGAGACGTGTAGCTGTCGTAATGGATGTTTGTTTTTTTTCCCATGACAGAGAAATGATCCCAATTGAAGTGTAAATAGGTGTAAACAAGGTGTTTTTTTTTTCTTGGATGAAGAGTGAGTTGTACTGACAGTATAGTCACTGTTTGTGTCTTGATTAGGACAAACAAAAAATAAACAATAGATATTATTATTTATCAGGATCTCTTCTTAAGACAACAAAAGAGTAATGCATATTCATAATTTGACACCTGGCCCTAAGAAATGAGTACCAAAAAAGAGTAAGGCATCCTTATCAAATGAAGACACATGAATGTGTTCTGATTAAGTCTCATGGTAAAAAAATTTTGTTCCCACATAGGCACCATGCTTGTTATTGAAGTATAGTTGCACATGTCTCTGAAACAGTTACTTTTTTATTTACTGGTGATAATGTTTGAGATTATGCTGCTATGAATGTTGACATCTAAATGGCTGCTGAAAATGTTGATTAAACTAAGAAGGTTGCTTTACTTTTACTATCTCGCTTTCTCGCTCTGTCCCCATCTCTCCCAGTTTCACTCAGTCTATCACTCTACCTGCATCCTTTTTCCTGTTCTTTCTCTCTGTCTTCCTCATTGTTTCTCTGTCCTTAACTCTAAATTACTCTTTTCTCTCTCTCTCTCTCTCCCTCTCTCCTTTGTTCTCTCACCCTCTATATTTATTTCCTCTCTCTATCCAGTCACTCTCTCTCTCTCTCACACCCTCTTTCCACCATCTCTCTCTCTCTCTCTCTCAGTCTTGTGCATTGGGTGAATGGTTAACCTTGGACTGCTCTGTGGAGCAGATGGTGAGGCCGTATGTCCACCCCTGCGGAGCGGGGAGCTAATGAAGTGATGTCTCCATAAACACCTGACAGCGGGTCAAGCTGCTGCAGGCCTGCGCAGGGGAGTGGAGGGATGGGGGGGGGGTGCTGCCCACTATACCCACAGGGGGACACAGAGAGGGAGGGAGAGAGAGAGAGAAAGAAAGCAAGAGAGAGAAAGTGATCTGCTCTACTCATCCGCCGCAGGCCTCTTGGGACCTGTCCCCGGTACCTGACGCCCACACCTGTGCAGCATAGCCTTCACCTGTCGTTACAACCTGTACACAGGTCTGCACGAGTTTATACGCACGCACACACACACATACACAGATGCATATTCACCCACTAGTACACAAACACACACACACACACACACACACGCATATTCACTCACCAGTGTACACACACACACACACACACGTGTACACACACATTGAATGCACACACAGACAAACACATAAGTCTTTTGGGGTATGTCAGATCCATCCACCTGTGCAGGTAGCTTAGTTGTCACTCACCACATGTCTGATGTGATAAGGGACTGATGTCAGTACAGAGAGTCTTTGCCAGAGATTCCAAAACTACCACACCCAGAGGCGATTCTAGAGTCTGTGGGGGCCCCAAGCAAAAATTCCAAGGGGGCCCTACCGACCAGTGTTCATCACCATTATGTTAGGCTATAAATAATCTGATACCAACGGAAAATTTATTAAATAAAACCTTTTTTTTTAATTCCAAATGTTCCAAAAATGAAAAACTTCTTTGGATAAAGTCTATCTTTTATTCTTAAATAAGCTTGTTTGACCCATCTCCTGACAATGTTTATTGTTTGCTTACAAGAATTATTAGCATGCAGAGTGAGAAGCGAACTAAAGGAGTTGGAGCTGAGAGAAAAATAGCTGGGCCTATGAACAGGAATGGAAAGAAAAATTTGCGTTCATCTTACCCGGTTTCACAAATGCAAAACCTGTGTATCAGATATGAAACAACGCTGTCACGATAGATAATATCATACCACACTACAAAATGCAGCTATTTGCTCCAAACAAGCACAAAGGCGCAATATTGAAGCGCTGGCCGAGGTCTATGCACAGCTAGCAGGATCCAGTGCATTCTGGTGTTCTTTCTCATATTTGTTTAAGCACCAACTCACAGTCTGATTGGTGAATAGGCTATTTGTAAATCGATATCGTAAAAGAAAAGATTTAAAAAAATAGGACTGCCTGTTGCCGACCCATGTTGTAGATTATAGTTTAAACTCGAGGTGTGTCAATGATATTTTAATTTCATGTCGACTAAGCCGACAGGGATTTTTTTTTTTTTTTTTTAAGTATAACGCCCATTCAGCCGACCGGGAGTTCAGAACTGCGTTAGGCGTTAGTGTTTATTATCTTCATGACTAGGCCTACAGGAGGAAGGCAGACAGAAGTTAGTCAGTTTGAGGACAATAAACGATGCATCAAAGGGTCAAAATATTGGCAGCCAAAGAGAATTGTTGATAACAGAACAAGTGACGGTGTAAAATTAAAAAATCTTTGGCGGCACACATTAATGTGATTAAGTAAAATTAACCTGTATGATTGGTCCTTACTCATTGGTCCTTACTCATTAACACGTTATGCTGACAGCCCTAATACAAACATAACATTAACCATCTCCTTGCTTAACTAGTTGTAACTGTCGCTAGCTAGCTGAAGTATATTGTCGTATAGATGTAGCAAACCATGTTTAATCTTTCTGCCAATTAACATTAGCATTGAGTAAATGTCAAAATCCAATGTTGATCCGTCATCACTGCATTGAGTAAATGTCAAAATCCGATGTTGATCCGTCATCACTGCACCCTCGATTGACGTTTACCACAGTAGCATAAATATGTGTGGATTCTTTGAACTCTTTTGAACACAGATCCGCTGTTTATAAGGCCATAGCATAGGGCCTACATGGACAGATGTACTGTTTGTAGCCTACAACAGGACAGGAGCATGCAAAATCTCGCTTGTCCCACCGGCAAACGCGCTGAGACCAGGTCGGGGGCCCCCTAGCGGCTCGGCGCTCCAAGCAGTTGCTTGGTTTGCCTGTTGACAAGGTGCGCCTCTGACCACACCTGAACTAAATCACATACATACTGCTTTGTTTTACAATGTGTTAGTCGCAGGAAAACAGTTTGACTCCACATCAATGGTGACGGCTAAATATGTCTGGATGGCCCTGCTTGACAACTGTTTCAGTTATGTCATTCTTTTTTCTCCAAAACTTCTCTCCCTCACTAACTTGTCTGTTAGACAATATATTTGTTTATAATAATGGAGTTGAAGTGAAGTTCAATGACACCCACACTCTTCGGTATTTGAGGCAGTAGGACTTTTAATTGTTTTGATTGCATATTTTAAATTGCAGTCACCTTTTGTCACATCACTTTTAAGAGATGGCTCTTTGGTACAGGTAAACACAATGAAATTCTGTTCCTTGAGAGACATTTTTAATTACAGCTTGTTCTCTAAATAAAACTTAGTACATCAATCACGTTTCTCTATCACATGTCATGGGAATTGCAATGGAAGAAATCATCTCACAGCAAGTGAATTAATAAGGTAACACTTTACTTGACAGTATCGATATAAGAGTGACATGACACTGTCATGAACACATGACACTGTCATGACACATGAACCCTAACCCTAATCCTAACCTCTAACCAGAGCCGGAAAGTAACGGAGTACATTTACTTGAGTACAGTACTTGAGTACAATTTTGAGGAATCTGTACTTTACTCGAGTATCATTTTTGGGTACATTTGAGAGGCAAATATTGTACTCTTTACTCCACTACATTTCTATCCATAACCGTGAGTACCCATTACTACTTCTAAAAAAAAAAGGAAAAAAGAAAAATCTCGGAAACCCTCAATTTGTTGTTTCCCTCTCAAACGTGATTGGATTGTGCAGCGCCACTGATTGGGACAGCCTATCAGCAATCACCTTCAGCGTTCCGCCAAAGTCAACTCCATGGTCAGATTTAGATAAGAGATGAAACCATAGACGAAACAATGGATGAAGACGCGGCAGGTCCATCCCGGGAATGTGCCAACCTGTGGCCCCACCTTGCCAGACTATTTAAATTTTCTGAACAAGTTAATGATAGTTTTCGCTTCAAGTGTTTCAATTACAAAATAGTATTTTGTATTTGAAATACGTATTTTAAATACATGTATTAGAAATACTGCCCATTCCTGGCAACATGGTAAAAAGATGAAAATGACTTGATTTTACTTCCAATTCATTTTACATTCTCCAATGTATTAACATTAACATTTTTCATAACTCCATGTACGTTTCTGTACATAAATGTAAGCACTGTGGCAGTAGTAATGCAATATTTAGAAAATGTAGGCTACTCTTGTACTCTTGATACTCAAGTATTTTTAAAAACAAGTACTTCAGTACTTTTACTTAAGTAGACATCTGACTGTTGTACTTTTACTTGTACTTAAGTAAAATGTAGCAAAGGGTATCTGTACTTTTACTCAAGTAATGAAGCTGTGTACTCTGTCCGCCTCTGCCTCTAACCCTAACCCTAGTAATGAAATTCATGCCACTATCATTGACCATGTAATCAATGAATGTTGATGAAAACATGTGGCCTAACCCTGAAGATCGCAGAGATCAGATAGAGAGATTTAGTTCCCCCCCTTTTTATCTGGCTTTTTTGCTGTTGTTTTTTGTTCAGAATGCTCTTGTGTGTTTCATGGCTATTTTGTTCACATTTGATTGGCTGAAAAACCGAGGGGGAGGGGGAAAGGGTATCTGACACGCACGCTACACACACGGAGAGTGTCAAAGCACAGGCTACTTTGCACTGGCAGTCAAGCGAGCGGGTGTGTCAACGACAACGGTAAGTTACCACGGCTGTCTGCCAATACATACCCCATAAAAGGCCAAAGTAAAACATTTTGATATTCCCTTTTTGTCCTTTAGCATGTACATGTTTGCCCCTTTTTGTGGTTTGTAGATCAGCTATGCCACCCAAGAAGAAGAAAGGGGACATACAAAGCTTATAGGTTTATAGGCAAAATAACTATCCATACAAACTGGCAACTGGTGACCAGGCTTTCATATGCGGATTTTATTGTGTAAAAATCACATTAGCTGTTAAGATATTATATTACCCAGGATATTGTCACCGCTAAACCTAGCTTCTGTAATCTTTCAAGCAAAGTTAGGAGTCATGTTGAATAAGGGTGTGCCGCATGGACAGTCGCATAGGCTAGCACAGAATAGAAGTCACACTGAGTGTTAATTGGGCTGCCAATCTTGCAGTCGCAATATGGATCCGAGACATTTTCCTGTTCCTATATTCAATTTTTGTAGGCTAATGTATTTGTGAATGTAGCCTGCACAAGGCAAAGAAATAAAAGATAAACTATGGTGCATACCAGATGATCTGATCCCGGAAAGATTTTCTTTGACGTTTTTTGAACATTTATTTTATCTAATGACATAGCAAACATGATGAATTGAATCCACATATCCTTGCACTTGCGAAAACTATTTTTCACTAGCCTAAATCCGTGAGACTGAAAGCTAATTGCGTTCACGTTCTAATGTGACAGGCACTCAATTAGATTTAGCCTACACAAATGTGATGATATTAAAGACTAGTGTCTTCAATAAATTCAATAAGTTCAATAAATTAAATATCAATGTGATGTATTCAAATTACTAAATATGTTTATCTATTAGTAATTATGCAGATCATAAAAAAATATAAGTAGGCTAATTAACAATATAAAGTTTATATGAATTCCAAAATATGAAAACCATCACTTTCTATGTGTGTATATGTGTGTGTGTGTGTGGAGGGTCAATCAAATTCTATGATTGCCACTGATGTGAATGATCTCACAAAACACAGAAACCAAATCAAATTTTAAACTATAATGCTGGTATCGTAACAACAGGAGTTGGGGATGTGTCCCCACCAAAGCTGAGACCAAACCTACGCCCTTGCTGTACCTCCTGTAGTAAACAGTATAAAGGGAAAAAAAACTTTTGCTTTTTACTGCAATGCTTTTGAATGTTAACATAACATGTAGACATACAGTTCCCAACAAAGAAATTTAGTGTAAAAATGGCAAGCAAATACCTGTAAAACTGAAATATAAAAGTCTATGCAGTTTTTGTAATGTCAACAATAGCCAGTATTTTGAAACCTGGTGTACTTTGATTGACTGCATGTACCTTGTGAAGTGAAAACAAGTGTTATTCTTTGACAGAATAACTTCATTTTGAGTCAGATTTTCAGTGTTTTGGTAAAGTTAGTGTGTGCAGAGAAAGATGTGTTAGTGATATATTTAACAATGTGTTTTTGAGAAAAAAATTATCCATTTGGCTCATTGTGTTTTGTAGGTGCGAGTCTGTGTTAAGAGTTTAGAAAAAGTATCTGAAGTATGGGTAAGCGCTTGTTAGCGATTGAAAAAAACTGTAATAACAGAAGCGTTATGTCATAAATGTTTATGACTTGTTTATGGCACATTCATTACAGTGTCATGTCACTCTAATGTCGATACTGTCAAATAAAGTGTAACGATTAATAATTATGTTTCTATTTCAAGAGTGAGCAAGTAGGCGTACCCACATATTAATGCACACACTGTCTGAGACTGTGAAGGTTATTATGTCTACCCCAACAGTTGCTTTTAATATGGGAACGTATGAACACAATGAGGGAGCCTCACTAACCACTGCCTCCCATCTTGGTTGGTGCTATTATGTGCCAGCCATTATGTGCCAGAACGCTCACCAGACATTGCAGAGCAGGACTGTGCTGTACCCAATGCAAGATACTAAAGACCAGTCTCACCAGTACTGCTTGGCCAGTACACAGGAACGGAGTGGTAAAATAAGAGGTGGGTAAACTATGAATTCTGTGATCACGGTGAGATGGACTGTGCCATGCGGGATTTTTTAAAAAGGCATTTAGAACGTGTTTGATGATGGTGGAGGTTATTGTCTAATGTTTATAATAAAACCAGTGGTATTAAATGGTTCCTAGAGTCTTAATTAGTGTACATATTGTGAATGTGGATAATACAGTGTGATTTTTGAATGTTAAAAGTTATACACATAAGAATAAACTCTTTTGAGAGGTGGATAAACTGTGGTTACTTGCGTTTAGCCTCCATTACACCCCTGCCAGTACCAGTACATACATCAATACATATATAGTGTTTGATCCTGTTCTTAACAACATTGAGACAAAATGTATCTGCTTGCACCCGTACTGAGAGTTGCTGAGGAAAAGTGTCTGTTGAATAAAGGTAAATACATCACACAAAGATAGTCAGTAGACATACAATGGAAGTGTGCGTAATCAGACCACAAATACTAAACATAACTGCAGTTGCTAGAGTGTCCTCTCGCAGGATTACGACCACAGAGTTTCCCCCACCCCCACTTTTTAGCTATTCCTGCCTGTCTCCACTAGCCTTTGAATACGACAGGCTTGCATTTAAAGGCACACTATGCAGGTTTTTTAGCTTAATATGCAAGTGTTTTAGCTTAATTTACCTTCATTTAACAGCTTCAGAGTCCTTGGAATGGTTTTATGACTTTTTTCCGGTTGAATGGTGGCCGTCTCGCTTCCCCCAAGCGCCTGTGAGCGGAAAACCACCCTTGCAACTGTGGGCCGGCGGGCCGACGGCCTCAGTGTCAGGAAGTATAACGAGTGTAACGAATTGCTTTACTGCATTCAAATACACATACACGCCAGGCACCGGCTAGAAAAAGGTAGCGATGGAGTTTCTCAGACATTCGTCATGACAGAGCCAGCGAAAAAGAAGCAAAAACTGAGAAAACAGTAAGGAAATTGCCAATACTGCATAGTTTACCTTGAATGTCTTTGCATTTTTTTGGCTATAATCTGCTATCTCCCTAACAAGTTGCAAACCTCTATTAGTGAGGGGGTTTAATTTGGCCAGTGGCCAGTTAGTTGAGCCAGCTGATTGAAGTCAGCCAGAGCTCATTGCCTCCTGCAGGTTTGTGGATCATTATGATTGTTGCAGTTGGAAAGCAATTAGACCGTCTCTGACTGAAGACTCTGTTATAATTGTGTTCTCTAAAGTAGGCTTATGTTATAGTGCAACACTTGTACTGTGCTGCATGTTGCATAAATATATATCACAAATGAAGAAAAATCCATAATTGTCCTGTGTTATCAATTTAAAAAATATTTGCAATTGACTCTCAAATTGAGTGTGGATATCATTTTACGCTGTGAACGTTTGCAGAAAATCGTAATTTGTCTCTGTGTCTGTGTACATCTGACTGCAATTCAAACACAGAGAAGTATTTAATTTTGCCTTCTGAGAAACAATTCATCGGCCCAGCGACACTTGGCTGGTCCAAAACGGCGATTAAATTGACAGATTCAAAATTGGTTTTCTGTGAGTTGTCATGCTGGATCATCTTCTGTTGATGCACCGTCTATGCTCCTCTCTCCCCTTCCCCAGCGTTCTGCTGTCTCTGCTACGCTACAGTACGTCAGCCTCCTCGTAGCCACCGCATGGCACTGGGACTTTTCAGCGTGGACACTCAATTACAGACAATTAACACGCCTCATTATGCTCGGAAAACTGCAACCCTTGGCATTTCGCTTTCTTCCACGCCTGTGTTGTTGTGTGGGCTTTTTATTATTCATTTGTTGCTATCTCACACTGCCTCTCATCCCCCTTCTTATACCCACTTTCCCTTCTTTTGAGCCCTCTCCAACTTTTCCTTATCGCTCTATTTTCCCTCTTTTTTTCCTTTTCTCACTGGTCTGCTGTCTGTACACTGTATCTCTGTCTTATGCCCTCAGAGCCTTCACACAGACACTTCATCCCCCCTCCCCCCTCTCTCACTATGTCTTGTTCTCTCTCTCTCCCCTCCTTCCTGTGCTGTGCAAGCACTTTCATGGAGAAACAGCTGTGGGCAGACTCCCATTCTCTGTGGAGATCAGTCAATATTTCATATCTTTACCTAGAAGGAGACACAGAGGACATTGGGAATTCAAATAGGCTAAGATGTACGACACAGATACGCAGACAGACATTTCACTGTCTTACCAATTGAGATGGGCTGGTTGACTTACTCCACATCACTGAGCTGTTTATTTTTCCCCTTCCTCTTTCTTCTTCTCTTCTCCTCTTCTTCAGGCAAGACTGAACAATAACAAAGCAGAACTATAACACAATGAGAAACAGAGAAAACCAGGCAGATATACCAATTTACATCTTAGAGTATTTCAGCCTTTGCAACATGACAAGTTGAATTTGACATTTGTGCAAATGCTTTTTTTTTGCAATCATAACGGATGAGTATCCATTTTCAAAGGTTTTCTGTAATGGTAGCCATGGGCCACTGCAGGCTAAATTGGCTGATCCCTGCATTCCTTCCAAGCTTGGCGTTTTTCAGAGGTGGCCCCGAATGTGTAGCAGAGATTAGGCCTCTCATATTGAATTCCATTTGCAGAGAGAGTGGCTTTGCAATCACTTCCCATTTCGCACACTCTCCTGCCCAGGTGCCTCCTGTGTCAAGCAAGCTGAAAAACATGAAAGAAAAAAAAAGCAGCACAAAAAAAATAAAGAATATCTTTAGGAAATAAAGTGTAGCACAAGTTGAGGGTTTTGGCGGAGTGATGGGAAATGGGCTAGGTGATTTAGTGCGATCAATTTGTCCCATAAATCGGCCTGCGATATGCACGCTTCAGAAGTTGTTAACAATGCTGTGGACCCAATCCTGCCACAAAGTGTTCTTCGGGCGTGCATTATTTCTATGGTAATGCAGTTATTACATCCATAAGTCATCTCTATATTTCTGGTGCCAGGCATCAGTGAAGTGCCTTTACACACAAGCGAGGGGTTAGAACTGCAGCAAAGAAAAGACATGCAGAGGCTGATCAATTCAGAGCGACTGCTGGTCAAATGAGTTTTGTCCACTTCAGCTGAAAGACTAGGAGGGCCAGAGATGGCTGATCTGGCTCTGGTCTTTCCCAGCTCCCGTCTAGAGGCCTTGGCTAACCGGGGAGTCATTGGTAGTCATATGCTGACATCACTCAGGCCCTGCAGCTCCAACACTTTCACCACGCTGTTGTGTCTCTGCTGTTCTCACTCAGCAAACTGCAACTCCTATTATAATGGGTTTATGGTCCTTATTTGTTAATTAACTGTGTGTGTGTGCGTGTGTGTGTGTGTGTGTGTGTGTGTGTGTGTGTGTGTGTGTGTGTGTGTGTGTGTGTGTGTGTGTGTGTATGTACATCATTAGGGTTGATAACATTTGTTTTCATAGAGGCACTTGAACTCTTGTGCCGGCGGTAGACCACACACACACACACACACACACACGCCAGCCACTGTTTGATCTTTGCCTCACCCCCGTGAGGTTCCTGTATCAGGCTGCTCTCTCTCACACACGCGCGCTGTTCGCACTCCACTTGCCAGCGTTTGTTTGTTTTGTGCCACGCTCCACGCACACCCTGCCGTAATTAAATAAGGCCTAATCCACTATTTATGCATTCTGTCCCTGAATTATTCACGCAAACACTTTTTGCGCGTTATTGCATTTTTCACTTGAGACAGTAAGAACTCGCGAGGTTGCTGTTATCGAACAGCCTCCCCCTTTTCTGCCAACCTCGAAACGGCATGTATTATTAATTTCTCCTCAACCGCCTCCTCAAACACACACACACACACACACACACACACACACACACACACACACCTTAGATACACTGTAGTGCACAATGTAGTGTTGTTGAATGCTGTATTTGCATTTTACTTTTAAAAGTAGTAAAGCATTTTAGAAAAACTCCAGCCCTATAATTACTCATTCCTATAATAAAAGCAACCTGCAATATGCTTTTATTCTTCATCTTATATCAAGTTCAGCCAGCTTGTTTTCTATCTGCTGCCCATGTAAACAAACTGTTTGTCCTCCAGGTTCGTTCTTGACTACGGTTGTTAGGGACCTGAAACCGGTCTATAGGCATGACAGCATACATCCTTTTCAGAGTTATCATACAAAGAATTATCGCAGGAAAACCACCATCTCCTTATGATGCAGTGTGTATGGTGAATATCAGCATCACACATCACTATCATGGGATTGGTGTAGGCTTCACCAGGCTCATTTAAAAGTTTGAGATGCCAGAATTCAGTCATGTCTGATGAAGGAAAAGTTATTAATGAATGGCCAGACAGAAAACTGTGGAAATGTAATATTAGGAAACCTGCAAGAGCACATACAGAGGCACACAGACACACACGAGTTGGATCTCCCCTGTGTGAAGGTGTGATTAACTGTGGTCGCTAATAATCTTTGACAGGGCAACATTATCAGACTTTAGGACCTTCAGGAAGGCAAAATGTCACTCAAGGAATAGAAATAACCCACTTCAAACATCCCGGGCTGGAGCGTTCCCCTTTAACAAGCCTGATGACATTTGCTTTCACTGAATGCAAATCCAGCTGGTGTGTGAGCTAGTATCTGGCAGAGCTGGTGGGTGGGAGAGCGTGGAATCAGCGAGCCTCTTCCATGTGACTTACCCTGAGAAGTGCTTAATGCAGGCGTACGCTTGCGAGCTTATTAAGTGAAGTATATTCTGACAGCTTTGCTGCAGGAGAAAATAAATGACAAGCCACCACAATTCATCAGCATCCTCCACACACCGTTTGCCAATCTACGCTATCACTGAAATCTGCAGCACAAAGGTCAATGCCACAGAGAGGGAACAGGTGCAAGATGACTTTCACTTCAACAAGTCTGACAATCGCATATGTGAGATTACCAGTGCACTTTCTAGAGTCTATTTTAAAGTGAAGCAACAGTAAGGAGTTATCACCTTAAACTAGCGAGCTAATTGGCTAAAGACAAACAGACTTTTGCATGGCATCAGAAACCCCTATTTCTCCTATTAGTGTTCTAAAATGTAATTGCACAAAAGCTCACAAGTTCATAAACGTGTTTATTAGCAAAAGTTCCCATTAGAAAGCAAACATTTTTACTCCATTAACTCCAGAATATTAGGTTTGTAGAAGAATGCCTGCCTCATTCTATGCTGGCCTTGGAGAGCAGCACATGGCTCCATGGACTTTTAGTATGTGATATGGGAAGGTTTCATGAACTGAATACAACAAAAATCATTTCTGTTGCATTTAGTTTTGGGTTGGGTGATTGTTTTTCTCACAAATTGCCTAGACTAATACATGTTTACAAGATTTCAAGAGAGGCTTGGAAACCCTTATTTACGACGGGCAGGATGGCTTCTTTTTTCATTCATAATTCATTAACGTCTCTCACCTTGAGTGCATCACGTGCTTGTTGCATCTGTGCAGTGCATAATTTCCTTTTGATGATTTACGCGCTCGTATATTCACTTTCCATGTCTGCATGATTGACGTCTCATATTGATGACATCAAAGGTTTCTCGATGTCGATACATACTGGGACTATACTTAATTATATTTCTTACAGTATGTTGTGTTTTTTGTAGGAAAATATTTCACTCCAGTCTGATGTGAGTAGGCCCAAACAGGCTTCGTGGTCCATCTGCTAGTCTCTTTCATTCAAACACTGCTTGTGAATCTGTCAGCTCTACAACTAACTGTTATTGTTCTTTTTTGTGTTCTGAAGTTGTTCTGAAGTGTTTTCCATTCAGTTTGTGTAGTGCTTTTCATAGCACAAAAGACAACAGCATCTCCAAGCTCTCTCACAGAGAGACAGGTACATGTAGCTCAACCAACCTGTTACCTTCCAGAGAAAAGAGACAGAATCATTTAAATTTCATAATTCATAGCACTATCTATCTATCTATCTATCTATCTATCTATCTATCTATCTATCTATCTACTGTATCTATCTATCTATCTATCTATCTATCTATATATGTATTTGAGACAATTACAATGGCTCTTATGCCAGTGGAAAGCCTTACCTTCACGAAGAATGCAGTTGATGGAGTAATGTTGATGGAGTGCACTGTAATTGGAGCACCACAGTTTCAACTATTCACCAAACCTTGTCTGCTGCAGATAGTACTGTTCATGAACCCTACCTACGAATCAAAGCACGACAGCCCCCTAAGAGAATGTTAATCCCAGTTTAAGCTGTCTTGCATCGTGGGGGGAACTTTTCTTTGATGTGCTTGTTATTACTGGAAATGCCATTAAAAATGTTTCCTAACTTGACGATCCTCAGCGATAGTACCAATGAGGATAATTATCTGATGAGGTGTGGATATGATACTGCATGGCTGAATGAGAAAGACAGAAACCTTTCCTGACACTCACGGTAGCTACCTAATGCACAATGATGCTCACATTAAAAAGACAAAGAAATACACAAAACTTAAAGATGAACTGAACTGAAAGAATCAACATTGATAATGTGTTGATTATGACAATTAAAAATAAATGACACTAAAAAAAATAATTTAAAAAATCAATACGTAGCCTTTTTTAAGCAACACCAAAATTGCGTTGGTTAGTATTAGAACGCTGCCAGTTTCAGTGACGTCACTGGCATGGTAGGACCTGAGAAGTTCTATAGGCAACAGCTGCAGCATATTATGTATACACGAAAATTAGTCATTTTAATGGCATGGGTTACAAATTTGAGCCTGTGAGGGACAGGCCTCTAGTGTCTTGACCATAGACAGTAAAAGTCTTGACTACCACTAGATGGGTTTCAGGCTCCAGCTCAACCTTCAGTAGAATCATTTTGGTGAAAATTACAGTGTGGGCGCTGCCGGAGCATGGACACTGGAATCTATCTGTTGCAAAGCAGTGGCGAAACGTAGGGAAAATGTTCAAGGAAGCCAAAGTTACGGGAAAAATATGTTTATTTATGTATGTGTTTATTTCGGGGGTATACATTTTGTGCAATGTACAACATAGATACATTTTTGGCGGCACAACATAGGCTACTGTAGACCTAGCCTACAGGTCATGTAGAAAACTGCACGAGGGGCGCTTGAGACAGCAACACGCACGCTGTCTCTGTCTCCCTCCATCCCTCACACACACACATTGCCTACTGTACATCCTCCACACAACTGCATACTCACTCACCACCACTACATTAGGCCTATGCGAAGGCTACGGTGCATACAAATAAGCTATATAACACGCATTGTCACGGCAATGTAGGCTAACGCAGTATGGACTACTGGCACTCGTAACAGCAACTCACGGGCTCTCTCTCCCTCCCTTGAAACTGTTAAAAACTTCGTTACCCCAAGTTGACCCCAGATACACGGAGGATACACGAGTTTGCTAAGGCTAACGTTAGTGGAGAGTTTGCAGATTTTTACCTTGTGGATGTTGATATTGCACGAGTCTCTTGGATAGCAGCACTGCGAGTTAAACTCCCTCGCATCAAGAATCTGCCCTGAGACGGTGAACAACTGGCTTCAGGGTGAGTACAAAGGGACATTGGATTCTGTTTACAGACCCGCTGTGGTTTAGTTACCAGCTAGTAAACGCATTATTATCGATCTGTGATATCGTCGGAGTCATGGTTTATACTCTCTATGGTCGGAGTGCTAGCTTGTGGAGTTTGACATAAGAGTGTTTCCAAGGTGTTTACCTGCTAGCCCTTTCCTAGGTTGGATGGATCGTATGGTAGCCTATCTTACACTGGACCTCATCTGAGGCTACTTCGAGATATTATTCCAAAGGGGACAGATAGGCTACTGCACTTAAAACTTTAAACGATTGAACGAACCTTCCCGGACTTTGTAATTGCGACCAGTGACTGCATTGGGTGAACGAAGCCGAAGTTGAAACTTAGGCTCCATTGCACATAGACTGTGGGCTCGCCCTTCTATGAATTGAAAAAGACTACAAGCTGCCCCACCGAGTTTGCGATAAAGTAAGCAAGAAAAGGGTTTTTTAAGTCAGGATATGGCAAGTCAATGGCATTTAAGTTACAGACCAGTTTCCATAGTGCACATCTTATCAATAGTTTGAATGTCGTGTGTGTTTCTGCTCATTGACAAAATAGCGTTCAGTATGATTCATGCCCAATTAATTTCCCCTGTTAGTGTTTGCCTTTGTTTCACTAGTTTGGTTTCATTTTGTATGAGATTTTGTGATGTAGGCTAGCCTATGATAAATGGCTTATGGCCAATATGTAACTCAGCTAGGCCTAATGTTAGTTTCCTCAGCCATATCAGCTAGCCTCAGACTCATTATCTGCTATGGCTGCTAGTGCTAGTGCAGAGTAGCTTACCATGCCAGTGACGTAGCCGATTGTTGAAATCCAACATGGCGGCGCCCGTGTAACAACAACACCACTTTCAACGTACAATTTTATCCCTTTTAATAAATTCAGCCATTTTAATCATTGTACCAATGAGAAGAAATAAAATACATCTGTTATATCACCTTTACTTAAAATTCCAGTTCAGTTCATCTTTAACCACGCTGCAATAACCTCGTTTCTTCTTTATTTTGTTGCAGCAGCAGAATATCGAAGCTGTGTCATCTGTCTACACTGAAAAGGGAATCTGGGACCTATTTTGTGAGGTTTGTTTAATAATTTAACACTGCCTTGAACCAATTCACTTGAAGTGGCCAGATGGTATTTTTATTAGGCAAATGCTCCACACCCGAGTGGAATAATTTACTTGTACCTTCACAAACTGGCAATAGTACTCCTGAGTAACAGAATTCGCAGGGCCCTGAAATGATTCTTGAATTGGGGATCAATCTATCTATCTATCTATCTATCTATCTATCTATCTATCTATCTGATTCCATGTTAGCTGCGAGGAAGACACTGTGATAAACACACAGCGGAGAGAGAGGGAGAGAGAGAGAGGGAGAAACGGAGAGAGGGGGAGAGAGAGAGAGATAGAGAGAGAGAGAGAGAGAGAGAGAGAGAATGTTTCCACTTACAGTCATAAAATGGGGGTGAAAAAAAGGGAAATTAACGCAGGATAGGAACTATACTTAGTGCGAGGTGGGCTTTAGCTGGCAAGGCAGATGTTACATTTTCAAGCTACCATGGCATCTCTCATACTGAGAGATGATGTAATGTGGTGGGTTTCTCACAGACTTGTGTACAAAGCATCAACAGGATTGCTAATCAGTGTACGTCTTTAATCAAGCTTTGAATTCTATGTTTATGTTTGTGTGTGTGTGTGTCTGTCTTTGTACTGTGTGTGTGCGTGTGTGTGTGTGTGTGTGTGTGTGTGTGTGTGTGTTCATGACGGTCCTGGTAAACATGATGTCAGTTGTCAAATGTTATTTTTTTTAATCACACACAACTTTTGATTGGCTCTTCCAGACGTAATCTCTGTCAACCTAATCAATGGCTTCAAATGACACTGGCACACAGCTTCTTTTTATTAGCTGGGTTGTGTCCTTGAACTGTCAGAGTTGTGTAGTCAGACAATGTCAATAGAACATTGCTTATGTTTTGTGTAAATATAATAAAATGGACTTGAAGCAGTGATTCCACTGTATTTGCACCACAGATACGGACGTTTCACCTTAGGGGTATTTATGCTGACATTCAGATGAGTTATTTTTAGTAGATGGGGTTTCTTTTTCTCATCTGGTATGGACATTAAGGCACCATCCCAAGGATCTCTGCCAAAGTCAGCACTATGACTACCTTGGCTGGAGGATGAAGTCCATGCAGTTGTTTTCTTTACACACACAGACTTTGATATAGAGGTGCATGAGTACACACACATACACACACACACACCCACACACGCACACGCGCACACACACACAGAAGTTGAGGTGGCATGATGAAAGCCAAAACACACAAAACAAACATATCATTATCAACTAGTTTTGCATGGTAACATTTCAGTCTATAAACACACTACTCCAAACCCCAATACCATTCCAAGTTGGAGAAATATTGTGAAAAGATTTATCATCTGACAAGGGGATTCCTCAGAGTTTGGAGACATTTGCTAATTTCTACCCTCACCACGTTCCATCACTCTAGATTATTTAAAAAGACACACCATGCTCCTCAAAGAGAAACAGTGAACAACTGAACTGTGAAATAGTCTTCCATGTGGTTATCGACATAATTCGAAAAAAATCGTCCATACTCAGCATCTCCGCAATACCCTGCGACTCTCCGAGCAGACCGGTTGATCGTGCAATTTATTTTAGTAATATCTCATGCTGAAAGTGAAAAGAAAAATAGTTCTGGTTTAATGCCGGCGATTGTGGGAAACAGTCGAATGTGCGCTTGTCGTGAGGGGGGGGGGGGGGGGGGGGGGGGGGGGTTGCATGGAGAAGCGCGAATATACCACTCTGTCTTTAAGGGTTCCTTAGCGCCGTGCAGTAGGAGGGGTTGTGGTGACGTTGCCGTCGGCTCTTTGGTGCTGAGCTGAACAACGCTTTTCCACCTGCAGTTGGTCGCTTGTCAACTCAGGACGGTTCTCTCACACAGAGCGCTGCCTAACACGTTCAACTCAGCTTTTCAGAGGAGTCCTACAGGGAACTAATTACAAATTAGAGGAGAAGAAGCATCAGCTCCCGAGTTGTATTTGTGCACTCCCCTGTGAGATTACGAAAATGAAAATTGATTTCGCTCTCATACTGGCGTGCACCTTACTTGTGGGCACATCTTGGGTAAGATGTCATTATTTATTTACTCAACACTAAAGTATGGTTGTGTCTTGCCCAACTGCTGTGGTTTAGTCTTTGGCGTGGTTTTCTTAGTGGTTTTACTTGCAGCGAAAGGGCTCGGAGTTGCACGAAGCTTTCCAAGGAGTTACATGTAAATGGGATAACGCGATCTTTAGGTCTTTGCCGCGCGATGGTGCGCTAAATGCAGACTTTACATGTTATCCATATATTTGATGCTGACCCTTGTATGAAGGCTACTGAAGTTGGATTTGTCATACTAAACATTTTAATTTAAGTATGCTTTTAGAAGCTTTTGGTGCTCATCAGGCAAACCGTGATAGTGTGTCTTATCCTCAGATTACAGCATCACTTTCTATACATTGCAGAGGCTACTCCTATGATTTCAGCGCATGCCGCGCATGGATTGGATAGCCAATGCAGAGTAAAAGGAACATCGTTTTGCCAGCATTCTATAGCTGGAGCCTAGAATTGTTACTGAGTAGCCTATTGCATATGGAGAAAAAGAGGGAAGAGAACTGAATGTGGTTTCATCTTATTACTTATGCGTCAGGAGTTGATCAGTTTCTGTACAATAAGGAACGTTGTAGAGATATTCATTTAGCGTTTACATTATGAAACATAAACCACTCACATGCCGTTTTAAGTGGTATAATGAGAGCCTAAATATGTATTGTAGC
The DNA here is from genome assembly GCF_046254945.1 of Alosa pseudoharengus. Taxonomy (NCBI): domain Eukaryota; kingdom Metazoa; phylum Chordata; class Actinopteri; order Clupeiformes; family Clupeidae; genus Alosa; species Alosa pseudoharengus. Next base: position 25,220,400 of record NW_027468837.1, read on the forward strand.
TTGGTTGTAGGGAGCTGTGGTTATGAGCTGCATGCTTGCATGAATCCACGTTTTCAATGCTTTTGATCTGAAACATTCCTGATTATTTTCTCAAAAAAAATTATCTCACATAATATGTGACAGTTTATTTTTTGAGAAAATAATCAGCAATCAATGAGACTATTTATTATGAGGGATCTAACTGTCCATATTCAATTGTTAGGAGGGTATACATACAAGTGCATGTCCATAGTATCAATGGCAAGCAATGCTGATGGGTAGTATTTTGCCACATAATCCTTTTAAGTTCAAGGGATACTGATCAAATACATTTGCTTGGCATACTCAAATGAGAGAGAGAGATAGAGAAAGAGAGAGAGAAAGAGAGAAAGAGTGAGAGTGTGTGTATGCATAATCACTGATAACCCAATAAAGACGATCTGGGAACAGTAACCTGAATGTGAACCATGAATCACAATACTGTACCTCTCTGCAATGATACATGGATAACCTGAATATGACCCTCTGCATAATCGGAGTAATGCTGTTTGACCATGCTTTATCATGAGCGCGCACACACACACACACACACACCACACACACACACACACACACACACACACACACACACACACACACACACACACACACACACACACACACACACACACACACACACAATTGGATTGGAATCTGTTCATTGAAGTAAAAAGTATTAATGTGGTCACTTGCTATGCTGAAGTACTGTATATGCACGTCTGGTGTGGTTATTAGCTTTTTCGCTGTTGTATGAAGTCGGTGTCAGGTGTCGTTGTTCAGGGTTTAACATTGTCCAGACCAGTGGCTGCAGAGTGAGTGAGTTGTCTCACCGCTCAACTCTTACTCCCCTTAATGTCGGAGTGTTGATTGACCAATTCCATGGACACTCATGAGTGGACGATTCCCTTCATGTCAGCTATCAGCTTCACATAGTACTGTATGGCCATGAATCAATGCTATCCTGCCCTTACCTAACCACACACACACACACACACACACACACACACACACACACACACACACACACACACACACACACACACACACAGACGGACGCTTTACAGGCTGTTCTGTCTCCTTCAGGGGAGGGGTGGAGGAGGAGGAGGTGGAGGTGTGCTGCCGGATGGGCCGTGCAGGTCGGGCTTCTCCGAGAGCTTCTACACGGTGTTCATCCCACGGGACCTGCTGCACGGCCAGAGCATCCTCAGAGGTAAGCTGCTGCCGCCGCCACCGCCACTGCTGCTGCTTCTGACTGCGGATTCAGAGAAATGTCATGCTTTTTTTTCTTTTTCTGTCTTTTCTTCTTTTCCTTTTTTGCTCCTGCCATTTATTCTGTAGAAATGGTGTGTAGGTGGTTTTAATGGGTAGACGTTAGAGGGGCAAAGGTCTCGTCTTTGCTCCTCTCTCTTCCTCGCCCCCCCCCCTTGTCTCTCCTCGCCATATTTTGCATTCTGGCACACTAAATTCCAACCCTGAAACACCTCAGATATATAAACAAATGTATATCCAGTAAGTCTATAATACATGGGTGTTTGATCACAGCCCGAACATTAAAAGATGCGCCACTTGCATGGAGAAAAAATGCAAATCTGCTCTAAATGACTAGTTTAGCACCAGGCTTTCCAGAGCAGCCTCATTTAAATCCTCTGTTCATCTCCCGCTGTGTGTATTTGCTGCTGCAAGCTCACAGCATTTCATTTTTCTCCTCTTTTTTTCATTCCTGTTCACACTCCCTCAATGTAATGCAGTTTTCTCTATTATTGTTCCACTTTCCTGTGGATTCCAGTTTTGCTACCTTAGCTACACTCACACACACACAAACACACACACACACACACACACACACACACACACACACGTGTTTCTTTTCAGCCAGACAGCACATTGTGTGGTGTTCCTGCCGCGCTTCCCTGACATATGCGGCATCATAAGTCTGTGTTGTTTATGTAAGGGTTTGCCCTGTGTTTCCATTTCAGCTTATTCCTTTTGTGTCTGCTGGATTGTGACTTGTACCTGTGCTGGATACGGCTCTTTGGTTCTTGTTCCTTGTAGTCATTCGTTGGAGTTGACAGGGACAGGGGAAGTAATATAGTAGAAATATGTGCCCATGTGTGGCAGACGCCCCCCCCCCCCACACACACACACCCCACCTCACTGTAGACTCTGGGAAACCAAAAAAAATGTTCATTTCGGAATTGGCAGCAACAGAGGAGCACTGTGAGCCAGAAGGCTGTTCTGAAAGAAAATTGTCCATCATCTAAATTGACAAGTGCAGTCAAAACTGCAAAGGGTCGTTCTGCTGATAGTGAGCGGATTTATTTGTTGTTGGTGGCTTCTTTTTTTTCTTCGGAGGGATTTCAGGGGTAGCAGAAGCACCACTCTAAAAGTATGTGATCCATAGCATCCAATTTTTCTTCCCTTTATTTCATTACCGGAATAAAGTTTACTACTGTCTCTGCTGACAGTCTACTCCCTCCTGGACTGGGTGTGTGAGATAGCTAGGAGCAATATAAATCTTCACTCTGTGCTTAATGCAGAGGAACTTACCTGACAAACTTGCACACTTCTGCAAGATAAGTGCAAATCAGGTTGTGTGTGTGTGTGTGTGTGTGTGTGTGTGTGTGTGTGTGTGTGTGTGTGTGTGTGCATGCAGTGTGTACTGTATCTTGCAATGTATAAGAATTTGTACTGTATATGTCTGAGCGCATTTATGAATGCATACAGTATGTGTATATCCATAGATAGGCTATATAGTGTATATATATCTATGTGTATATCTTTGTGCGTGTGTCTATGTGTGTTTGTGTGCATGTGTATGTCTGCATATATGTATATATATATATATGCACTGAAATCTCTTTGTGAGAGAGACAGTCTCATAATAGCCTGTGCTGTTGTAACCCAGAACCGTCATCCAGGAAAATAATGGGGGAGGTCAACCCATGGCGGAGGGTGGAGGCTGGGGTGTGGATGCTGGGGCGTGGAGGTGGAGGGTGGATGCTGGGGCGTGGAGGTTGGGGTTGTGGAGACTAAAGATGCGAGATGGAGGAAAAGAGGGAGGGGGGGGCACAGAGTCAGTACCTCTGTGCTACCACTGTTGCTGCCCGGCTTTGTCTCTGTTCGAGGGAGGAAGGGAGGGCCAAGCCATGTGGACACAATCAGATACGACTGCTCAGCCAGGGGTGGCCTGGGGTGGCCTCTCTCTCCGACTGGAGTCCAGCCCAGCCAAGGGAGGAGTCCTGGGGTGCGGGGAGGGCCAGAGTGCAGTCTTAGCTTGGACCTAGCTGCTGTCCTGTTGGGTGGAATGAGACTGGACGTGACTGTTTTTTTTGTGTGTACGAGTGTTTTTTTTGGTATATCACAGTTGGCCCATGTGGTGCACAGTGTGTCTCTTCATTCTGATGGAAATGAAAAAGGAAACATCCAGGAATGCATTTCTGAAATGTATGACTCTTCAACACTTCAACAAAGTGTCTGAAGCAGAGGTGCTACCATATATCAGTCCTACCTCTGCACTTCACACAGGTGATGTCACTGATTAACTGATAGACCTGGCTGAGGAGTTGTGCTACTTAGAATCTGCTGATTTAGTAAATGGTTGGAACAAATATGTGGTAGGACATTTACTTTCTGAAATCAGTGTTTTTACCCCTCTGATATCTCATCACACCCCGGTCACACACTGTTCAAACTACTGCCGTCAGGCAGGATATTCAGGTCCATGAAAACGAGAGCAAACAGACTAC